>NW_026596440.1:2093025-2123259 GCF_907164565.1 Psammomys obesus | reverse complement strand
ATATATATATATATATATATATATATATATATATATATATATATATAAAATCACAAACACATATTCAGTTCAGATCTACTGAAACAAAAATGTACTTGGATCCTTCTTATAGCATAAGGTCTCTCAAATTCCTCCTGATTTATTTCCCCTGGTTTTGGACACTTTCTTTGCTTTAAATATCAGTATTTTGTGAAGAAAAAGCATTAATTAATTCTACATCATAATTTTCAAATATCAAGCAAAATTCAAAGATAAATGAGTGTTTTAAATGGGGTTGGGTGGAGAAAAGCCCATCACCAGTGGCTGTGATATGCTGGTAAATAAGCCCTTATACTAATTTATAGTTCTTGACCTCCTCCACAGATGGCAGCTGTTGGGCAGGATGAGGCTGTGCTGGAGATTCTGCCCTTCCTGGTTACTGCCCTGATCCGCAGGTCCCCACAGTCTTTCTTCAGAGTACATTGTTCTCCTGTTCTTCCATCCAATGGCTGAACTAAGGTGCATGGAGAACCTGAGTGGGAAAGAGCAGGCGCCATCATAACACCTTCCACAAGTGGGTGTTTTTAGACTTGTGTCTGAAGCCAGCCAGTCACAACACAGCAAGCAGCTGCAGTGTTGTGATACTGAGATAGTCATGCTTTGTATGTGACGTCAGAGAGACATCCACACTATTGCCTGAACATTTCAGATGTCACAAGAAGGAAGGAAGAGAGGGACGACTGGTGGAGGCAGGAAGTCAGGGAGGGAGGCAGGGAGGGAGGGAAGCATGGAAGCAAGGAGGGAGGAGGGAAGGAAAAAGGAGGCATGGAAAAAATGAAAAGTTAGTTCATCCAATTTACCATGGTTTGAGTAATCCAGAAAAACAACTTTTCCTCTCTCTCTCTCTCTTTCTCCTCATAGACACTGGCCACAGCCTGTGGATGCTCTCCATGTTGCCCCGCCTCCCTCATTTCCTCACTTGCTCCCAGAAGCTGGTCTCCCCACCCCTGCTGTGAGGCTGTTTGTCACCACGCAGCTGCTTTCCAGCTTCTGTTGCTACACCTGCATACTTTCTTAGACCCCAACTAAAGACTCAGCCACAGCTCCTGCTCTTCTCCATTGCTCTCATTCCGGCAGAGGCCAACATTTATAGTTTGCCTGACCTGGTGTTTTCCCTTCAAATTCAAATAAAATAGAGATTCCTTCTGAATCAGTTTTTCTTTTTCTTCTTCTTTTTTATTATTGAGACTATGAGATCAAACAAGGGAAAACAGTTTCCCCAACGATAAATTTAGCAAAGTATATGAGCTTAATGAGTAGCAAGAAGGCCAACAAGGAGCTTTATTGACTCTCTTTACCCTTAGAAGGAGCAGGAAGTGGCCCTAGATTCCTAAAGGCAAAGTTTGGGATTGCTCTCTGTCTTGATTATTTCCCATTGAACAAGACAGCGGACTGGAGAGATGACTAGGTGGTCAAGAGCACTTGTTGTACTTCCAGAGGTCACAGGTTCAATTCCCAGCACCCCATTGCCATCTCACAGTAATCTATAAATACAGTTCTAGGAAATTCAATACCTCCCTCTGCCTGACATGGGCATCGGGCATGTATGTCATGCAGAGAAAAAACACCTAAACATAAAGTGTTTATGTTTAATTTTAAAAGAAAAAATAAAAGAAGATATAAAATAAAGGAATTCCATGTCATCTGTCACTAACTAAATAACTGAGTGTAAAAAAGCAGGACAGAAGGAGGGCATGCAGCCTTGAAGCCAGAGTGCCATCAGCCAGTCCTTGCACTGGGACATGCTCCCTTAGCTTGACCTGGCTAAGGGTAAGGTAGGGCAAAAAGGAGAGAGAGGAAGAGAGTGAAGGGAATGGGGATGGGGAAGGAAAGGAGTCTTTGGTTTTTCATCTCACACCCCTTTGAATCATTCCCAAAGCTTCACAAACTGCCAGTGTGAGAGCCACATGCAAGTTCAGTCATCAGGCCCTGGAACATGCTGGCAAGGACATTTTGCCCACTGTTTGCCTGAATTGTATTTGAAAAGACTCCCTTCCAAATGGAAAAAAAGTGCTTGATGTCATATAAACACTCTCAGGAGGCTCAAGGCAGGAAGAACTTTCTCAACTAGACCATGGGTGTTAAGGGAAAGGTGAGGAAGGGATTCAGAGGGTCTCAAGTAGAGTGCATTACTCTGTGGGCCAACAGCAGATGCCATGTCAGCATTTCAGGTATGGTACCTGTTGGCAGCTGGCAAGAGAGTCCCTTCTAGAATCAGAATGAGGCAATAGGCAGCCATATGTCTCTTCCATATGTCCTTCTGGACTCCTAAGTCAAGAACCCTTCAGGGTTAAGAATGTCTTTCCACTTTTTCAAGACTAGGAGGGAGGGTAATGAGTGGGCTCTTCCTCTTTGGACTTGAGAGAGACCTTCCAAGCAATTGGTGATGTCTGTCCATTGCTCGTGTCATTGTTGGTACTCCGGAATACTTTCGTGTGTCATCTCTGGCCCTTTCTGATGGCCTGGCTAGTCAGTCCATGGTTCTAGACAGAAGGAGACACAAAGGGCTGTGTTTAGTCCAGGGATGGGTTCCTTGTGTATCCTGGCTCTTGGGGTTTCTGTTTATAGCTATGAGTGTGTGGGTGGTGTACATGGCTGGCCTTGCATGGGTCAGGTCTCCTCATTTAGTGCACAGGAGCTATCTTGAGCTCTGGTCCCTGTCTGTGGTTCTGTTGAGAATAGTGTCCCCTCATTACTGAAAACAATGGGAGACTACACAGGGTGGGGGACTTCATGGTCATACGCTTGTAACAAATAAGGAAGCATTCTCAGACAGCAGAACCCCAGGACAGAGGTCAGGTGGCACCGGGGATGCAAAGAGTGGAGCCCCTCAGGGATGGCCCGGTCATTTTCAATCTTTCTGTGTCCCATGCACCTTGTTCTCTTTGTTACTGTCCTGTAGTTGTTATGAAAAATCATGGCAGACTCAGCACCCTAAAATAGTACATGCCTATTGTCTTGCAGAGCTGATTTGCTGTGCTGTACAGGTTCAAGCCCCTCCCAGAAACTCTACTGGGAGAACTTGTTCTCTACCTTATCAGACTGAGGTGCCCATTGGCAATCTTTGGCCTGTGGTTACACCACTCCATCATCCAACTCTGTGATCACATTCGTTATCTGTGTTGGGTCTTGCTGTGCCTCTCTCACACAAGGATGCTTGTGGTTGTATTGTAACCTCCCAGGCTAACCTCATAGTCTTTGAATAATTCACATTTAAAATGTGAACATGACTTTAAGATGTTCCAGGGTGTATGTCCTTCACTGTAACAGCATGACTGCTGGTTTGAACAGCGTACTCTCACCTTTGGTAATTCTGGCGGTGAGTGTTTAGGGTGCAGATGCAGGACTGGTGTGGACTTTTTCTATCTCATGGTCACATATTCCTGACTATGCCCGTCCATGGCCGTGAGGGAGCCTGGCAATTCAGCCTCTCTTTTGTAAAGGCACTACTCACACTGAAGGGGAGTCCTTCGCACTGTAATCCCTACTGTAGTTTCCACCTACAGAGGCCATATTACGTTGAGGATCGCGAGCATTTTGGGGTACACAAACTGTTCGTTGCAAGGATGAACACATTGCAGGGAGCCTAAGGCTGCAAGGGGTAGTAGAGTGGAGCTGCCAGGATTTGCAAGTACTTCCACAAACCCATGTGACTTCTGGCTTGTGCTGTTGGAGAAGCCAAAGTACAGACCAGCCTAGGGCTAGAAGGGGGGGGTGGTGGAAATTTCGTGCCATCTATAGAGGATGCAAGGAAAGCCATATTAATGCATAAGGTCCTTTTGCTCTGGTTTCCTCTATTGAGTTGGAGATTTCTGGTCACTCTCTCCTAGAAAATGCCTTTCATCCTCTCTTTGTGACCTCAGGGATTTTTCTCTAGTCTCAGAACCAGTCCTCAGTCAGCCAAACAACACTTGAGCCAAGAATGTCTGTGGCTGTGGCTCCTTTTCTCATACAAATTATGCCTTCCATCATGCTACTGTCTGCCACAGTATACCTGGGCAGACATACCATAGTACACATTTATACATAGTACCATAGCACACAAAGTGCAGATTTGCAGAGGGGAAGTGCAGACATCACACTCATACTTAGCCAACATGATTGTGAAACATAGCTGGGGTCTCAGGACCCACTTCCTTAGAGCGGGGACTGCTCCTGCTTAGGGTCCTATACTAGCCTTTGGACCCAATTTCTTTTCTTTTTATTTTATTTTTCTTTATTAATTACACTTTACTCACTTTGTATCCCCCCATGGTTCCCTCCCTCCTCCCATCTCAATCCCTCCCTTCCTCCACCCTCTGCATGCATGCCCCTCCCCAAGTCCACTGATAGGGGAGGACTTCTTTTCCTTCCTTCTGATCCTAGTCAATTAGGTCTCATCAGGAATGGTTGCCTTGTCCTCTTCTGTGGCCTGGTAATGCTGCTTCCCCCTCAGGGGGAGGTAATTAAAGAGCAGGCCAATCAGTTCATGTCAGAGACAGTTCCTGTTCCTATCACAATGGAACTCGCTTGGATACTGAACTGCCATGGGCTACATCTGTGCAGGGGTCCTAGGTTATCTCCATGCACAGTCCTTGGTTGGAATAGCATTCTCAGGAAAGACCCCTGTGCTCATTTTTTTTTGGTTCTGTTGCTCTCCTTGTGGAGTTCCTGTCCTTTCCAGATCTTATTGTTTCCTACTTCTTTCCTAAGATTCCCTGCACTCTGCCCAAAGGTTGCCCATAAGTTTCAGTATCTACATTGATAATCTGCGGGGCAGAGCTTTTCAGAGGTCCTCTGTGTCAGGCTCCTGACTTGTTCCCTCTTTTCTCCTTCTTCTGATGTCCAGCCTCTTTGCCTTTCTGGATAGGAATTGAGCATTTTAGCAAGAGTCCTCCCTCTTGATTAGTTTCTTTAGGTGTACAGATTTTAGTAGGTTTATCCTATATTATATGTCTATATGAGTGCGTATATACCGTGTGCATCCCTCTGCTTCTGAGATAGCTCATTCAGGATGATCTTTTCCAGATCCCACCATTTACCTGCAAATTTCATGATTTTCTTGTTTTTTTATTGCTGAGTAATATTCCATTGTGTAGATATTCCACAATTTGTGCATCCATTCCTCCACTGAGGGGCATCTGGGCTGTTTCCAGCTTCTGGATATTACAAATAAGGCTGCTATAAACATGGTTGAGCAAATGTCCTTATTGTATACTTGAGAATCTTTTGGATATATGCCTAAGAGTGGTATAGCTGGATCTTGAGGAAGCACTATTCCTAATTGTCTGAGAAAGTGCCAGATTGCTTTCCAGAGTGGTTGTACAAGATTACATTCCCATCAGCAGTGGAGGAGGGTTCCCCTTTCTCCACAACCTCTCCAGCATGTGTTGTCTCTTGAGTTTTTTATCTTAGCCATTCTGATGAATGTAAGGTGAAATCTTAGGGTTGTTTTGATTTGCATTTCCCTGATGGCTAATGAGGTTGAGCATTTCTTTAAGTGTTTCTCTGACATTCGATATTCCTCTGCAGAGAATTCTCTGTTTAGCTCTGTACCCCATTTTTAATTGGATTACTTGATTTTTTGCTGTTTAAATTCTTTAGCCCTATGTCAGCTATAGGGTTGGTGAAGGTCTTTTCCCAATCTGTAGACTGTCAGACCCAATTTCTAACTCATGTTTTCCAAGGCTCAGAACTCTGCTCTTTGGTTCTTAGTTCTTCCCTTTGGTCCCATCTAAGAAGCATCTTCACAGCAACATGCAGATTTCTATGTCCAAGGAACTGGTCATCAGACACACAAAAGCTGAGGGGAGATGAAGGTTATGGCCTCAGACTCCCTTTCTTAGTCCCTGCTATTACTCTAGAACATGATTACTAAGCTACAAAAGACTGTACCAGAATAGCCAAGATGGTTTGAGAATGAAAGGAAGTAATGATAAATAATGTTTGAAACAATGTATATGCCTTGTATCGCTGAATATCAGAGCAAGCTAGAAGAGCAGCTCTGAATGCTCAGTTGAGGCATGAGATAGCAATACTTATTCAAGTGTTCTCAGCCTCTCTCTCTTTCTCTTTCTCTCTTTCTCTCTCTCTCTCTCTCTCTCTCTCTCGTGTGTGTGTGTGTGTGTGTGTGTGTATTACAGAAGTTCTCCCATTACAATCTTCTAATTTAGAATTCACTTTTACTGACAAACATGTCCAAAAACCATGACACATACTTGCTGGGGTCTAGTGATGGGGACGATAGTGAATTTCCTGTAAACATGGCCAGCCTGCTGCGGGTGTGTATTAGCTTCTCCAGTGGATCTCCCTTGAGTTGAGATTCTCAGTTGTTACCAAGAAAGAAAGCAGGCAGCGAGTGCACCTGAGGCTGTTGGCAGCTAAGCACAAAAGAGAGAACAAGCTGGCATATGTGTCAGTTGACCTGCTGTGGGGCTGTGGTTTGTGACCTACAAAGAGAAACACTGAAGCTCCAATGCCCTCATTTGAAAGTAGGGTCATCAAAAATTGAGTGAAGTTAAAGAGTTACTAGGTTAGGGTGTTTGTCTTTAACCCTGAGTACACAGTGTCCTCACTAGTAGCCTGCCCAAAGCCATTGAGTTGGTGGCACTGTAGGATGGAAAATCCAGGCCATGGATTCATTTGGCTTGAGAAGAGCCCTCTTAGTCATGGTGGGCCAGGATGGTGCTCAAAGAATAGAGTACAGTTGTGTTTCATGTTTCATTGTCTCTAGAATAGGGCATCATTTGGGCCTTTTATCTTGAATTAACTTAAAATGTTCAAACAGTATTCATGAAACTCCCACCACCTTTCCCTGAGCTGCACATTTGAGCTCAGCCTCCAGGCTTGCCTGCCTTCTATCACTGGCTATTTCTTGTGTTACTGAGATTTAATGTGGTCATTTTCTCAGCATCCAGTGCTTTGAAGGGAGACTAGGGAGAGGGGACGATGCAAAGACAGTGTATTCATGTATGAAATCAGGAAATAAAAGAGATTATATCTAAGCCTTTTAAAACTCATGTAATAGGCTGTCAATCACCCAAGGCATTTATAAAATCTTCAGTTCTGCCCAGCTAGACCTAAAATCTATTAAACAATTCAATTAATAGTGTGAGTGCGAGTAGGAAGACTGTTTTCAATAAAGTCATTTTCTCCCCACAGCATCCTTTAGACTTCTTTCTTGTTTTCTGTTTTTAAAATGTGTCAAAACGTCCTCTGAAATCTCTCCTGGATGAACAGATATGTCCTTGGTAAGAAGGACAAGTCAAAACCGCCACCACTTTGGTACTTCATTACGGGGATACAACATGTTTTAATGGAGAATGTCATGCTTTGTAGCGGGCTGCTGAGCTACCAGCCACTGAACACTGACACCTCACAGCAAGAGGAGGCTCTTGCTTAGAAAAAGACTGGAGCTTGAGGAATGAGTCTGCATCTGTGAGCTCCCAGGGTGACGAGGGATAGGTGCATTTTCCTCCATTCACATTCTCTCTCTCTCTCTCTCTCTCTCTCTCTGTGTGTGTGTGTGTGTGTGTGTGTGTGTGTGTAGTAAGGCCAACGTGTAGGCTGCTGAAGCAGTAAGCCTCCTGCTGAGGAATAGCCCTGCCAGTTCTCTTCATGCCACCCTTTATTCTTAAGAGCTTTGTGAAATGTCTGACCTTGAGCCCTCCATGGGAGGTAGCAGGGCTGTTCAATTTGTTACACATCAGCTAGACGCAAAGTCTAGAGGAGACCATTCAATGGCTTGTTGAGATAATTCCCACCAGTTAATGACCTGAACACATTCCCTGGCACATTTAATCAGGTAAACATCTACATGCATTTTTTAAGATGAAAGCTTAACCCCGGCAACCTTGGGCAGGGTGTTTAAGTTATCTGGGCTCCCACTTTCTTATCTGTGGGAGGAAGAAACAAGGTCAATCAGGTAGCCTCCAGGGTCTTCTCATGCATTCACTGCTTCAGGGCATGACAATCTTTATCAAGGAACATTTGCCTTGGAAACATGAATGCAAAAATTGTTGTAAATTACTGCCTCAAGGTTTTTCTCAGTGTTAAGGTTTCTAAGAGAACTTCGTAGTTATAATTTCAATACACAGTAAGTTAATAACTACACAAATTTTCATCAGATATGCCCAAGGACAAGCATCTACACTCACTAAGACAAGCATCCCCAGAGTTCAGTACATGGCCAGTTAACATCATTCTTTCAGAGCTATGATAAAAAAAATGGTTATAAAATAATTGACTTAATTACTTGTGAAATTAGTCCTAGATATGAAGCACTTGCAAGTACCTAATGAGAGCCCTTGGCTTCTCAAAGTTAAGTCAAAGAGATTCAAGCACACTTTTCAATTTGAAAGAATCTTCAGGATGATCTGAAAGGACATACAGCTTTAACTACCTATTCTGGGGAGTCACTTGTCTGAAGTTTCAGTGTGACTTCAACCAAATCTTGTGTGGAACCTGGACACTAGATATTGGTGAACTAAAAAGTTACCGTGTGTGCCTGCATCTGCCCCTTGGAAAATTCCAGTGGCTGGAGGATCATCCTGCATGTGCCCATGTGAGGTGAGCTACCTTGCTGAGCTATACAGACTCCTATTAATGGCACTGCTCATTGTCACTGCCATGCAATGTCCTGGTAGCCCTCCTGGATAGTCCTGGATAGCATCTAAAGAGGTGAATGAATAATGACCAACATTATGAACTCATTCTATGAACATCTTCTCACCCCAATCCTTGAGCAAACCCAGGGAGCACAAGAGGATCTTTGCCTAGGGAGATGGGTCAGTACACAGAGTTAAGTAACTTGTTCAAATCCACCAGCATTGAGTCTGTGGGAGTTTGTTATGGGCCAGACTCCCCACAGCCATTTGGTAGTTGGCCAGCTGAAGCGTACATTGTCACACAGTCCAGGGGATTTCTATGTTGTATTTTAAGATGTGGGCTCCAAGCAACAATGTGAAGCTTAGTATGAAATAGCATTTTTGAAATTGTTATAGAGATTAGAATTATAATGGTAAAAATTATAGGGAATGTATACAAAATCTCAAGAAAATGGAGTGTCTGAACAGTTGCCCCATTTTCAGTTAAAATAACAGGGTTCCCTTGATCTGGATGCAGAACATCCTAGCAGAGAGTTTCTAGCTTCGCCTGCTGCAGTCCATTGTTTCTGGCCTTACTGGTGATAGGAAGCTGTAGCTTTTCTAGCCTGTCTGATCTACTGCAGCTCTCTGAACATGTACTTGCTCCTACACTCCTTCGTTGAGCTTAAAATTTTCTTGTGACCCTTCCCCTTGCTTCTCAGAAGGTTCCCTGTGAGACTCAGACACACCATAGACTCTCAGCCTTCTCCTAACCCAGAAACCACAAAGCAGGGCACCCCTAAGTCTCCTGTGTAATCTCTGAGATCACTTGATGAAGTCAAGAGTAACACTCCTTTCTTCATTTAGTCTTTCTTCATTTTCTCTCTTTGTATAAGCCATCTTTCACCACTGTGACCAAATCACCCAATGGAAACAACCTAAAAGGAGATAGGCTTTGTTTTAGTTTATAGTTTCACAGGGTTTACCGGTCATTACCAAATCCATTGTTTCTGTGTCAGGAGTAAGGCACAGCACAGGATTACATGACAGGGGCTAGTCACTCTGACACAAAAAGCAGATCGACAAAGTCAAGGTACTCCAAAGACTTACTTCCTGTGGGCTTCCACCTCTAACTAGGTTCTATCTCTTAAAGTTCCAGAACCTCCCGCAAGTATTATGATCTCACAGGGAGTGGTCAAGCATTCAAAGAACAAGCATTGGAGGACATTTCACACTGAGTAATAGGGTGATCTCTCTGTCTCTGTTTCTCCCCCCCTCTGTGTGGGGGGTGTGTGTGTGTGTGATCCCATCTCGGGGTGCTTACAGACTATAGATTCTCAACTCACTTAACTCACTAGAGTAACACCCATGTCCCAGTGGGAGCAGAGGGTACCTGTAGCCCTCATGTACAGCCCTTCTCTTGGGTGACCTTAGTGCAATGTGCTGCACACTGCTTTGATAGGAGGGGACTCCACAGGCAAAGAAGGTCAATGTGAGGTTGAGACTGAGCACAGAAATTGTAGATGCAGATGGAGACTGCACGTCTGGTTACTATTCAGCTGCTAGAGTTCCCCATGCTACTGTCATCTGGTCTGAGCTTTAGACACACATTGGAAAAGCCAGGACACACCGTGTATGCAAATACACCTCGGATGCCCAGCCCTTCTCCAGCACCCAGTGTTTGCTGAGATGCAGGCTCAGCCATGTTCTTAGCTTCCCAGGGAATCCCTTTAGCCATCAAGTGCACAGACAATGCCAAGATTAGCATTATTAATACAGAGGATTTGGAGTGTTAAGATCAGACTTTCAAAGCTTTGCAGCTTAATGACCCAAGTGGAGCTTCTTAACGGTATAAGCGTGTTAAGGAAACGGAATATGAATTTTACATCTTACATTCCTCTGCTTGAAACAAGGCAGGATCCAAGTGTGCAGAGGGGATGATCTACACAGGCATCTTGCAGCCCTTATCATGTTTTTGTCCCACATTTCTTGGAATGTGACACAAATTCAATAGAATTCATTGATGTGAATGCAGAGTGTTGTGGGCAGGAAAGCCAGAGGGCCATTCCCCATGCTTGGACAATCAATGTTCTACCTGCTTAGGCTCTTCTATATAGGAAATGGCAAACTTATACATATGATTTGATAGTTGCAGTGTTGTGGTGGCTTTTGGGGGAATAACGCATTTATGTACTGAGATAGTTTATACAGCTTCTCTATGCAATCCTGCTTCCAAATTATAATCAGCAAATTTTTCCGAAGTAACAGGAACAGACAATGTCTCCTGAGCTCCACGAGAACACAGTGAGGATGCGCTGGATTGAAGTTATCGAGAGGGTTAGATTTGCAATAGGGTTACCAGCTTCATTGGTAATTGCTATTGCTGCTGTATTAGTTGGCATAAAATATGCAAATCGATCTTAGGACTTCACTGGGTACTGACGTTATAAACAGCATATGCGTTCTGTCACAAACAGCAGGAGTCCCCTTTATTTAGGGCTAAGGCTACATCTTACAACAGGACCACAGAAGTTAAATTTAAACACTAAATCTATTTTTCCATTGAAGACATTGATTTCATTAAAGAAAAAATCAAATCAACTTTACCTTCTCTTTTCTTTGTTCTGACTACGTATTGCCTTCCAAATTAACCGATCCCTCAGATTTAGGTAAAATCTGTGCTTGTTACACAAAATAGGGATATTTTTAAATGATTTTACTAACCTAAAAATATAATATTTAAAAAACACTGAGAAGACAGATGTTACTATAGGGCTGAGTAGAAGTGTGGGTACACATGGAAGAGCTAATGTTGGTAGCAAGGGAGACGTGTGGGGACACACGGAAGAGCTAATGTTGGTAGCGTATCTAATCGTTGTAAGGGACATTGGTAAACAACCTTCCGAATGGTGACCCAGTTGATATAAACCACTTGGGCTTGAAGAGAGCACAATCCATTAAGTACTCTAATACTCCCAGAGACGCTCCCTGTCCCAGTGAGGCATGGAGTCCCTCACATACACCTGTGCCTTTCCAGTGATCCAAATCCAGTCAAGATGACAGCAAAGATCAACTGTCACACACTCATAAAAACAGGACCGGAAGCACCCCACTGCCTGGCTCGGACATGCAAGCACAGTTCCTGCCTAGTTCCTGTCCTCTTGGTAAGCAACCATGCGTGTTTCCACATTTCACCCACTTCTCCACGGCAACTTCTCCATTCTGGACTCGACACAGTGACATCAGAGGTGGGCTGAGGTTTTTTTTGTGGCTGTGATAATGAGAAGATGGTTGCTTCCTCAATGAAAAGCTTTTCTGTGGACACGGCAGCTTGAAGCTTGTGTGTTTCTTCCTTTGCACACCAAAAAGTCAGACATTTATTATTAAGTGACCAACAGATTGTGTGTCTTCAATCACAAATATTTGTGTTGTTGGTCTTCTGGAATCCTTTGATTCCTCATTTCCTACACAAAATTTACACATCCTTTCTTGCTAAATGGCAGGCACGTCCCAGGAAGTGCAGCGCCCCAGGATAGGCAGGCAGACACAACTGGACTCCTGCATGGACAGCAAGAGCTCTTGCTTTTCCTCTCCAGTCTTGCCTTTCCCTTCCTGGATCTAGTTCTGATCTCTTTCTGGTTAAGTCTTGGCAAAGCCCTTTAGTTTCTGACTTCAGTGGAGTTACCCAAACTGACCTATGAGTGGCACAAAAGCAATTTTCACATGTGGTTCTTGGGTTATCTAATTGTTCCTGTGAAGTGGTCCATGACTCAGTATTTCCTGGTGATGGTGGTGGTATGTGTATCTGTGTGTGTATATGTGTGTAGGTATGTATGTGGTACATATGTGTGCCTTGTATGTATGTGTGTATACATATGTTATGTGCATGTATGTGTGTTTGTGTGTATATATATATATATGTGTACGTATGTGTGCATATGTGTGTGTGTGTTGTGTTGGGTGGTGTGTGTGGTGAGTGTGGTATGTGTGTGTGCATATATGTGTGTGGTGTGTATGTGTGTATGTGTGTGTATGTATATGGTGTGTGCATGTGTTTGTATGTGTGTATATGTGTGTGGTGCATGTGTATGTGTGGTGTGTGTGTATAAAAACACATACATGTGTTACGTGCATGTATGTGTTTTTGTGTGTGTGTATGTGTAGTATGTGTGTATATGTGTGCTGTGGTGTGTTGCGGTGTGCGTGGTATGTGTATGTGTGTGTATATGTATGATGTGTGTGTGTGTATGTGTGTGTATGTGTGTGGTGTGTATGGTGTGTGTGTGTGTGTGTGTACCTGTGTTTGCTGTATAGATGTCTGTGTGCCTTTGATGCCTTGGCATATTTTTCCTGAGGACTTTGTTTTCTCCTGGCATTTGCAGCACTGAGGTAATTCTAAGAAAGCTTGTAAGGGGTGAAGCCAGAGATTCTTGCTTCTTCAAAGGATCAAAGTCCTCATCAAGTGCATTTTACAAAACCATCTGCCCAGCTTGCTCTTCTGCCTTCAGCCATAACAGGAACAAGCCTGCTGGTGCCGCTCCAGCGTCGGCTCTGTGAACAACACATTTCTGATATGTGTCTGCATCTGTGTTGCTGGTCATTGCTATGCCAGCTTGAACATTGAAGATACCAAGCTTTAGTTAATGGTATGTTTGCAGCTGTTGGTCATTCTGTACTTGAAGCCTGAGAGCTCACAATCCCTCCCTCTCTTCCACAGGTAATAAGTTACAGAAATCAAAATTATCTTCTAGAACTTTTAGACTTACTTTCACCCTCAAATACCACTCTGTCCTTTTTTCCATTGAAACACATATGAACATTTTGCTTTGAGGTCAACCCATATTGATTTCTGCTCTATAGGTCCATCGCATTGACAATATGTGAAGAACGGACCCAGTGAAACCATTACAGAAACATATTCACCTTGGTCAAGATTATTTTAAACCCTCAAGGGTTAGGATTTTAACATGTTGATTTTGGGAGAAGAGACATGTATTCAGATGATGGTGTAAAGAGATTTTCTTTCAGCGTATGAAGGCAAAGCATCTGAGATAAATGGGTTATGAGAATTTTTATTTTGTGCACGTTCTTCAAGGTACATACTTCAAATGGGAGAAAATGTGTAGCTTGAAGGAAACCCCCGACAGCTGGTTCTGATGGGGTGTAGAGTGCAGTGTGAGCATTTGTGAAGTTTAAGCACCTGGGGGATTGCTCTGCTAGGGTGAGGAGCAGGGCATCTATGCAGGGTGCCTGGGGCCTTCTGGTTTCCTGAGGCTTCAGGGGCCAGAAGAGAGACATCTGCTTCTTCCTGCAACAAAAAAGTTCTATGGGAAACTCCATGAATATTCACCAATGATCAAGTCCACGCATGGAGAATTGCGAAGGTTGGAGTTGGACTCCAATACACTCTAATTTTGCATCTTTCACTTTGGCTACCGTCTGGCTGGACGAGTATTTTAAAATAGCCTGTGATGATGCATTTATGTATAAATAGTTCATCAGCTCCCTGGCTTGCCTGAGATGTCACCGGTTTCCAGAAAACACACTGTTGCCATTTTTACCTCTGGGGAAGACATGAACGGATGCTGCATTTCTTAGATTCATCACAAGCTCTGTTTTGATTGGCTCAGCATTGAGATGGGTTTAAATCACCTCTAGAACCTGGAGCTTAAATTTTTAAAAAAATGAACTTTAATGTTTCAAACTTATCATTTGAAAATAGTTGTTGAAATAAAAAAGTACGATGTTTGTTCAACTATGATTTAATGCATTACTAAATACTTTGCAAGATTAGAAAAATTTTAAGATGCACACGGTATATACTCACTCATATAGACATATAATATAGGATAAACCTACTAAAATCTGTACACCTTAAGAAACTAATCAAGAGGGAGGACTCTTGCTAAAATGCTCAATTCCTATCCAAAAAGGCAAAGAGGCTGGACATCAGAAGAAGGAGAAAAGAGGGAGCAAGTCAGGAGCCTGACACAGAGGACCTCTGAAAAGCTCTGCCCTGCAGACCATCAAAGTAGATGCTGAGACTTATGGGCAACTTTTGGGCAGAGTGCAGGGAATCTTAGGAAAGAAGTGGGAAACAATAAGATCTGGAGAGGACAGGAACTCCACAAGGAGAGCAACAGAACCAAAAAATCTGAGCACAGCATAGAAAAAAAAAAAAAAAGTAAAAGTAGAACTGTCAGAATAGGTGGCAAAATTTTAAGACCTTTTAAATATTCTTGTTACTAAAGTAAAAAAAGATTCAGGAAATATTCTTTTTTAATTTTTTATTTTTATTAATTACAGTTTATTCACTTTGTATCCCAGCTGTAGCCTCCCTCTCCCATCCTCTCCCAATCCTACCCCCTCCTTCTTCTTCTCCTATGCTTCTCCCCCAGTCCAAGAATAGGGAAAGTCCTCTTCCCCTTCCATCTGACCCTCATCTATCTGGTCTCATCAGGACAGGCTTCTTTGTTTTCCTCTGTGGACTAGTAAGGCTGCACCCTCTCCTCAAGGGGAGGTGATCCAAGAGCCAGTCACTGAGTTTATGTCAGAGACAGTCCTTGTTCCTATTATTGAGGGATCCTCTTAGACACTGAGCTGCCATGGGCTACTTCTTTGCAGGAGTCTAAGTTATCTCTATTCATGGTCCTTGTTTGGAGTATCAGTCTCAGAAAAGACCCCTGTGTCCAGATTTTTTGGTTCTGTTGCTCTCCTTGTGGAGCTCCTGTTCCCTCCAGGTCTTTCAATCTCTCCCTTCTTTCATAAGATTCCCTGCACTCTGCAAAAAGTTTGGCAATGAATCTCAACATATTTTTTGATACCCTGCTGGGTAATCTTTCAGAGGCCCTCTGAGATAGGCTCCTGTCCTGTTCTCTGTGATAAAGGATCTTCACCACTCCCATATATGGCAGAGGTCTAATATCCAGAATATATAAAGAACTTAAGAAGTTAAACAGCAACAAATCAAGTAATCCAATTAAAAAATGGGGTACAGAGCTAAACAGAGAATTCTCAATAGAGGAACATCAAATGGCAGAGAAACACTTAAAGAAATGCTCAACATCCTTAATCATCAGGGAAATGCAAATCAAAATGACCCTGAGATTTCACCTTACACCCATAAGAATAGCTAAGATCAAAAACTCAAGAGACAACACATGCTGGAGAGGATGTGGAGAAAAAGGGACCCTACTCCATTGTTGGTGGGAATGTAAACTTGTACAACCACTTTGGAAATCAATCTGGTGCTTTCTCAGACAATTAGGAATAGTGCTTCCTCAAGATCCAGCTATACCACTCCTAGGCGTATATCCAAAAGTTGCTCAAGTACACAACAAGGAAATTTGTTCAACCATGTTCATAGCAGCTTTATTTGTAATAGTCAGAAGC
Source organism: Psammomys obesus (assembly GCF_907164565.1). Lineage (NCBI taxonomy): Eukaryota > Metazoa > Chordata > Mammalia > Rodentia > Muridae > Psammomys > Psammomys obesus. The sequence continues at coordinate 2,107,264 of NW_026596440.1, read as the reverse complement.
TGGAAACAATCCAGATGTCTTTCAGTTGAGGAATGGATACAGAAATTGTGGTACATTTACACAATGGAATAAAACTCAGCAATTAAAAACAAGGAGATCATGAAATTTGCAGGCAAATGATGGGATCTAGAAAAGATCATCCTGAGTGAGGTATCCCAGGAACAGAAATCACACATGTATATACGGTGGATATTAGGCATACAATATAGAATAATCATATTAAAATCTGTATACCTGAAGAAGCTAATCAAGAAGGAGGATCCTGGAAAGATGCTCAATCTTCATTTAGAAAGGCAAACAAGATGGACATCAGAAGAGGAAGTATTTTTTTTTTAAAAGTCCTTGTATTGCTGAGGTTTGAGCCTGGGATGTCATACAGTCTGGGCGAACCCTGTATCCTTAAGTTGCTTCCACTGTCTTCCTTCTGGTATTTATTTTGAGACAAGCTCTCTCTAAGCTACTCTCTATGCTTCTCAGGATGGCCTCCAACCTATGCCACTGCCTCAGCCTTCTGAGTGTCACTGGGATAACTGATTAGGAAACATTTTTAATCACGCCAACCAATTCTTAGAGAAAGTAGGCTGATTTGATCATTTTAATTAAAAACCTGGTTTTATACGCACTATCTTATTTATCAGACTATGAAGCATCCTTTCAGATGCCCTACCTTATGCTGGACAGTTTTATGTCAACAACTTACCCTCAATTAAACAATTAAGAAAATGCCTCTATAAGATGGAGCTATAGGCAAGCCGGTACAGCATTTTCTTTAATGATTAATGTTGGAGAGTCCAGCCCATTGTGGGTGGACCATTTCTGCCTGGTGGTACCAGATTCTATTTAAAAAAAAAAACAAACAAAAAAAACAGGATGAAGAAGTTAAGATGAGCAAGCCAGTAAGCAGCACCCCTCCATGGCCTCTGCATCAGCTCCTGCCTCCAGGTTCCTGTCCTGCTTGAGTTCCTGCCCTCGCTGCTTTGGATCATGAACTGTTATGTGGAACTGTGATCAAAATAAACCCTTTCCTCCCCAGATTGCTTTGGTCATGGTGTTTCATCAGAGCAATGATTAGACATAGCTTATGCAAGAAGTAGATTTATTTCTATTAAAATCCCAGCTAATTTATAGTTCTGAATTTCTTCATCCCTCTTAATAGGCGAACCATATTTCAAATTATATGTAAATATTTTGTTAAAACATCAGATTATAATAACTGATGCCGTGTTAAGGACACATGTCCTGAACTGTGTGGAATGCTTACTTGTAATAGTAGCACAGGACTGCCAGGAGGACTAAAGACAGGGCACTGCAGTATTTATGTTTTTACCAGCTCATCAATGAGTCCTGCTATAAAATGCAGAGTAGACAAAATGGCTTTCTCTGGAGTGGGAGCTGCAGCTTGGTGGCAGAGTACTTGCGCATCATGTGAAAGCTAGCTTCAAGCTCGGAAAAAATACCAAACAAATAAGCAAACAAACAAAATCACCAAAAATAGAAAAAAAGCAAAACCCCAAACTCTTTCAATTACTCTATGCATTAGGAATAAGAAAATCCCTAAAATGTGTGTTTCCTGTTAGTTCTGGAGGATGAGTGTGTATTCTGGGGCAGGAGGCAGAGGCAAGGAATCCCATGCAGTGCAAAGCCAGACAAACCCAGGGAGTTCCAGTTCAGCCTGAGACCCCATCTCAGTATGTAAGGTAGAGAACAACCAAGGAGAACAGAGATACCAACCTGAGGTCTCCACATTATGTACACAGGTGTACACACAAATACATATGTAAAATATCTCGGCTATAAAGGTAATAGTGATTGCAATTTGCTTGCATTGCTTCTACTGTTGCTGCTTATGGTGGTGGTGGTGAGGGGAAGTGTGTGTGTATGTGTGTGTGTGTGTTTTGAGTATGTGTCCTTGTGTCTGTGTGTGTCTGCATTTGTGTGTGGGATATATGTGTGATGTGTATGTGGTGTGTGTGTGTGTGTGTGTGGTGTGTGTCTGTGTGTGTATGTGTGTGTGTGTGTCTGTGTGTGTGTGGTGTGTGTGTCTCTGTGTGTGTGTGAGGGATTGTCATGTGGTGGTTTTTGTATGTGGTGGTGTGTGTGTGTGTCTGTGTGGGGGGGGATTGTCATGTGGTGTGTATATGTGGTGTGTGTGTGTGTCTGTGTGTATGTGGTGTGTGTGTCTGTGTCTGTGTGTGGTGGTGTGTGTGTCTGTGTGTGTGTGTGTGTGTGTGTGCTGTGTGTTACATTTTTGATACTTGGACTTACTTGTCCTATACTCTAAATTTGTATCTCAATTTTAGAATAAGTGTTAATGCAACTTTAGCAAAAGTATGTTTCGGCCATTCCTCCAAAGAAGAACCGTTTTGCTTCATGAGATGAGGCACAGTAAGCATCACTGGGTGGGGCTGCTGCTCTCCAAAGCCTTAACTAGCCACACAGGGGCATGCAGGCTCCACTGTATATCGAGCCAACAGTACCGGTGGCAGCCAATCAGAAGCGCCAGCCCTTCCAGAGCAATGAAAATAAGTCACTGACTGACAAGTGAGCTTTTCAGTTTGGATTGATACATACACTTGACCCCTTTTGGCAACCAGACTGCTGGATGGATGAGAATAAAATCAAGGGGAGGTGTGACAATGACTTGCTGGCCATCTTGTACTCTCATCTTGTCGATGTGATGTGGCTAAATTCCCTCACACCTTTCATCAGAAGATTCTCCCATCAGCCTCATAGGCATTGTCATCATGACAGAGCTTCAGCCTTGTTCTCACCTGGAGTTTTGAGCCACTGTTGTTGGCCTAAAGGCCTTGGTCCTTTGGAACCAGGAACCCAGAGTCTTTTGCAGCAGTTGCAAAGGAAGCACTGTGAACTGATGAGGCTGCACTGGACATCAGGCTTCAGTGGCTTGCTCCTGAACATGGGGACAAGTGTTCTCCTACTATGTCTGGACACACATCCAGCTTCCAGCAGAGGCTGATAGCAAGCATTGTCATGCTGTATCCAGAGACCACATGACAATTCTCAGGGCTCATCCCAGAAGCACATGACTTCTTCTGTTTAACATGGTATTGCCAAGAGCTGAGGATTTAGCCCAGTGGTAGGCTCTGGGTTCAGTCCTCAGCTCTGAAAAAAATAAAAATAAAAACATGGTATTTCCAATGAAATGACAGTGGATAAAGCAGGATAAAGGAAAGGATTTAATTCTGACTTTAATTCTGATCTGCACAAACATAGGACAGTTCCCTCCCTTTGTTTTAATCTATCTCTAGCTCAAGACTGAACACACCTCAGCAGCAGCAGATTGAAAGGAAGTATCATTCAGAAGAACTAAGAATAAACATGAAAAATCTTAATGTAGATTATATTATTGTATGATTATATTATTGTATATATTAATGTAGATTATATTATTCTAAGAGTCTAGAATCAAAGCAGTGGCACTAACAGAAAATAAATACTTACAGTTGGCTTCGTCTACAAACCTTTTCAAAAAAATGGTTGATTGAGAGTTACAGAACTCTGGAAGCAATTTTTATGGAGCCCTTTATTTTTCATGATCATGTAGTCTCTATAGAGAGCACATAGGAATTTCTCCCTTTCTATCTCACCTGCAGTGATGAGATAAGTATCTGTGAGTTATTGGATGCAGAGGCCCCGAGGCACCCAAAACAAAACAATTTATTTCTATCCTCTTGTTTTCCCACTGTACCTGGAAAGTAAAGACCCTATTGTCAAACAATCAAGCTGGGTCTGACCTAAAATCTTCCTTCCTGGTGGCTCTCTTTCATAGTGCTAAAAGGTACTGCAGAGGCTTCTGGGGCAGAAAAGTGATGGTTGGTATTTTCTGGCGGTAAGTCCTGGATGCTACAGTAGCAACCTGCCAGGCAAGCTGTGTCCACTAGTATAACAGTAGCATTAAGACTGTAGTGGTGACCAACTACTTTGGTTGGGTTTGAGGCCTGCTCCATAGAAAGAAACTTCATGTCTGATACCGTAAGCATGGCAAGAGCTGGTGGCTGAAGAGGCTATAGGCCCTCGGTAAGAACCTCCTATTTCTAAATTTCCAAAGCTACTCTCCCTTCTGAAATTCTGGTTTTAAATAAAGAGATCTGTGCTGCTGTCAACCTTGGCCAGAGAAACCCCTTTCTGTAGCAGGCCCCATTCAGTATCAAAACTTATACCTGGTCAAAATGCTGAGAGTAAGTGATGAAAGCTCAGCCTTAAATGAGATTCCCATAGCAGCTTCTACCACATACACAAGGCTCAGAGAGAAGTTATGGAACAGGAAGGCACTGAGAAATCCTATACGGATATAACATGGATACTGCATTAATTAGCTCACTGTATCTAAGCTCATCTGCATGAGCCCAAGCCAACAAGACAGGTCAGCATTTCTGCAGAGCTAAATGGTCTGAGTGGGCTACAAATAAATGTGTTGGGGTGAGTGCATCCAGGGGTAGTAAAGGGAAGAAAGTTAGGGGTAAGTACAATCAAGATACATTGCACATATGCCTGACCTATCAAAGAATAAGCAGATGTTCCTCAAAACAATGCTGATGCGAGTGAGACCTGCACCTTGCTGTGGGCATGGTAAGTATTCAGAGTACAGTCAGAAGCTATATTGATACAGGAAAGGGGCATCAGTGGGCTCTGCTTTCAGGTCCATGGCTTCTCCAGTCACAGGTAGCTGGCTAGGCTTATTGTAGAAGACATGAATTGTTTTTCACTGAGTGGACCATAAGAACAGTTAGAAAGCTGCTGGTACCACTGTCTCATGCATCTCTTTCATGGACTGGCTCTAGACATGCCTATCACTCTTTACAGATTTTGATGGTGTCTCTCCCTTAGCCGCTTGCATTGCACCTTCTGATATTATGAGGTCCAGTCTTCAGAGAGGACATTTCCAGATCGATCCCAGCTTGATTCCTTCAAGTCTGCTGTCTAAAGTGTGTGGTGTCTTCACCAGAAAGGTCTAATAGACAACTAAGTGCAATGGCAATAGCCAATATTATCTCAAGGATCTCCTAGAACCCCATGACTGAGAACTATAAGGAAGATTTCCCGCACTGGGCATTTTGGGGTTTTGTTAGATAGCCCGTGTTCCTTGGGGAAAGCATATCATCCAGTGTAGCATAACTCAATTGAAATATATATATGTATGTACACACACACACACACACACACACACACACACACACACACACACATAATGTAAGCTAAATAAACCTATTAAGTAATTTCCACATGGCTTTTTTTTTTTTTGACAGTGGCAATGTTGTTATCTCTGCTTTCTTCTAAATTACATTCTCCACACTGCTTTCTCCTTCCTCTCTTGGTATCAACTTGCCCTACCATCTCCCTCTCTGAGTGCATCTCCCTCAACAAATGGTCTCCTTTTAATTTCCTGTCTTCTGTAGTTACTCCAGGTTATATAGTCACATCAAAAGATTCAGAACTAGGATCCACGCATATGAGATAACATAGGCATTTGTGTGTCTGGGTCTGGTTACTCCATTCAATATAATATCCTTTGGTTCCATTCATTTATCTGAATATTTCATGATTTTCTTTTTCTCATGTTTGAATAGAATTCCACTGTGTATGTGTATATGTACATTCTCTTATATGATAACCTCCAATTACAGAACCAAAGCCTTGTTTGTGTGTGGAAATATCAGGAAAAACTTCCTCCAAAGCTCTCAGATTCCCAGCCTTACATAACAAACAATCTTACTTTTCAGCAAGGGGCCATTGAGAAATTTTGTATATTCCGAAAAGAAGACACCATTAATCCTAAAAGAATAAGAAAAAAGCACTATAGCAGTGAACGTGATGGTTCTCATATGTGAACTAACTAGATTAACTAGTGCATATAATAAAGGTGCCCTGGCAGGTATAATCCTAGAGTCCTCGGGTCTTCAAGAAAGTTGATTTTTTAGTGTTTGGTGCACATGTGTGCTCATGTTAAACAATAAAAGAGAGTGTCTGAATATAATAAGTTCCTATAACTCACAAGTAGTAAATAGCAACAGTAGTAAATATAGTTAATCTTAAAGCTGCCCACACTAACAGAAGACAAGATTCTGTAGCCAGATTCATAATCCCAAGGCTGTGGCAGCTGCCACATGGCAGCTGAACTTTTCCTTGAGTACCATGTCCACCATGGCCTCACTGTACACACTGCACTTCCTGGACATTCACTCAGGATTTGGCTGATGGCCCAGCATCAGAAGTGAAGGCATCCTAACGCTCACCCTCTAGTCACCTCAAGTCTGCACTGTCAGCACAGGAAGTGTGTCTATGATGGCTGTTGGCTTATCTTTGCTTAGGCTAGGTCATGTTGAGCAGATCTAGACTAGAGACTGGCTATGTGCAGCAGAGCCATCTTCAGTGGGCTCAGTAGAGCCCTGGACCAGACACAGATACATGGGCTTGGGCTAACTGTTTGCTCCAATTTGTTAGAGTGAGAGATGCTTACTGTGCAGCAGCAGCTAACTCACAGAGGTCCCCAGAGCAGCGGAATGTGTGTGGCTCATTTCTCCCTAGCACTCACAATTGATCCCACTTCCACCAACCCTGTGCCTAGCAATAAACACAGCAAAGCAACTCAGAATGCCACTTCTCTACCTAACACACAATGCTTTGAGCCTGTCCATGAATTGCTGTCTTCTTGGTGAAAATAATTTCAACCTTAACTATTGAAATATTAGTATTTAAGGTAAATCGTAATCATAAGTACATGATAATTATATACATAATAGTAAGTATATGATAATATATAATAAATAAAGTTGCTGTTTATCCACCGTGATCAAACTAGCAACAAATATCAATGATTTTAGACTTTTTGGCCTTTTGATAGTCATACTTTAATAATTTTTTAAATGAAGGAATACTAATGTCTTGACATCCTTTGTCTCTTTACACAAGCATTTTCTTCCTAGTAGACTTTTTCTCTTAGTCTCTGTGGATGCTTGCTCATCTGCATCCATCTGCTACATCCCCACATGGCATGCTCTAGTGACTCTCTGCTCCTGCACTGTGACCTTCTCCCTCCTGGGGAGCCTACGGTGCTCTCTGCCTGTCTGGTCAGATATATCACTGCTGTCTCTTAGCTATTTGCTCTTTGAACTTGGTACTTTAACTCTGCTGTGAAAGCATGGGCTCACAACAGGCGCCGAGTGAGGTTTTCTGGTTGTTATCACGGTTGAAGCACATACCTCCTTCTTAACAACTCCTCCCAAGTTTTCAAGTAGAAAAGTCGCTTTCAGGATGCTGTCTTATCCTCATAGGTGAGGGAGTACTGTGCTTAGCTGAAATCTTGGACTCTGACTCATATCCGCCCTGGGATCAAGTCTAGTCAGAGCCATCACCTTTCCTGGAAGCCTAAAGCATGATTGTGCTTCAAAGGCAATCGTACTGTTTTGTGAATGGAGCTTATCAAAATAACTTTACGCATGCGTTGTTGCAATGAAGCATGTATATAACATGTCCAGCACCCATTGGCTGTCTAATAAAGGTATGCTGAGACCATCAGCCTATGATGCACCCCTCCCAAATGGTGCCCTCTGGGTGGAGCTCCCATCCTGCAGAACAAGGCTGCTCACAATGATAGTCAGGCGGTAGTTGCAGGACCTCAGAGAGTGATCATGAAATTCTGTTTGAGGAAAGAAGCAACATGACTTTTTGTTGTTGTTGTTGTTTTTATTTTGTTTTGTTTTCCTTTGCATGATGAGAACAGCTCATTTAAAAAAAATTGTGTACTTGGTTTTGTTTTAAATTTGAATGCAATACAACTTGCAGGAATGATAGTAAAAGAATGAATAAATGAATGAATTAAAATAAACTAAGACCTTAAACTGACATTGTAAAAATTAATCAGAGAGCACTCAATACATTTTAGTATTTGGTATTAAGCTGGCAGAACTTTCTATTTTTAAGACTTTGCTGTTCACAAACCATTAGATCTGGATTTTGCGTACAAATTAGCATGAAATACTCAAAAGAGGAATTTAACTTTATCACATTATTTATTATTGGAAATGACAGACCAGAGTTCTTGAAACGACACTTTCATTTTGTGAAGATTATTCCAGGCCACATCTCTATCTAGAGGATTAAACTGTTTTTACAATATTAGGCCTGTGAGAATTTAATATAAGCCCTTTCGCTCACTGTCATTTTTCTGATGACTTGCAGTGACTGGCTTGTCAAATCTAGCTCCTGAGAGTCAGCAAAGCTGCCTGCTTGAGTTCTTTCAAGGACACTGTGTGTGACTGAGCAACAAGCGACCTGTGACCTTGGCCTGGGCCCTTCATTGTTGTATAGAACAACTCACAGTAGGCCAGGTTAACAGATGAAGTCTTCAGATAATACATAAATTGATCAGTCAGTTGATCTATCATCTATCTATCATCTCTATCTGTTTATCTATCTATCTATCTATCTATCTATCTATCCATCTCTGTCATCTATTTGTCTATCCATTTGATCATGAAAAGCATCATTTTATATCCAAGGAACCATGCCTCAGAAAGCAGCAATAACATAGGTGAATGCAGCATCTAGCTGCAGGCCAAGAGAGCAGAAAAACAAAGGGTTTTCTTTATACAGGTTCTTTTGTCTGGACCATCATTGATAGCCACTTTCCACATTCAAAATGGTTCTTTCCACATCACTTAAAATGGGCATAATGAAGACAATTTCCCACTGAGAGTCTCTTCCCAAGTGATTCTATGCTATGTGAAGTTGGCATGAGAGTTAGCTCTCACAGTGATACGGGACAGGGGAAATAAAGATGGCTGGGGAGAAGATGCTCCCAGTCCATTGGGCTGCCTGAGTTGTGCAAGGAGATTCTGGGAATTCTCATGAATCTTCACTATGCCTGGGGTGGGCTTTGCATGCAGCTGCCTCTGAGTCAGCCATGATCCTGTAAATAAGTCCTCATCTACCCTGCAGTAAGCAACCACAATAAACCCACTGATTCATCAAGATAAATTGGGTGCAGTCTTTTCGTTGGTCTGTCATTGATACCCATCCGACGTAAAAAGATGAAACAGGGGGACTGTTGGATATAGGAGGCCTCTGGGCACTCAAGGGTGGGACACATCAAATGGGTGACAGCTACCTTCTGAGTCTTTGGCATGAAGATTTTGATATGACATCTCTAGGACCTAGTCGTTTCTGTGGGCTGAAGAATTTTGTTACCTTCGTAGTTTTCCCACATTTTTACAGTATTTACTTTACTCATTGGGAAAAGCCAAAGCAAAACAAAGCAAAGCAAAGTCCTGGGATACAGCATGTAGTTTCCCTGCTGGGCTCCAGTGCCCAGAAGGAAAGGCCTAAAGGCAAAAACATGATGGGAGTCAGTGAAATGGTAATCCTATTGGCTTAATGTTTTATCCTTCAAGTTCCCTTTTTTCCTCTGTGAAGCCTACTCTGTGACAATCCGACAATCCCCACATTTCCTCTTCTTATAAGAAAAAAAACTGTAGAAAAAAAACTGATCCATGGAGAAGGAGCTTTCCCTCCGGGGAATCCAAGCACCTCGCTGAGTTCACAGAAACCCTCCTCTTTCAGGTCTGCTGATCCTGCTGGTCTCCCATGTGTATGTGCAGCCCATTCTGTCCCTCCTTACCTGTGAGAACAGGGAGCCCTGTCTTCAGGGAAGAAAAAGATTCCTTTTGTTTTTTGGCATGTCCATATGGTCTGCCCACTGAGTTTTCTTCCAGACTAGTTCTGGTTCCTTCTCAAGTCAAAGAGCTCCTCATTTGCTCTGCTCTTGATACAACACACATGGCTGCCCACCATAGTCATTATGGGATGCACTGAGGAGGGAGGAGCAAGTTTAATCATCAACCAGGAACCACATTCAGGGTCCACCTCCCTGCAGTGAACTCCATGGGAGGAGGAGTGTATCTAGCTGAGCCTTGCTTGCTTTCTATCCTCTGACTCACAACAACCTCCAGAGCCCAGAAATATCTCCCGTGCTACCTGTACCTTCATTCCTAGACAGCATCACTATGCCCCAAGCAGCAGACTTCCTGATGGGCCAACCCACCTGCTTCTGTAGAACAGACACTCCCTACATCCCTTGAATGGCCGCACCTCTGTCTGAGGGGCATGGCCAGGCATCATTCACGAATACTTGCTCCTTAGAGGCCTCCTGCAACTCCTGGTGTTTACATTTGCTGTTAAGGAACCCTCCATGCCCCTCAATGTTTACACTACTTCTCAGGGCCACCCATTGCACCCCGTGTCTACCCCTGCCCCCTGGGCAGCCTCAGCAGTTCTCCTGAGGCCCTGTCCCCTGCAGGATGCTGCCCTATTCCCCACAAAGCACTCAATCTCACACCAGCAATGCAGTCCGCAAAATCCCTTACTGGTTCTAGAACCGTCTGTGCTAGCTGTTTCTTCTTTTATCCCTTTGTCCCAGAATTACAAAGCTTGTAAGGAACTTTTGGTCTCCTAGTCTTGTGACATCATTTTGTAAATGGAATTGGCCCCAGAGAAATTACATATCTGCTGAGTCCTATATCTAAGTAGGGCAAATTGCCTTTCCTAATTTCTCCCTCTCAGGTAGTTTAGCATGGTACTGATATGGGGACACAGCCTCCTGAGGAGGCTCATGAGGATGGGGAAGGAACAGGAGGAACAAAGGCTCACAACAAGCAACCAGAGACTCTTTAAACCTACCAGGCAGTGCCTATTCAATGCCCTCAGTAAAGGAGAAAGACATCCTTAATGTGTGAGAAATTTATTATGTGAAAGTTTGCTTCAAATAATACTTGAGAGTTCATGTGTCCTACCTACTAGATGTACCTTGCCCTATGGCTGGGGAGTCCATAGTTGTTTTGTTTGGTTGGTTTTGCTTTCTGATTTGATACTGTTTCTTGACAAGGTCTCCATGTATAGTCCCAGGCTAGTCTAGGTTTCAAAATCCTCCTGTTTCAGACTCCCAAGTTTTGGGGTCATAGGTGTGAGCTTCCACCTCTAACCCTATTTTGTTTTTATAGTTATTTGCTTACTTATGGGGGGAGGGCAAGGCATGAGCACTCATATGTCAGTCAGAAGACAGCTTGCAGGAGTTTCTCTCCTTCCACCATGTGCAATTTCAGGACATGGAACTCAAGTTGTCAGGCTTGCAGCGGGCACTCTTGCCTGCTGAGCCATCTCCCAAGCTCTCCATGCTAGTTTTACTATGCACATTTTATCTTATTCACTCATCTGTTGCCAGAAGGTTCTTTCTTACCACTGTGGCTGTTGTGAACAGTATTGATGAATACTGACATGTAGGCTTTTGTGTGGACACTTATTTTCAGTGTTCTTGACTGTTGTCTCAGGAATGAAGATTTGCTATGCAATGAGAACATAGAAGTCACAAAAGTAACACCAATTCTACTCTTGAGAAATGTCCATTGTATTCAAATCCTGAGGTCCACAAATGCTGGACCTCAGGTGGGGATGGCTGGCTAATGTGCTCAGTGATGTAAAAGGTCTTGGGATGGGTGAAGTTGGTTTCACATATGTGATGAGTCCAGTCATCTGAATGTTTGAAAACAGTCATAACAAGATAATATTTTTCTTTTCATAATTTTCAACTAGTTTTTTTTTTTAGTTTTTAAGTTCATACATGAATCTTGCATTCATTTAATATCCACCCATTCCTCTTCCCTGATTCTTCAATGTTCCCCCACTCTCTGTAGAATTTATAACCTGTTCTTTTTTATTATTGGTTATATATATATATGTACTATGTATGTATGTGTATATACATGTCTGTGTTTGTGTGTGTGTGTGTGCGCGCGCGCGTGCGCACATACTGGGGTTAAACTTTATGTTATGTGTCTTTTGCCAAAATACAAAATGTTTTTCTTAATAAAATAGTCCGTTTCATTTAAATGCAAACAATAAATTTAGAGAACTGACAAGTTTGTCTTGTATAGATCTCACTATTAACATATAAATAGACAAAACAGACTCTAATTGAAAACCAGTGGTTCATGCCCTGTAGGATATAGGCTTAGTGCAGAACAGCAGCTGTGCAGCTGGACTCTGCCTTACACCACCCTGGATCTGAGCTGGGCCCCAAGCAATTGCGGTAAGTACCTTGTTGATGACACCATAAGCACAGGTTTACCGAGCACTCAAAGTCACCCTCCACATTACCTCATAGCTTTTCGTCTTTGATGTTAGGATGATCAGGCACAGGCTGAAATGAGCCTGATTGGATGGAAGACAAACGGGCCAATTTCAAAAGCAATGGCCACACTTTTATCATGCTTTTAACAAAGAAGGGAAAACGGATCTTTTGTTTCTCTCCTTGTCGCCACAGACAAGACTGAAAACAGATGTCATTCCATTGATACCTTCATGCCATTAGTGGTAACAAAAGAAAAAAAGAAAAAGAAAGAAAAACTCATTCTACCCACCAAGGAAAGGAGTTTAGACCACGTTACAGCTGTGCACACAGCACATAAACATGTCGGTAATGAAAATGGCATCCACTGTGAAAATAACAGCCAGAGACTTGGTACCCTGGATGTCCGACTGTAACTGTAAAGCTCATTTGCAAACGAGCTGGTCATCTGTGAGCCATATGTATGCACACACACGAATACAGGCAGGACTCTGGCAACATCAAACAGCATTTGACCTGGCTCACCCCTTCTCAGCCAATAAAAACGTCAGAGAGCCCACATTTCCCTGTGATATTTGATTTCATAGTCTCTAAAACCTAAAGTGATTATTTTCAAAAAACACAATTAAAATTCTTTGAAAGCTCACATAAAACTTGCTGAAAGCTCCCGTTTTTATAGCATATTATCCCTGAAAGATGCATTACTTGTGAAAATATTTATGGTCTGCAGTTTCCACTCTTGACACTGAGCCAAAACTCTTAGCACACAAACAGTAGCCTCTACTGCCCATAACCCATCCCCTGCCATCCCCCACCCCTGCCGCCAAGAGAATGTGAGATTTCTTTTAAAAAGGCATTTCTCTGAGGAGGCAGTGCATGAAAATGTTCGTAGAGTCTGCTGAGGATAGACCTAAGAAATAGTCCTCCTGGTATATGGCCAAAGGTGGTCCCTGCCCCATCCCAAGTTGTCTGTTTTCTGTTCCGCTCTCAGGACTCAAACACCACTCCCCGGGGAGCCTTCTCCCCGTATCCATGATTCTGCACTGCAAAGTCTGCACACGGCTCTGTCTCCTGCTGGATGATCCTGCCATATTCATTTCTGCATTGCCAGGTTCAACAGCTTGTCAAAATGTGGTTTCCTTGGCTAAATTTATAAGGGAACCAATGTGCAAAAGTTCTGTAGTTTGTGACACTTTAAGACATTATATCATCACAAAGAATGTCACCATTGGTGACACCATTGGGGTACAGACCTTTCTTTAGAACACTGGTCAGTCTCCAGGAGTGCTCACTGACTCTCTGCCACATCTCACTTCAGTGTTTGCACATCTGTCCATTCTCCCTTCCATCTCCAGGTCTTGCTGTATATATGATCTACCTGCATATGTATGTGTATGTGTGTGTATATATATATATATATACACATATATATATATATGCACGAGATCAATGTATATGTGTGTGTGTATACATCTGTTTATTTTTTGCATATGTATTGGGTTTTTAGCTGACATAAAAGAATTTGTTTAAACAAATCTGTTTTTCACCCACACTGACGATAGCACCAGAGACAGTTAGGCCATTTGTGTAACATTTTATATGAGAAACATGAATGTGGCTCTTGAATGGTTTGCAATGGTTGACTTTAGTGTCATCTTGGGTGGCTTGAGGGACAACCAGAGATGTTTCTATATACTCCTAATATGTGTACAGCAGTTGCTGCTTGTAAGGTTAGCATTTGAACAAGTAAGGACAATGCACATGCAGTAAATCCGGGAATCACACAGTCTATGGCCCAAACAGGACAGACAAGCAGATCAAATGTTTGTTTCCTTCTACCAGTGGATGCCTTGGTCTCCTTGTCAGATCTGGCTGAGTTACAGCCCAAGGTATGTGTGTTCTTCAGCATATGATGGAACTTCTGTGTCTGCTTAATGGCATCAGCCAATTCACTCTCTTCTCTTCTCTTCTCTTCTCTTCTCTTCTCTTCTCTTCTCTTCTCTTCTCTTCTCTTCTCTTCTCTTCTCTTCTCTTCTCTCCTCTCCTCTCCTCTCCTCTCCTCTCCTCTCCTCTCCTCTCCTCTCCTCTCCTCTCCACTCC
>NW_026596440.1:2067894-2092925 GCF_907164565.1 Psammomys obesus | reverse complement strand
TCTCCTCTCTTCTCCTCTCCTCTCCTCTCCTCTCCTCTCCTCTCCTCTCTCCCCCTAACTTGGGTTTTGTTTCTTTGAAGAAGCCAATATACATTTGAGAGCAAATGGCAGCACATGGTCCTTTCCTGTGCTGTGGAGGATAAATACCCAGTCTAACTCCTTTTCTTAAGTTGAAACCATTTTGTGAGGGTTATTTATATATGCCATGTATGTAGTACCTTAGAACAGCACAGTGGAGCAGGGAGTGTATGCATTGGGATTGGCCTTCCTGGGTGGCTCAGAACTGTGTGCAGCTGGTGACAACAGCTCTAAGCGAATAACATCATGGAAGATCATTTTATTTGTCACATCCACCTGAATCAACACAAGCACAGATATAAAGACACAATTACAGCCCACATTTCAGGGACACCCGTATTTTAACAAAATTGGAATCATGAAAATCAAGCCATGCCTGAGTACAGAATGTAAATTATAGAACAGTAGCCAATAAGAGAAAAAAATACTGCTTAGAAACTGATTGGTGTCCTTTTGTAGCTTTTTTAGCTTAAAAGCAAAACATGAGCAATGACCTCACTCTGCCTTTCTATAGTTACTTTCCAAATCAAATAATATTATATACAACAAAATAAACATAATTTCATATGCATGGAGCAGCTAATCAAGCTTTCAGGTCACAAGTTTAAACACATCTAAAATATAAGTGAGCTTCTTCAGAATGAAGCTCAGAAAGCTTCATATGCTCCAGTGGGACAGTGCATGGCCAACGGTACACTGCCATGTGATTTTCCCTCCATCTTCCAGCACTTACTTAGAGTCTTTAAACATGCTGACTGACGACAGCTCTGTCCTGAGGGTCAGCACTACAGACTGATGACTCCCTATAGAGATGTTATAACTAGAGATGCAGACAGAGGCCAAAGCCCAGAGCTCAGAGTTCAGTGGAGAAAACTGCTCTTGGGACTAACCATTTTCTTCTCTCTCTCCATTCAGTAAAATCTCACAGAATTAATGTATGTCTTAAACAAGACCACAACCCAGTTGATGTAATTGTGAATGATGCTGCTGTAGAGTCTATAGTATTAAAGCAGCTAATGTATACAAATGATAACTTAAATTTTTAATCCTTTTAGACTTTAGAAGGACCAAGTGGTCATTGTGCCTCAGAAAGTGCTTATCTTCCTGAAAATTGTGTCACATACTTAATCATCCACACAACTTTCCAAGCTGTCCATAGAGCAGTGTAAAGAGACAGGCCTTGGTGTAGGCTGTATAAATGAGACAGCATCTAAAGTGGAGGGAGCAAACCACCAGGACTGGGGTACGGGACTGGTGCTGCCTGCAGTGGTAAGCAGCAATCCCCAGCTAACAACTGGGAGTGTCTACATGACCCAGAGCCACAGGAGAGATGGTGCGCCTGATCCCGCTCAGACTAGCGATAAACACGAGAGAGCTGAGCATAAAGCCAGTCCCTCCCTCTCCAGCCAGAGTAAAAGACTGGCCAGGACTTGGTGAGTCACTTTGGACAGGACGAGCCCTTGAGAGAATGCAGAAGTGGCTGTGTTGCCCTGGAGCTCCCAGACAGCAACCTTGCCAGCACTGTAGAAAGCATGCAGCGGTGCATGCAGCAAACACATGATTTTGTTTGCCTTTGATGGAAAAGGTGTCTTATCCGAAAACTGCATCAACCTCGTAGAAAAGGAAACACAAAACAACCAGGAACATATGAAGTCATCCCAAGAGCTGCTCTGTTTAAGTGAAGAAAAGACTTGAAAATTTGGACTTTTATTAACATATAAACTGTCCTGATCTCACACACACACACACACACACACACACACACACACACACACACACGCGCGCACACATACACACACACAAAGTTGAATACAATTTGGTACTGAGAGTAAAAATAGGAAGATCTACACACTTATGCAGAGGTACACACAGGTACGTACATACATATGTACATACATACATAGTACGTGTCCACACATGTATAAACATACATGAGAGCACATGCACATACATACACATGTACACATTTACAGCTCATGTATACACAATACAAGTACATATACATACACAGCACATGTACACACAACATACACTTATGTACACATAAACATATACATACACAACACAACACCCACATACAACACACATAATACACAACACATACATACACACTTAACACACACAGCTCACACATAACACATGTACACACACATGTGCACACACATACACTCAGGAAGCAGAATGAAATTCACACTTTATAGCTCAGTATTTCAGCCTAAGGAGAGTCTGCCCTCATCTTCTTAGTCAGGTGAAGGGCAGTCTGGTGCTTGCGGCTTCAGTGTTTCCTGTGCAGCCAGCTCCTCAGTAGCTCTCTAGTCACACAATGGCATGGCAGTCATTAGCTTCACTTACCTGTTATTACCTAACTATAGGTATGAACTCCTTCTGTCTGCTACCCACCCCGGTCCTGATACAAGAGCCAGAATACCAGCAGGTCTGCTGTCAAACAGGTCCTTCTAAAAATCACTGCATACACAAGACGGGGGGAGAAAGCAGTATTAATGGACCTATGATGTGGAAGGGGGAAATTTTGCAGTATCCCACCTCTAGACAAAGCACTACAGTCAACAAATAACTGCCAGGAGACAGAGCATTTGCCTCTTATGCCAAGAAAAGGGGCACATTGGAACACGAAGGGTCTGAGTAGTGAGATGATACTGAGATGTCTCTATTCCATTACCAGGGAGAAATATTTTCTGAACAGGACATGAAGGGCAGGATGAGCAGTGTCCTCTTTGTCAGATGCCTGACAGAAACAAGCAGCGTTCCACACATGTCTGCTGGTTAGTGAGTTTATTAGTCAGAAATCTAGCAGGAAACAGATGGCTTGCCAGAACTCCTCTCTTTATTAATTCCCCTTCTCCCTAGTGCATTATAGTAGGCAAGTGGATAGGTAGAGCAAGTGGAATTTCAGGTCTAGAGGAAAAAGGAGATGCCAGCCTACATGAGTCTTCAGGGAGCAGCAGCAGTAGAGAAAATTGTATTGAGAGCCAAAGGAAGAGAATTCTAGGGTAACTGTCTAGCAGTGCATTTAATCAGGGGAAGAAACACAAACCATCTTGAGAAAATGCATTGTTAGTATTTCCTCTAAATCACTCGTTATAATAATTGCCCTAATGAAGTCTTGATAGGAGCTGCACAGCTAACAATTTGCAGCTAAGGTTCTGAGCAAGAAATAAAAGGTTCTGCCTCTCACGCTGGTGACTGAGGAGATGCTCCCACGTAACACATGCCAGGGCTTCTGGGTGCCAAGAGGATGGATGATTATAAGAAATAAAATGTTTGTGCTTGGCTGAAGGGCTGTTTTGCCACAGCTCCAGAATTAGCAAATGACATGAAACAATTCTCAAATATGAATCTCCAGTTAGTAATGAATCCTCTTAGTGCAAGTTAGTCCCAAATACTCTTCAAGATAGATCTATACTAAAAGACTCCCTGGGTGTCTGGCAGCCATATTTGACTGGTCAGTCTGATTTTAATCTGGTAATCTTTCACTCACTGCTATGTACAGTTTGTTTGCAAAGCTGCAGTTTCTAAGAGTTTGTTTGTTTGTTTTCTCAAAGGCAAACCCTGAATCTTTTCAAGCATTTGAATGTAAAACTAATCACCTACCCTCAAGGAGTTTAGAGTCTGGTGGGGAAGGCAAGCTTTATGCAGGAACACGAACCTCATTCATGGTCAGGAACAAAGGCTTCAGCTAAAGACAAGGTGAGAGAAGGCCCTTTCAGTCAGGAAAAGGGCAGCATATTGTGGAGGGGTTGGCTTACATGGGGTGCTTTTAGGCAGCTCTAGTGAAGTTTGGGAATATAGATTCATCCAAGATTGGCCCTGAAGTGTTCTGGTTAATGGGTTTCTATGCAGAAGGAACAGTACATGCTTTGGCTGGAAGTGCTACTGAGTTCACTGTAGTACTTCAAGAGCAGTTGAAACCAGAGTGACTACGGGCCCAGGAGCTTAGAGAGTTGGAGCCTGCAAGGTGGTACAGAAACCTAAACCATCTAAAGCCTTTCAGTTGTAGTTGGGCAATGGGAAGCTTCTAGGTGGCTCAAATGCTCAGGGACCCTTTGTCCTAGTTATCAGTCAACTTGCTCGACACGTTGGAAATGCTGTGTAGACAATACAATTACTAAGGGGAAGGGTAAGAGGAGTGATTGACAGCTCCCTGGGCATACAAGTAAGGTTCTAGCTGAAGTGAGGAGGAGCAGAGAAGGAAGGTGCGTGAAATGCCCTGAGACAGTCTCTGCAAGGGGAGCACACAGGTCTGGAAGGCAAGGAGATGCAGCTTGAATGGATGCTGGAGTTTCATGACAGTGCTTTTCAAGGTGATGTTGTCTAGAAAGTTGGGAGTCAGGAAGAGACCATGGTTAAGGTACAGTCCTAAAGACACCCACCCCAGTGGCCTACTTCTTCCCATCAGGCCTCATCCAGCAGCCACCAGATCCTCCAGAAAGCACATTGCTAGCTGGAGATCAGACTTTCAACACATGACCCCAAGGCAGAGAATAAATGTGTATATTCAAAGCAGCCTTTCATGTATTTTGAAAATGCCCGTGCCTCTTGACTTGCTCACGGTCTGCCTTCTTGCCTCTTGAATAAAGATATGATTTTTTAAAACTGTTATTAATATTCTCTTTGATTTCTTCTTCACTTTTAAATGGTCAAGAGCAAGCCTTCAATTGAGTTCATTTAAGCATGTCTTTTTGGGAATTTTGTGGGTTTTTAACAGCCTGGCTTCTTAAACACTGGCCTGCACCTCTATGTAGGGTCAGATAGGAGGACTGCCAAAAAAAATTGGCAACAGAAAAATGTTTCTAAATACACAATGACAAAAATGAATTAAAAATCAATTGCAGAATAAAATCTGAGGTTTTCCTGTACCGAAACACACTGCTGCCATAAATACTAAGTATTTATAAACAATGGTGTTCTCAGTACTGACAGTTATAAAGTCAAAATATCGACCAGCTCTGAACAACAGTGATGTTCTATGTCCTGTGGTAACAAACACTCAGCCAAGACGACTCCTTATGTAAAAACCACCTCAATACTATGTGGTATTTTTGCATATACACCAAAGTAGTTTGAAAATCAGTGCATTTATGATTTGTTATTAGTAAATTTTGATTTTTATACCTATGTTATAAACCTTTATTCCTGGGATCATGTTAAAAAAATTCTGAGTAGAAATGGAAAAAATTTAAAAGCCCTGCTCTGTCCAGGCTGCCCAGAGTCACCACAGGCACATCCTGACCTGTATGCAAATGTGTACTATCCATTACTTTAGTAATTTTCCAGATTAACACTGCATGAAAACTACGGTTTAGCATCTGCATTCTAAGTTCAATTTTTGAGAGTTATCTCATGGTTTTTTGTTTTGAATGCTCTGAAAAAACATTCTCCATTTGTTCTGGATCCACAGACTCATGTGCCCACATGTTCTTTTGATTGACATCATTACTTGTGCCATGACAGGGATGCTAATTCTGGGCTATTTCTGGGTACCAGCATCAGCAGTGACAGCAGAGGCGGGATGAGGAACAGGGCTGCTAAAGAGAATTCCACCATAGGGCAGACGTTCGAGGTAAGCCTGACAGGACAGTTTCCAGGGTGAACTCAGGCTATTACTCACAGCTGCCACCTGCTTCCTAGTCAAGGCAAGATGCAGGAGCTTCATCTATCAGATGTCACTTGCTCCCTAGTCTCAGGTGGTAGCTCAGAATCAATGACCTTAAATCAGGAATCTCTGTAGTAAGCAATAGCAGGGAAATGCGTCACAGTCCCATCCCTCGCATTTGTAGGTGGTCACGGGACTCTAGCCTGTCTTGGGATGGGGGCGGGAGTTCTGCCTCTTTTGTGCTTTTCCTCTCTGAATCCTAGAGACTGGACCAGGCCTACTGTGATGAGTAACATAGTTTGGCCAGCACACTTTGGCTGTCTGAAATTAATAAAGTGACATAATGGTATTTTTAAAACTATATGTTAAACTTAACTTGAAGGTGTCGAAAAGTCAAGGGAAAGGATGCCACAGTCACAAGGCTGGTGGATACCTGAGATCCAGGGAGACACGATGAGATGAACAGAATGTGTGCCTACAACTTCCCGTGGCTCTGAAGATGAGCCGTGGAGTGGTTTTCACTGAATGATCTTAGGAAGGAGGGTAAGGATAGCTTTCAAAAGCACCCTTCTGGGCTTGCTTTGAGAGGAACTACTTGGAGATACTTGCTAGATTTCTAAGCGGTATCAACAACCATGGCACCGACAGCCTCAGAGACAGATGTGCTGAGAGACCCTGAGGGTGTGTTCATACAGTTGCACGTTTCTCTGTCCTTTGATGAAAGCCAAGTTTCACGTTGAAGTTGCCTTCACTGAAGACATCTCTATTGGGGAATCAGGCAAGTGGTTGTCTCGTGGTTTAGTGCAAGTGGGTGCCCTTACATTTTCTGTTTTACTTGAAGCTTTGTGAAAAAATTTAAGCAATAAGTTAAATATTATAAAATGTTACTTTATACCAGAGCAAGTACACCCAGGTTGCTAATAAGGGTTGTCCTGATAAAAGCCAGTATCCTGTTTATACAGGGAATTTGTCTTATCAGATGGCTCATTCTGCCCTTTAAGTTGCTTCAGTAGCAGTTGAATAAATATTCAATGGATTGCTTTGTGACCAACAACATGATCAGTTTTGGAGAAGGTTCTATGTGGTGCTGAGAAAAAAAATATTCTTTTGTGTTTGGGTGAAAAGTTCTGTAAACGTTTGTTAGGTCCATTTGATTCATGACCTCTGTTAGCTTCATTATTTCTCTATTTAGCTTCTGTCTTGATAATCTGTCTATTAGTGAGAGTGGAATGTTGAAGTCTCCCTCTATTAAAGTGTTGGGATCAATGTGTGATTTAAGCTTTAATAATGTTTCTTTTTACAAATGCAGGTGACCTTGTATTTGGGGCATAGATGTTGAAGATTGTGATGTTCTTTTGGTAGATTTTTCCTTTGCTGAAAATGAA
Organism: Psammomys obesus; assembly: GCF_907164565.1. Lineage (NCBI taxonomy): Eukaryota > Metazoa > Chordata > Mammalia > Rodentia > Muridae > Psammomys > Psammomys obesus. The sequence continues at coordinate 2,085,848 of NW_026596440.1, read as the reverse complement.
GTGTCTTTCCTCATCTCTTTAGATTAATTTGGTTGAAAGCTTTTATAAAACAAAGGACACTATCGATAGAACAAAATGACAATCTACAGACTGGAAAAAGATTTTCATCATCTCTACATCTGACAAAAGACTAATATCCACAAAATATAAAATACTCAAGAATTAAACAACAAACTAAATAATCCAATTACAAACTGGAATCAGAACTAGACAGAGACTTCTCAACAGAGGTATTTTGAATGGTGGAGAAGCACTTAAAGAAATGCTCAATGTCCTTAGTTATGAGAGAAATGCAAATAAAAATGACTCTAAGATTCCCTCTTACACCTGTCAGAATGGCCAAGATCAAAAGCTCAAGTTACAACACATGCTGGAGAGGATGTAGAGAAAGGGGAACCCTCCTCCATTGCTAGTGCGAGTGCAAGCTTGCCTAACCACTTCAGAAAACAATCTGGTGCTTTCTCAGAAAACTGGAAATAGCCCTACCTCAAGACCCAGCTATAGCACTCCTGGGCATATGCCCAAAAGATGCTCCACCTTTCAACAAGGACATTTGCTCAACCATGTTCATAGTAGCTTTATTCATAGAAGCTAGAAACTGAAAACAACCTAGATGTCCCTCAACTGAAAAATGTATAAAGAAACTATGGTACATTTACACAATGGAATACTACTCAGCCATTAAACAAAAAAATCATGAAATTTTCAGGCAAATGAATGGAACTAGAAAAGAGTGAGGTAACACAGATCCAGAAACACACATATACTCGCTTATAAGAGGATTTTAGTCATATGTTATAGGATAGACACACCACAATGCACAGACCCCAAGAAGATAAGTCCATCTTAAGTCCATCATGTCGACCCACCAGTTAGGGGGGTGGGCTATATCTCTGACACAGACTATGTTGCCTGCTTTTTGATCACTTCCTCCTGGTGGGACTTCCCTACCAGGCCACAGGGAAGAAAGACAAACTCAGTCCTCACATGAATAGATAAGCTTGGATGTGTGGATAGGAGGGGTCCCCTATTCTAAGTAATAAAGGAGAGGGGATGCAGGTAGGGTGGAACTGAGAGGAGAGGAGGGAGGGCCTATGACTTCTATGTAAATTGAGTTAATTACAAAAATAAATAAACAATAATGAGATTAAAAACAAAACAAACAAAAATAAAAACAATTCAAAGGAAATTCCAAAGATTTGGACTCACACTGTCACATGACTTGGTTCACAAATGCTCCTTGTGTGTTAGCCACCACTTTCATTTTAGCCATCATGTATCATGTTAGCACTCATCTGTCATGTTGCCTATATGTTCACATCTATGGGGCTAAATAACCATGGAAGCCTCTGAGGCCAAGAGCCCAGGTCATCCTTTCCTCTCACAAGTTGATTTTATTTATTTGTTTGTGTTTTGATTATTTTAGGGTTTTGTCACAGTTGCAGAAAGCTGACTGACACAGGAGTATGCAGAAAGATTCATGGAGAGAAAAACCTAAGCAGTTTAAATGTAGGACTTAATAGGATTGCATGAGCAGCAGAAAACAATGGACAGTGCATTCGGAGGGAAGAGATGGGGAAAGGACTGGAAACAGGAAAAAGCATTTGGGTGCTGCAACTCTCAATAGAGAGGATACACTTCCTTCGGTCACCTAAAATATCCATTTTTAATACTACTGCTTTCTAGTAAGTAGCAGATGGAGGGAAGACTTGAGCAGATAAAATGCACTAATGTTCTGTTGCATTCAAGTCAGAAATTAAAGAAAATTGCAGAGAAGATGGAAGGAGTCAAATATAGATTTGGTTCCTGAAAAGCTAACTGTGTTGGATTGATGGTTGTGGTGGCTAATATTCAGGTCTTCATAAGATAAGGGAAAAGGAAGGGGGCATTTGAACCATGCACTTAACCCCATCACACAAGGTTTTGAATAAAGACGATTACGTCACCATCTTGCTTTGCTTTAGCAATTGCTGTTTATCCCCACTGCTCTAGAAATGCTTTCACTGAATGTGTTTCTCACCAGGGCTTTTAAATATTTACACCAGCTCATTAATAATGTATCATTGGCATTAAGGACCTCAGACTCATGAATAATTGACATCTTCATTTACTATTTGCAGCTCTTCTTATAGAGTGCAGCAGTCAAGGCTTCCCCCAGCATTTCAACCAGGGCCATTTGCCAGGCAAGCGCACTTGCTTTGAGTTTCATGAAGGCTAGAAATTAAGAACACATGCAAACAAGGCAGGGAAATGGTGCATATGCAAGATACCCTCAGCGGGGGGCAGAATAACTGACGTGAAGGGGAGCTTTAATCCCACACCAGCACTAAGAAGTGACTGTTACTGGCTGCATTCTCCATGAGAGGAAGCAGTGGGGAAGTCTAATTAAACGGTACACTCTCTCTCCATCTTATTAACATTATTTAAAAATAATCTGAAGAAAATCATTTGTATATATACATATCTGTATATACACATACACCGAATTTACATAAATGCTGTATGTAAATATTTTCAATTACTATCCGTTTAATTATTATGACCCTGTTATCAAAAAGTGAAAATCTACATTAAGATGATAAAGCTAGTAAATCTTTGGGTTGCTGCCATCTCAACTGTCAAGCTGGCCAGATCAAAATGTTCATTTTTAACCCCACTTTTACAGAAGATTGAATGTTGCTTGTTGTCAGTTTTATGTTGACACAAATCTTGTATTTTAAACAGGGAATATCCAATCTGGCAGTTTGAGAAAAATTTATACCTACTAATAAAAAGGGAAAAAAGGAAAAAAAGAATCTACTTTTCCATTAATTTATTTTGTTTTGTTTTGTTTTTCATTTGGCACATCCAATGTAAGGATTTGCACTTACTGATCTCCTACAAAGATCACTGGCCATGAAGGAGGACATGAAAATAGGTGGCATGGAATGTAGTTTTCTAACTTCATAGATCTCTCCATTTGTTGTTTTTTTTTTTGTTTTTTTTTTTGTCGGTCATATTATATAACCTATTTTATGATGTTTTCTGTGTTAATCCTGGCTTCTATCCTTGGAGCTCTTATCCTGAACTTTACTATGCTTATTTTAATTTATTGGCCAGTTTCTAGCTGTTTAAGATTATACCAGGGGGCGAGAGCTTTGAGGTATTTTATGTTTCTGGAAAGAAAGCGTTTTGAGCAGAGGGTGATAGTCAGACCTGCCTTCTAGAACCTCCACGCTAAGATATCAAAGCAGATGTCTTCTTCCTTTGTCCAGAATATAGTCAGCAGCCTACTCATGAAGCTATAGCAGAGAACATGGCAGGTGCAAAACCTGGGTGGAGTGTCTGGGGTCCAACATAGAAATTTCCTTTTGCTGCCATGATGGCTGTTCCTTGCTCACTTCTGGTTCTTTGAAAATGTTCCCTCAAAGCACCAAGATTTGTATGTCATGACAAGTTCACCTTGCCTGTGCAGTTAGGAATGGCGTCCTCCTGTTCTGCTGACCTCAGCATCCCAGTGTCGCACCTGCTTCCTGGCACCTCCAGCATCTCTGCAGGTGAGTCGTAGGTGTGTCAGGGCCACAGCAGCAGGTTACTCGGAAGCCTTTTTTCCCACAAGGCATTTATTTACCAAAACAGCTGATGGAAAGTGGGCAACAGGGGGAAGTCACAGTGTTCAAACTCTTTTTTGGAAGTTATCCCACATAGTCCAGCCCCTCAAGAATATGCTGGGAGTTTCTTGTAAACATTGTCGGCCCGATGTTTTCTCTACAAATCCTCCGTTTGTGACTGCTGTCACCCTGAAACTGCATATGACAAGAGTCCTGGACTACTTCAAACATTTGATATTAGGTAGTTTATATATTATTCTTTCTGATTTAAAATGGTGCTTATGCCATATGTTAACGTAATTTGCATGCCAAATCTCCCCATAGAAAACTCAGTCCTGTGTAGCACATCTGTGTCCCCAACTGTCAAAATGGCTACTGGGCAAAACAGGAAACCTGTCAGTGCTCTCCCCAGTTTCTCCAGGGGTGAGGGAGGTTTAGACTGAGCCATCTATTGTTCTTTTAGCATTCATCCAAAATACATTTTCAGTGTCAATGCTTTCCACAAACTGTGCTACACTTAAAAAATACATAGAAAATTAATACAATTTTAGATACACTCATTATTCTCATCCGGCCACTTGTTTGCTGTCTGCATGTTAGTCTCTCTGGTCCGTAGGGACTAAAAGGTGCTGTGACTTACTAAGTAAGAGCTCAGGAAAACTCTGAACTGAAGAGGCCAGTGTGGAGACAGGAGACCCTGCTTTCGGGAGACAGGGGAGGGAGTGCAGGACACGAGCCTATAGACGGGTAGATCACAGACTCCTGGACCGCTTTGCTCTATTGTGGTATTTCTCAACATCCATATGTAACTGACTAATGTTCATGCAGAATGTGAAACTGAATTCCAGAGGACTGAGAGCCTATTGATTTAATAACCATTTTAAACATTACCTAAAAGGGGAGAAAAAAGTACCCCCTCATCCTTCAGTTGTCTTATATGCAGAAGATTCACAAATTAAACCCACGATGAATAAGAGAATTGAAATGAATCCCACAGCTGTGTCAGACAGCAGAGCTGCATTGCTCTCTAGGAATAATCGCGTGTCACAGTGGCTTTGCTGTGGCACAAGCCTTTGTGTACCCCACTGAGTCGTTCATTAGAACCTAGTACAAACTATAATAATAATCTGAGTCAAGACCTTTGACATGAGACTGGGTCAAAGGATGGAGTTTGGAAAACTCCATGACTCCTTCCTCATGTGAAGTTAGGGTGAGAACCAGGAGACGTGCCCGGGAGCATCCATGACCACGTATCAGATCTGCCGGGGCCCTGGTTTTAGACTTTCTGGGGTCAGAACTGTGAGAAATAAATGCCTAATGTTTATAAGAACCCAGTTAATGGTGTTTTATTAGAGCAGCTAATAGACTAAAGCAGGGCTATAACCACAGTGTCCTTGCTCTGGCCTCGTTCAGAAAGGGCTCAGCTCCTTTGGCTCCATTAAATCCAGGACCAAGTCCACTACTACAGGAAAAGAGAATACAGAAGAATCAACAATGCCCTCAGGGACTTGAGTCCATGGCTCTCTGTGTCCTTTCTAACATCCTCAGAGTGACATGAAGTTGACTGCATTGAATTTAGGAGACCATGATAGTAAAGGCTATTATGGGCTCAGGGGAGATGAGCTGAAGATGTGGGCACTGCTCTGGAATGCCCAGGCCAAAGGCAGCCAGTTCTTTCTACTCTCTGTAGATGTTTGGAGGAAAAAAAACTAGAAAAAGTTCAGTTTTATTCTGGATTCACCTCCGTAGTCAGATAGTAAGAGGTCTGTGTCCTCTGTGGTCCCTTTCACAGTGGGCCTCATGTTGTAAAACCAGTCGTCTATCCTCAAGCAGGTACTGAAGAGTTCAGATGATTCTGTAATTTTATACATTTTATGAGTCATGAACTCAGCTGAGTCTCCTGAGAGGCATTTTCCCTATCCCAGTAGAAACCACTACCCCTAGATGAGTCTCTAATACATGAACAAGATATTATTTTTAATGAGCATCCTATAAACTGTCCTCTGCTAATGTCAGCTCCTAGAACTAGTTTTAGACATCCATATCAGCCAATCTATTTGCCAAAGACAAGTGTCTTGCCTTATATCAAATAGCCATTGTGTGTCAGATACATGTAAGCTACTTGGCATCAAATGTCTCATTGCATCTCTCTGAGATTTACTCCCCACAGTTAGGAAGCAGCGTGACCTGAGAGTTCGGCAATGAATCTAAAGCCATTGCACTAGAGCTACCTAGAGCTACCACAGTAAGTTATCACCAGCTAAATGCTTAACATCTCACAGTTCTGAAGGCTAGAAGTCCAAAATCAGCATGCTAGCTGTGCCAGCCAGCCTCTCATGACTCCAGAAGGCCTTTCTGTCTCCTTTCAACCTTTCTTGGCCATGACTCCATTACTACAACCTGGCTACAAACCATCCCATGCTCTTCTGCTCTGTATTGTTTTCTCTCTCTCTTCTGTTCATGATAAGAAGAGTTGTTTTTATACTAATCTAGATTACCCAGGATAATCACAACACAAGAATCTCAGTTACATATTGTAAGATCCCCTTTCCCCAGTAATTTCACGAATACACAAACTTAGAATGTTGAGACATAGGCATGACCTTTTGAGAAACATATACCTGGTAAGGTCACAGAGTTAGCAGGCCACAGATTTGTGGAGACTTGTTTCAGACCGTGAGCCCTGAACCATTGAACTAAATATGTTCTTTCTATAAATATTTTACCTAGGCTGTTATGTTAATCAATTCTATCACAATGATAAAAATATTTTTATTAAAAATGTTATTGGCTCAAGTGTCTATGAAGCATTCATTAAATAAACTATTGTATAACTATGCAATGAACTTACATAGAATGATGAAACATTCTATGTACTACTATGAAAAGACCAAAAAAAGCATATTGTTAAGTAAATAAATAGTGTTAAAATTAAAAGAGTGTTACAATAAAAAGAGACAATGCACTGCACAAAAATGAGGGTTATAGTTCAGATGCCCAGAACACACATAAACACATGAAGATGGGTGATTGCCCACCTGCAATCCCAACATCGGGAGGTAGAGACAGGCTCAAGAAGCAAGCTGGCTAGACTGACCAAGCAGACTGATGAGCTCTGGGCTTAGTCGGCAGACTGCCTCAGTGAGCAAGCTAGAAAGGCATTGAAGAGAGCTTTCCATGTCATCCTGTGGCTTCCACATACACATACATACACATGCACAGGCACATATGCACACAGGTGCTCCCATACATGTGAGCATGCATTTACACAAGTGTGCACATACAACACATGACAAAAGTTAATGATAAATTGTCCTGGGAAAATAAGTGACTAGAAGGCATAAATTTTTCTTCTAGAATACTGGAATCTGTTGGAGCATGTGGTCTGAGTATATTAAAAAATAACTCACAAGCAATATCAGATGTTTGGGCCTCCAAATGAACTCTACAAGGGCTCTAGCAAAGGTATACAGGATGGAAAAGAAGAAAAAAAAACCAGGAGAGGAACCAGCCTGAGAGTGCTTAAACTAATACACACGATGACCCTAAGGGTTCCCGTCAGGTGACAGCTGTAAGGATGGAAGGGAGAGATGAAAGGGAGAAACAAGAGGACTAGAGCTAGAACATGGCAGCAGGCACCAATGCAGGCAGCAACCAGGACCAGCTCAGATGGGACAGGTGACTTTGGATGACAGCGCCATCAGCTAACTCTCTTTCTGGTCTGAGTTGGCTGTTGGGAGTTGACCTCGGGAACACATCTCCATTAGGTTCAAGGCTGAGCAGAAGAATTAGTATATAGGATAGTGGAGGAAAGGGGCAGCCGGAGGCTGCATGTACTAATGTGACCTGTCAATCTTTAGAGAGTAGGAAAGTTCCCAGAGACTGTGAAATAATGCTCCAGGGAGTTTTCTTCACTGACAAAGCTTTGCTCACGTCTGTTGTCCTATAAAGCTACCTGTTGGTGTGACATACACAAGTTATGAAAGAGAACCCATTTGAAAGACAGACAATGTATGCCATAAGAATTGCAGAGGCCCCGAGATTCAAAGGTGAACATTCACTCTTGGGCTCATAAATGAGTCTTCCATCCTTTTTGCTCAAGTGATCCACCCTGCACTAAAGTGTGGTCAGTACTCTTTTTGAATCAAACAGAAAGTAATCCTCACCCAACAAAAAAGTTTCCTATGCCTTCATCTTGGCCTTCTTATCCCCTAGAATTGAAAAAAAATTAAGACTTTTATAATTTACCTGCTGCCCTAGTTTAGCCTTAACTGTCAATTTGATGTAGCCTAGATTCATCTTAGAGGAGATGCTTCAAATGGTCATATTGGCCCATGGTCATGGCTCTGGGGAACTGTCTTGATTATTTATTAGTGTAGGCAGGTGACAGCATCCCTCAGCAGGTGGTCCTGAGCTCTATAAGAAAGTAGATAAGTATGAGCCTGGGTGATGAGTGGGCCAGACAACAGTATTCCTGAAATGTTATTACTCAAGCTCAGGCCCTGTTTGGGGTCCTTCCCAGCTCAAGTTCCTACCTTGACTTCTCAAAAACTGTGATATGGAAGTGTATGATGTATAGGCCCTTCTTCCCCAGTTGGCTTTGTTCAGAGTGCTGTACCACAGCAACAGAAAGCAAGAGAGAGTTCCTGGTACAGATGCACACAGTGGGTTGGGACCCTTGATGATCCATTTAGTGCTGGTCTTTTTTGCAGTCGCTATGGGAAATACGAGAGTGCAATCATACCCTTTGCAACTTCTACAGGTGCTGTAACAGTCGGACAGAAAGACCTTAGAGAGGAACATGGTTTCAAATTAAACTTTCCAAGGGTTCCATCCACTGTGGTACAGCATCCCAGCTCATAGTGTTTGAAGTGAAAGCATGGAGTTGAGGTTGTTCACATGATGGCAAACCAGGAATATAAAAAACATGAGAGCAATCAGGAACCAATTACAACATTCCAAGACTGGTCCTTTAATGACCTTTACCCCTTCAAGATCTCATAATCTCCCTGGATAACTTTGGACTTAGACTTTGGGAGGAAGTATTCAAAAGATGGTCCTGTGTGGAGCATTTCAGATTCAATTATAAGGGTTTGGGGTTTTTGTTTTGTTTTGATTTTTTGTCCTCACCTGCAAAAGCTCATGGCCCTCCTATTGTGCAAAATATACCTAATCCAACTATAAGAGTCTCCAAAGTGTTACTTGTACATTGGTCAAAAGTCTAAGTCCAAAGTTTTTGCTGAAACTCAAGGCAATCTCCTAACTGTGAAGTCCCATTCTAGAAGCTGTGAATGAAGCAAAGTCAAGATGGAAACTCTGAGGGGTGAACATGACACGAGTCTCAATGGCTTGACTATCCACGCCCCAACAACTTGTGTACGTGGTCTTCTTCCTTTGGGTGTGACTCTTAGTGGCACCTTTCATTTCTCTCAGAAGATTCCCTACATTTCTGCATCACCAACATCCTGAGCGATCCATTTTTACTTGGGTTCCACTCAACCGCTTGTGTAACACTTTAGCGGCTTTCTGTGGGGAGCCAATCCCTGCTGCAGTTGCTTAACTTTACAAGCCCTTCTCTAGAATCCAGGTGAAAGCCTCCACGGCACCATAACTCCTGCATTCCACATCACCACCACCACCACTTGGAAGACTCCGCTTTGGGTGATGGTTGCAAGGGTCTCGGAGTTTATCTAACTTTTTGCTTCCTCGGCTCTGATAAGACAATCAAATCAAAAGCTTCAAAGCCCCAGCAGCCTGTTACTCTTTTCAGACAGCTGTCCTACTAGACTGGTTTCTGTTAATTTCGGTTTTGTTTGAGGATGGAATGGAAATAATTGTTTATTGCAAAATGTACCACATTTAACTCTCTCTCATAGCTTCAGCTTCCATGTGATAGACAGTTGTCCTGGTGTTTTATTAGGGAGGTTGTTGCAGTGAGGGCAGTTTTGAACATTGTTGCCTGTTTGGCATCTTAGATCAGTGCAGGCAGTCTGGGCATAGAGGCTGTTCTGGCCCTTGTAGAGTGCCAGAACTATACAGTCTTACTTCATCACCTGAGAAAAAATTGCACCAAACACCAAGTCATTTCAGTGTCCAATTGTTTTTTTTTGTTTTGTTTTGTTTTGTTTTGTTTTTTCTTTTTTTCTTTTTTGTAGCACTCTTCAGCCTCTAGCTCCACTCTCAGACAAGAAGGCCAAGTTCTGGAATATTGGCTTGGTAAGACAGGAGAGACGATTACTTAGCTGGAACAAAACAAGGGACAAAATTACCAAGATGTTTCAGTTTGTAATCCTGGATTGTGTCATCATCTTGCACTTTTAAGGTCATTTTCAAGATACAAAGGCTGAATTCACTTGGAGGGAGTGTCACATTTGATATTCAATGTTCCTTTTGGCAATGGTTAGGCAGGCGAAAATTCCATATACACAAATTCCCATGTGAAGAGTTCATGACCTCATAGAGGAAATCAGAGTGTAGCCTGAGGCTTTGAGCAAATGAACTTTTCTAATACTTTCTTTGCAGTCCATTTCTTTTCACTGAAATAAAACACACATCAGAGTCACACATGCCTCACACATGCAGCCTAGTTCACTGCAGTAATGATCACATTCTCTATATTCGCTGTTCTTTGCTTCACAGAATGTGCCCCACACTTGGTTTTCTCCTGATATGAACAAATGCACTGGAGATAGTCTTCACAAGAGAAGAAAACATCAGCTGGTTATCCAATACCAAGTCCTGAAAACATCATATGAGTAGCAGTATACAAACTGAGCAGGTTGGATTGATGCTTTTAGGATTATATATGTATGTGCATATGTGTACGTAATAACAGTCAATTAAATGGAAGACATGAATTTGAAAGAGAGCAAGGAGGAGTATATGGGAAGTTTTGGAAGCAGGATACGAAATGGAGAAGTAATGTAATTATATTATAACCTCAGAAGCCCAAATAAATAAATTTTTAAAAATGCATTGGGGATGGAAATATGGCCCAGTGGTAAAGGCTTGTCAGTATGTGTAATGCCCATGAAAGGAGGCAAGGAAGTCCAAGGATATGGGGAGAGGTTGAAAAAAAACAAGCGGATTTAAATTTGTCCTTATCACCTTTGTCATAACAGGTGCAAGAGGAAGCACTTTCTTTCCTCATAGTCCACACTTCTCGGCACAGGTCCCACAGAAGGACAACACTTGGTCTTGCCCCTGCCCATGATAGTACTGAAGTTTCTAAGTGTAGAGGTTAGAGCATGACCAAATGCAAGGAGCAGCTAAGAGCTGTTGACCACAGCTTAGGTGCACTGACCTTGGGAATGCTCTGGCAGCTCACGTCCCGCTCTGAGCACACCATTACAATCAGGTGTAGCTCTTCAGGTTCACAGCCCTTCACAGCTGAGTTCTCAGTGTGAACCCAGAAGAGCAGAAGGTTAGCTCTGCATATGAACCACCTAACTGTCACTCAAACTGACATATTCCCACTTTCAGAGCCAGCATATTCTCTCTCTCTCTCTCTCTCTCTCTCTCTCTCTCTGAGAGGAGACCCACACAGGAGCTCAGGACAGACATGTCCATGATGAAGGAGCACACTGTGTCATAAGAGGAAGCCAGAAGAGCTGAGACCATCACTGCTGCAGGAGGGCCAGGATATCTCTTCCATGACAGGATATTTGAAGTCCGTTTCCAGAGGCATCTTCTCCTTTGAAGGAAGACGTCTGTGTGTGACGGCATGACGGTATTGTCTGCTACCATTCCCTTCACTAGTGACCTAACTGCTGGGACCAGAGCTCAGGGCCCTTCCTTCCCGGGCAGAATCTTTGTCTCCTTTTCCACCTTTGACCCACATGACTGACTGCTCCCCCTCAGAAAGTCTGTTCATCAGCCTTTTCTTCACCACTCATCTGCATCATCCTGGCCTCTGCAGGACCTTTCACTACAATGGTTCTTGGCACGCTTTAGCTGGTCTGCCAGACTCCAGAGTTGCCCAAATGGCGTCAGCCTTCTTGAGTTTATTCACTTACATTCCTCCCAGATGTAGACATCCTTAGAGCATGCCCAGGTTTTTCGATTGCTGTGGATGTTACAAGTGGAAACTTGTGCAAGAAGGTGTCTAGGTAAACTGCTCCTGACCCAGGAAGTTGAACCTAAGTGTCCGTATGCTTTCAAAAATCATCTCCACCCCTGAGAACTACTGAAGGCAAATTCCGGTCACCGAAGGCTGGGACATCTGCACAGCAGCCCACTGTGAAGCAAGCGTGCCCTTGAAGAAAGGCAAGGGGACCTGAGGTAAATTTAAATACTTCATTGGTTGGAGATGACTAAGGACTGATACGAGGAGACGGGAGCTTCTCTGCATGTTGCGAGGCCTTGAAGGTGGCCATTTCACCTGTCCAGTCACACCTGCTGTCTGTGAGATGCCCCTGTGGCTAGAGGAGATTTCCACCAGGTTTTCATTTGCTTGTTTCAGTTCCCGGAATTTCGGTGAATTTTGTTGCTCTAGGGATACATGTGTATTTTATCTTTTTAAATTTTCTCAAAATTCTCGAGATTCTCACACCTGTGTATCATAAAATATTGTATGGTTCCTCCAGTTCCCTGCTCCAGTTCTCACAATTTTCTCCCATGACCTCCACTCACCCTTTTGGCAGTCAGTCCTTCTGAGACAGTTTCATTAAGTTGTCCAAGCAGGTTTTGACCCTCATCCCTCTCTCTGCTGTGTCTTGAGCTAGCTTCCTTCCTTGCACTTATGAATAGGTGGGAGTCCAGTCCTCTGCCACCAAGCTTCTTTCCCAACTCCTAGTATATGTTTAATGAAAGAATAGATAAAATGTTGGCAACTGTAGTGGTTTGAATCAAAGCTTGAAATTGGTTTCACTGATTATTAACCTTTTCGTTTGCTACGTTTCTTTGGATTATTAAATTGGTCTTTCATCTGGAATTGTGTTCGTTTCAGTTTTATTTACCCTTTGATTTGTGTTTCATTAATTTCACCCATATGTTATTTCCTTTACTTTATGATCTTTTCCCTACTTGACTTGCACACATAGACGATATATTCCAGGCTTTTGTTTATAAGGTATATATTTTAATCTGTACTTCTCTTTACAGTGTTAGCTACTTCCACAGATATTCTATTCATTATAGTTCAGTTCCAGAACTTTCACTTCCAACAAATGAATTAGACATTGGCTCTATGATTTTCAAAACCAAGGTGTTTACAGTTATAGTTTAATTGCATTTTCTAGATTGGGCATAATCTTTAAAATTCTTGGAAATATTTTACTGAGATTCACATTTTGACCATTTACATCTTTGTTCTACATGCTCCTGTAAAACACAGTTTATGAGTTGCTCGGTGTGCTCACCTTCGCATGTTATCACTTTATGGCTATTCTATAGCCTTACTTGTTGCTGTGACTATTTCTCCTGTCCTTTGAGGCAGGAAGTGTGTTGAAACCTCCCAATATGAGATATTTTCCGATTGCTGTTTCCATGTGCCAATCCCTGCCTCATACAGTTTAAGGCTGTGTGTTCTGTTGCACATTAAAATTTATTTACTGTGTTTCTAGCAAGACTGTAACCATTATAAAATAGCACCTGACTTCCCCAGCAGCACCTTGTGCTTGGAAGTCTATTTTCTGTCACAGGAATACAGAGGTCTTTTTCTTATCAATCTTTGCCTTGCATAAAATTTCCCAACAAATCTGTCAAAAAAGTTTGTTACCTATAAAATTTGAGCACATGTCTTATAATCACCTTGTGTTCACAGTTTTTTTTTCCAGAATGTAAACTTATTCAATGTTAATTGGTAGAGTAGTCTGTTCACATGCAATGCAATTGTTAATACAACTTATTAAAAATGACTTACTCTTTGCATTCTATTTGTCTTGCTATAGTCTCTTCTTTGGTTTTTAAAATTGATTCAAACTGTTTTATTTTACTTCTTTCATATTCATATATTTTCTGTTTTTAGTACATACCATAGAGATTACAGCAGGCATTCTTACCTCTTATAAAACACATTATCTTAAACCCATTCCTATGAAAATTAGAACTTTAATATCTCTTAACTTATATAACGTTCTTCTTTATATTCCATTGTTATTTGCATTTGTACTTTGTGTACAGTTTTATAACTATTTTTTCTCATATGTGTGTTCACATAAGTTTGGCTCATATGTACCACTTCCTGCCTCTATTATCACCTAGAGCAAAGTATTTTCCACCTGCATCTTCATCCTTGAAGAATAGCTTTCCTGGGCATTGAAACTCAGATGAGACTTCTAAAGAGATATGGGCCTTGGATGAGATTGTCCCACAGTCTCCCCTGGCCCTTCGTTTTCTGTGGAGAATGAGCTGACACCCTAGTTGCTGCTCATGAATATACATGGTTGTTTCTCCTCTTGCTTCTCTTCTGAGGTGTGTGTGTTCCTGGTCTTCCCTACTCTGTGAGGACATGCAGGCCTTTGTGTACTTGCTCCACATTGCTGGCTCTCACCCTGGAAGCATTGCCCATTCATCTTTTGCAGCCCTTCTGCCCTCTGCTCTGTTCATCTCCTTCTGTGCTTCAAGTCCATGGTGTTGAGACCTCTCTTTGTATCTTTGCAGTCTTTGTGTGCGCACGTACACACACACACACACACACACACACACACACTCATGTGCACACACATGTACACAATCCACTGTATTACCTACATTTTTTTTCATTGTCATGACCAAATTCCTAAGAAGAAACAACAGGGGGAGGGTTTTCTTTGGCCTCTCATTTTGTACGCAGTCTCTCACAGCAGGGCGGGTCCACATGCACACATGTGCAGAACAGGAGGCAAATAATTGGACACTAAGTGTGAGCAGGTTGTGAAGATCAAGCCACGTCTCTCCACAGTCCATTTGTTCTATCTAGCTTCTGCTTCACATCACAGTCTCTCAAAAGAGCATGAAATCTAGCAAGCAACTGCTGTACCTGTGAGTCTGGACGAACACCTCACATCTAACCCTAACCTGTGAGCCTGGACGAGACACCTCACATCTATCCTGCCCTCTGTTTACCAACACCCCCGTCCTGTTCCTGGATAGTTCTCCACTTCTGTTTTCCTGTTCATAATGTTTAATACATGTGTCTCTTCTCACAGAAAACACCTGTTCTGCTCTCATCTTCATTGTTTTTCAGATCAGAATTTCTTTGTGGCTGTTTTATAGTCTCTCGCTTTTTTTCAAACCAAAGCACCCAGTCTTGCCTCTTCCTTTCTAAACATGCTGAGCATGTTTATTCTAAATTCCAAGCCATACAGCTCCGTTACCTCAGTCCCCTGAGTCTGTTTCCATTGCCTGTCACTCTTTAGAATGTGTTGTTTTCTCTCTCTCTGCATGGTTGCCTATGATGGAGTGCTGGAAATTGATAGTAAATAACCCAGAAATAATTTGATCACTAAGTGAGTGTCATCTTTCAAAGAGTATCTCCAACTGCTTCTGGCAAATAGCTTGAAGAGACAGTAATTCAAGATTTTATCTCGGGGCTATGACTATGATTACCTAAAGCTGGATTTCCCTTCGTGTGAACTGGACTGTCTTCAAGGGATTCTCTGTGGTGTAGCTCTTCAGGTTCCCATCTTAAAAGATGGGTCCCCTCCCACTGGAAGCCTGGCCTGAACCCAGCATGCCCATATGCCTCGCCCACACACCCACAGTTTTTCCCAGAAGGAAGAAAGGCAGAAATGCAGGGCTCATGTTGGTATTTTCTCCAGATTATTTGACCTTCTCCATGGTGCCTATCACCCTGGTATCTCTGCAGCAGCTCCGAGAACAACATATTCCCCAGAGTTATTGCTTGTTACTGCGGTCAAGCATCCTGTATCTATTTTGTTGTCATTGAACCACTGTGTTTTTAGAAAAAAAAACTTTATCTGAAGGACTCACCCAATAATCGATAAGACTGAAACACCATTTCACACTAAAACACCATTTCACACTGAAACACCATTTCACATTTCCCTTAGGGTGTTTTCTTATTTATAACCTTTCCTTTGCAAATCTCCCCCCCACATTCCATTTTGTAAAGCAACTTTGACATCTAAACACTGGAGTCTTTTTAATCGTGTGTGCATGTGAGCTTAGGTTCCCATAACTCCATCAGAGATTCCTTCATGTTCACTCCTGAATTCAGAATTGCAGGAGAGTGTTGATATGGTTGTGTACATTAGCGGGAAGATCAGCCCACATACACACCATGACTCATAGCATATAGATTTTGAGAACTATAATCCTAAATCAGTGTTGGGATTCTGTACATATTTACATATAATTTACCCTCAGAATTTTCAATATAGCATAAAACCCTGAAAATATAAGTGACACAGAGGCCGGATTTGGGTGAGTCTAACTTATTGGCTGGCAGAAGCTTAACTCAGCCTGGCTTTATAGGAATTTATAATGAGCAGTAAGGACAATTCCCTAGGCATTTCTTTCATAATCACCTGTCACAACAACACAGGAGCCTGAGAGCCACACAGTAATACCAAGAGCCTGCTGTTACACCTCAGACTGATACAGCTACTGTACCACTAATTGTCAGTTCTCTAGGGATTTTCCATATTTCTGACAGTAACCTGTAGCAGTCATACTTGGGCTCAAGACTCCTGACACCCTGTGGTCAGAGCACCTGCCCCGTAGAGAATGGAATTTCCTCATGATGACCGCAGTGCTGACAGGTTGGGGCATTAATATTTCAGTAGACTCTAAGTCTCAAGCAGGTCTCTGAACCCTCCATGTTCTGTGTTTTTTTCTGTCACTCATGATTCTCCTTAACACTCTACTTACATACTGATATCACCACTTTGTATAAATGCCCCTTCTTTATTTGGTTCTTGTGAGAAAGACATTTTTCACTCCGCCGTATGAAATGGCTTTCTCCAAAACATGTTTAGTCATGTGCTTGTATTGGGAATCACAACTGTATTGAAAGGTGGTAGATGCCAGTCAGTATTGTCTCTCTGGTAATAAACTTACCATGGTCAGAAAATTCCCCAACAATGTGGACGTAAATAAACCAAGGAGTCGCTGAATGAGGAATCTATAGTTGAATACCTGGAAATTCTCTTCCTGGGAAAACAAGAGGAGGCTTTTTCTGGGCTCTGGTGGTGGGGAATGGAGGGAAGGGCTGACTGCCTTCAGGCCCTAAGTCTTCTCAGCTCTGCAGGTCCTATCGCCTTCTCCTCAGGCCACTCTAAACAGCAGGACTCCAAATATTGCTTATTCTCTTTAGTCTTCGCTTTTTGTTTCAACTGATCCATAAAGCATGAAACTGAATGTATAAACAGAATTGCTTGCTCTTTTCCCCCTTCGGAATTAATATGCTTTCCTTCTGTGATAACTTACACTGGAACCCAGTAGTTCCACAAAGCAATACTATTTGATGAAAAAATTGCTCAAACATGAAGTAGAGGGAACAAACGCTGCCTGCTTTTTTCTGAGCTTTAGGATTGCCTACTTCTATCATAAACAGTGTGATGGAGATTTCTTGCCCACCATGACAAACGGAATTTCAGTTCAGCCTTCAAAGCTATGTTTGCCACTTCTGCTGCTGACACCAGTCACAGCCTTACGACGAGGCCCTTGTGGTCTCACCCAGTGCAAGGGCTGCTTGTGTCTTTTTGCTTTCACTTGTGCTCATTCGAAACTGACTTTGCCCTGTTGCCAACCTTTGATATCCGTTCATGTGTGACTACAGACACCAAAGAATCAGCTCCGGATGTCAGAAGGAGCCCATGACACAGGTTCTCTCTGACCATTCCAGCCTCTTGTGAATGACTGCATTTCCTTCAGCTGCAGTTACACAGCCCCATGAAAGCGAATGGGAGGAGCTCTGCAGTCTGCCTCCCCAGAAGTGCTTACATCTCCAAGAAACAAGCCTAACTCTTCCTTTTCTCCTGTGGCCACCATTTGTTTCTGTCCTCTTTCCTTTCTCAAAACCCAGGACTGTGTGACGCTGCTGCCAGGAAGGCGTGAGGGGAGCACTCGGCAAAGGGTGCTGCTTTTGTGCTTGGTCAAAGTTGTCACGGATCTGTGGCTCTCCAGTGTGGACGAAAGTGTTTCCAGAGGTGGCTGGTGACCAGCCATGACTGTGTCTTCCTGTGAATGCTCTGACACTGATGATATCTGCCTGTATGTAACTTCTGCTTCTCATGTGAATCCCAAGAGAGGACTGCAGAACTCCTTTCCGCTGCTACTTTCCTCATAGCGCCGTTGAAAGACTTGCTTTGGATGCTGGCCATTGTGACAGTATGTGACCTGTATGTACTGTGTACTCTATATGACAGTACGCGACCTGTGTGTACTGTGTGTACTCTATGTGACAGTATGTGACCTGAA
>NW_026596440.1:2060859-2067884 GCF_907164565.1 Psammomys obesus | reverse complement strand
GACAGTATGTGACCTGAATGTACTCTATATGACAGTACGTGACCTGTATGTACTGTGTACTGTATGTGACAGTATGTGACCTGTATGTACTCTATATGACAGTATGTGACCTGTATGTACTGTGTACTGTATATGACAGTACGTGACCTGTATGTACTGTACTATATGTGACAGTACGTGACCTGTATGTACTCCATGTGACAGTATGTGACCTGTGTGTACTGTGTACTCTATGTGACAGTATGTAGCCTACATGCACTGTGTATACTCTATGTGACAGTATGTGACCTGTGTGCACTTCATGTGACAGTATGTGACCTGCACGTACTGTATGTGATAGTATGTAATGGCATGGTGCTGTTAGATGGGACCCAAGCCCTTTCCCAGCCAACTTGACTCTGCAGCCTGAGGTAAGCCATCAGTCACTGTTTTCCCTCCTGTGCCCCACCTTCTCTTTTATCCAGGGATCCCCACAGTCTTGAGACACATTAATATTCATACAATATCCTGGCCATGTTTGTGTTTTATCAACATGACTGTCCTCATTACCCATGATTCATGGTACGGATGTGATCTTATCCATCCATCTATCATCCATCTTTGACACCTGTCTCATTCAGCAAACATGATGTTCACTCTGGCTTGGACAACCTGGGGAAGGCTCCTCACTTCTTCAGGCCTCAGTTTACATGTCTGCAAGTTGTATTTTAGATGGCAGTAGTGATTTAGCATCAATTTCGGATCCCCATGGGTACCGGGAGTGCTGAGACACACAGACACACACTGAGCACACTGTCCTTTATGTAGTCTGCCCTTAGCCAGGTCATTGAAGGCTCACAGAGATGGAGAGCACTTCCACTCGCTTCCCCTCATTCAACACAGAGTAGGTGTCTGGACAGTGTTCCATATTCCTGTGTCCACCCTGAGGAAGCTGCCTTCTGTGCTTATGTAAGACAGGGCAGATGAGCAACACAGCACTTGGCGGGAGGTTGTGACCTTGGCAGAACTTACATGTGAGAACCACACTGCATTCAGAAAGAAAGCTCAGACCCCACTGAACACCAGAGGTAGAAAAGGGCTCTTGCTTTGCATTATACTTTATTCATCCAGTTCTTGTGAATCTTAGAAAAAGAAAGAAAAGGAAAACTCATGGAAAGGCAGACAAGGCATTAGCATCCAACATGTGCCATCCTGACAGCTGTCAACAGACGAGTCTGTGGTTCCATACATGGGAGACATGAGTCTCAGGGATACCAGCAGGCAATAAGAGTCACTCTGTGATGAGGCTGAGGCCTGACACCACTGCAGATGTTGTAACATCAGCACTGTTACTTGGTGGCCCTGTTTTAACCTCAGTATTCTGGGACCCTGGGGGGCTGTTTCTGCTTTAGGAGGGGCCCAAGTCTTGCAGCAAATATAGCTAAATAGAATTCGCTCTGGATGTGAGGGGGTCACACACAATGCCAGCAAGCAGGAGCATCACAAGTCTTAGGCTACACAGTCAGACCCTGTCTCAAACAACAAAGGTGGCCGGCTTACATGAAGCAGGCTGTGGCTTCTTGGTTCAGGTTATTAGCAGAGCATAGAGGGGTCGCTCTTATGGAAGAGGGACTCAGTGTGGAAACAGCTCAAAGAATGGTCTTAGAGTATGAAGGTTTAGCATTTAACTCAACAGTTATTTAAAACCAAATGAAAAAGGTTGGCATTAAATAGCAGTGGCATCCACCGCCCTCCTCCCTGGTAAAAGAAAGCTTTGACAGTGGAATTAGAGGTTTGGTTTCTTCTCCTGGAGTGGGAATACGTTTTGCATATATGAGCCAGGTGATGAGGAGGTGACTTAGTATGATTCTCTCGGCATCCTTCCCACTCACATCTCAGAGGGAACTGGAGTTTGTGTCATTTAAAATGTTCATGTGATTTAAATGATGGGTTACACCGAGCAGAAGCCATCTCACTCAGGAGGTGAAATAACACGTGTGATTGGCTGCAAAGGGTGGGGCAGCCATCCAGATGTAGGGCCTCTGGTCCCTCACCTAGAGCCAGTGGCCCTCTGTGCTGTCAGAGAGGAGGACAGCTTTAGAAGGGGACCCAGCTGGACTGTGGATCTGCCTGAAGGAAACACTAGCAAAGTCCCTATAGGCAGGGTACTTCTGGGACACCCAGTGGTTTACACACATCGTTTGGCCAGGACAGGACAACAGGCCACATGTCTATGAGTGAAAACTGTTATGAGCAAGGCAGCAGACGAATGAGAGGAGCCTGAGACAGGGGGCCATGCCACACAGAGATGCCAGGCTGGAACACTCTTCATGACAGCATGCGCCCAAAGTCCCCTGATGCCTACTCAAATGCTGACATCTCTAGTCCATCCTTGACCATTCTTGACCAGGGACTGCAGTGTCCACCCCACTCTGCCTGCCTGTTTCTAGCATCTTTCTCCTAAGATGTAGCATCTAAAATACTGTGTACCTCACTGCTCTCATTTATCATCAGTATCTTTTGTATGAGTAAAATGTCTGTTTGATTTGAGAAATGCCCAGAACCTACAAAGCTTCCCGACACGTATGGATCGATGTAATAAACCAAAAGACAGAAACTGTATTTTAAATATCCAAACAGAATTGACAAGATCAACCGCACACCATGAAGGGTCAAAATTTGCTATAAACACAGAAAAGCTGTGATTGGAACAATGGAAAATGTTAGGATAGTTTCACATTGATCTATTTAATTGGTAGGAGGTGTGTGTGTGTGTGTGTGTGTGTGTGTGTGTGTGTGTGTGTGTGGTGTGTGTAACACAAAAAGTGATTATAAAAACAGGAATTAAAAAAAGAAAATGTGTCATTTTTCACTCAATGTCTTCCTGATTAAAAAGACATAGATTGTCTGTATGAAAAAAAAAATCAATCTTAAATCTATAAAGATAAAAGGCTTTTAAAATGTAGAGATAAAATATTTTGTGAAATAAGAATTGTCTAATGATTTTCTTGTAATAGAAAAAAATAACTTTGAACATCTACAAATCTGAAGGGATTTACCAATGGTGGAGCAGTCAATTTGTAAATTTCTTTCTGACTATTGTCACATATATCTTTGTAACAATTTGCAACAGAAACTGAGGATGCCTTGCTTACCATGTTTAACACTGGAAACCCAACTTCTTAGGCTTAGCACCCTCCAGGTAGCCCTTCCTTCCTTCCTTCCTTCCTTCCTTCCTTCCTTCCTTCCTTCCTTCCTTCCTTCCTTCCTTCTTCCCTCCCTCCCTCCCTCCCTCCCTCCCTCCCTTCCCTCCCTCCCTCCCTCCCTCCCTTCTTCCTTCCTTCCTTCCTTCTTCCTTCCTTCCTTCCTTCCTTCCTTCCTTTCTTTCTTTCTTTCTTTCTTTCTTTCTTTCTTTCTTTCTTTCTTCCTTTCTTTTCACCCTGTTAATCAATGCATGTTTACTAGTCCACAGGAGACACTGAGGTATGGGATACACACTTTTTGTCCTTGGGGATCCAATTTTGAACTCCCTCCTGCACTCCTAAGTCCATCCACCGGGCAGACTGAGCCAGACTCAGTCTGCAGGCCAAGAATGAGGTACACAAGTGGTTGAGTACTGGGCAGTCACTACTGAGGTTTTCCACAGGACCAGCAAGGAAGGCCTGGCCACCCTGCAATGGATCTTGGAAGCCAACTTCAAGGTTGGACTTGGTTCATCCAATATACCTCCATCAGGAAAATGCTACTGAGCCAAGGAGAGACTGGCAAGCCAAGCTGCTTACAGAGGGAGCATTGGTTTCTGTAGCACTTTTCCTGCATACAGCACAAGGTCTACAGGTACTGAATTGGGTGAGTAGTAATTGGAGCAGATATTATAGTTCCAATGTGTTATTTATAAAGACAGGAAGTCAGCAGTGACAGGAATAGAAAATAATTACTGCAGGACAGAGAGAAATTGGCCCAAGTCTACTGTGTGGGCTGGTTTTAACTGCCAACTTGACGCAACCTAGTATCACCTGGGAAGAGAGTCTCAGTGAAAAATTTTTTAGATGGCGTTGTCCTGTGGGCATGTCTGTGGGGAATCATCTTGACTGTTAGTGAGATACGATCCACCCCTCTTCAGATGGCACTATTTCTAAAGATGGGCATTAAACCTGTGTAAGAGTTAAGAAAGTGAAAAGCAAGGACACATTTATTGCCTTTGCTCTTGACTGTGTATTTGACATGACTGGCTGCTTGAGTTCCTGCCTTACCTTTCCCTAAAAGGCAGGCAGCAGCTTAGAATTTGAATTCAAATAAACCATTTTCCCCAGAGGTTGCCTTTAAACAGAACATCTGTGGTGGTGTGAAAGAGAATGTCTCCCATGGGCTCAGCCATTTGAACTCTGGGTTCCCAGTTGGTGCAAGGGTTGTGAATTAGTTAACCCCTCTCTGATGTGTACTCATCAAAGCATAATTTGCTCTGGCTTTACACCACAGAGACTTGTTCCACTGTATAGCACAAAAGATTAAAAAAAAAAAAAAACAAAAAACACCCCTGCTTGTTGGCTCAGGAAATACTAACTTTGTCTTTTCTCACAATCCAGACTGACTCAGGGAATTACAGGTGAGTTTATCCAAAGACACCATGCCCTCCTGGAAGCTGACCTGTGGGTATGTGGTTATGAAGGGGCAGATACATCACCTCTATTGACAGGAAATGCTGACTGACAGAGATCTAAAATGGAAAAAGAATGCTAACTTACTCTCTGTGAAGGTTGCAGAAGAATCCCAAGAGTCAATATGTCAGAGCACCCTCCCATGGCTTGATTTTTGTTCTGATTTCATGATAATTAATTGTCAAGTAGATCTAAGTTGAAATTAGGTGGGGAGTCAATAGTACATTCTGCCTTGATTTTTTTAATATTAACTAGACTTTGCTCTTCTCCCTTAAATGGGATTATAGGATGACATTTTCAAACTGTGTAGCATCTGTCATTTGAAGAGGATAGTCTTCGAAAAATATAAGAAAACATCTGCAAAGACATCACATTTTTAGGGCTGATGTAGACTGCAGTTGCTGCCTGCGACCCCGATGGCCCAGGTGTGCACAGCCCTGTTGATAGCAGGCCGCCTTGGTTATCCAAAGCCTGATCTGTTCAGGGCTGACAGAGTTGGACAAGAGTTCTTTGCTTCTGGACAGTGAGTGGAACCAGAAAGCAGGTAGGTAAAGGAACCATGAGCAGGTGGACGTTTGCTCATGGCCACGGGGAGGGTCTGACTCTGGATCTCACACTTTACAAACAGTATGAGTGGGAGTTCCCACCACTGCTGCATCTCAGGTACCCTCAAAGGTGGCACACATCTGGGCCAGTCTCTCCCCCTGGGGTCTCTACTCACTGACTGTGGTGGTTTAAATAGGAATGGCCCCATGGGCTCACTTATTCAACTGCTTAGTCATCAGGGAGAGACACTCTTTGAAAGGATTGGGAGGTCTGGTCTTGTTGGAGGAAGTGTTTCATGGAGGGTGACTGCGTGAGAGGAGTAGGGGGGAGGTTTTGAGGCTTCAAAACCCATGTCAAGCCCAGTGTCTTTCTCTCTTCCTTCAGCTACTTCTCCAGTATCATGTCTGCCTGCGTGCTTCCCACCATGATGGTAATGAAATAACCTGTGAAACTGTAAGCCAGCCCCTAACTGAAATCTTGCCTTTATAAGCATCACCATGGTCATTGTATCTCACAGCAATAGAACACTGAGGAAGACATTGGTCTTTCCTAGAACTCTAAGGAAATATTTTTTTTTCCCTGGCCATTATGGAGCATCATGTAGTCAACATAACTTCCTTGCAAGTTTGGCCATGCTCTGTGCCATCCCACACTTGGGGATGTCTGGGGAGTCCATGTGTCCCTTCTTTACCATCTTCTCACTTCACTTTCTCTGCCTCCACACTGCTCTGACAATCACTTAAACTCAGATTTATACTCAGCAAAGAACTCTTGAGTCTAGTATCCTGTGGTAAGAAGAGCAAACACACCGGCTCCCTCTGGAAATTTGACTGAACTGGTTGCCAACATTTATTCATGTACAAAATCAAAAGCTGTGGATCCAACTCTGGAGTCTGCGTTCAGGGTTTAGAAAAGATAGAAATAAAGCCATAGATAAACATAAAATCCAAGGACTAACCTAGCGCAGAGGAGGAGGAGCACAGTGGTAGAGACTACTTCACAGCCTGCACCTTCCACCCCGACCCAAAGAGTGAGTGTCTTAAACTGAGGGAGAGATTCCTGGCAAGCACAGGATAGATCTTGTGTGGCTCTGGAAACCTGCAGACTGGGTCTTAGACGGATGCTACAGTGAAGGGTCCCGTGCTCTGAGACTTCCCTCTGGGTACAGAAAATGACATTTATTCTGTGTGTGGTCTCTGCTTCTATTGGTGTGGAAGTGACAGTCCCAGAAATGGAGCCTGTAGAGTCTTGGTGTTCCCTTGGTCTCCTGGCAGGAGTCTAAGAATCTGAGGCTAATAGTAGTTGGTCCAGGGCTCCTCCTCCCATGTACACTTTAACCCTTCAGCATCCATTCCCTCTGCCTTCCTGGTCAGCATGACACCAAAGCTCAGACATAATCAGCATCTGCTACAGGCCTGGCAAAAGAGTCTGTAGAATTAGGGTTTTGACAGAAATTCTTATGGATGAGCTCCCTCTTACACGGCTCTCACCCAAAAGGTGGCTTCCAAAGACAGGTTCAGCCAAGCTATGGAACCACAGACTACTAGGTTGTTCCTCTGTTTACCAGGTTCTCACCCTAAATTTTTTCTTGCTGCTCAACAGAAAGGAGAAATTGTCTATTGAGAATTCTGGTGTTTTTAGAAGACAGAATTTCAGGACAGAGCCGCTTGAGTAAAATAATGCCTTTCCTTAACACACACACACAAACACACACACCATGCAATCTAGCCTACAACGCAGGCCCCGTTTTAGAATTTGTCCAACCCTGGAGACATTTATGTAAAGACAAACCCTTACACACACACACACACACACACACACACACACACACACACACACACA
>NW_026596440.1:2055074-2060849 GCF_907164565.1 Psammomys obesus | reverse complement strand
ACACACACACACACACACACACACACACACACACACACACACACACAGTGCAGCCAGCTTTATGTGTCCCTTTACTATGGGTGTTCCTGCTCAGTGCTGCAGCAGTCAGCGGGAGGGGGTGCTGGAAGAGGCTCAGTCCTGCCTGCGAGTTGACAGACCCATGGGGATAGCAGCTGCCATCCTGCAGACCTGTTGCAGTGAACACATAGGCAGAGCCCAAGAGAGGGTTGCCTGAGCACCCTGTTCTGGGGGGTAGTTCTGGTGACAGAATCGGGGACACACGTATGTTGTTTAAGGAGGTTGTGGTCACGGGGAAGTGAATCTGGTTTGAGATAATCTGGTGAGCGTTTCTTTGTGACTACTCTTCCGTAGCTGGTGCTCGTGTATCGCATCTGCAGGGTAGAGTCAGGTGGCAATAGAGAGAGACCCTTCTTCTATTCCGGCTTCCGCCGCCTCTCTTGTTATCAGCATCTCAGTATTTTGCTTATGATACCAACTGCCAGGGCAGACAGAATGAGAAGATGCCTGCACAGCAGCTCCTCAGGCACTTGCCTAGCTCAGAGCCTAAGCTCCAGCCAGGAATCCTGTGGGTCCTGCGGACAAAGAGCCGCAGGGCCGGTTCCAACCAGTAGAGGGGGAGCGCAGAGACCTGCTGTGGCCATGTGTGTGTCAAGGCACGATGTGTGTCAGGGCGCTGGTGGCATCTGCCAGCCGTTTACCGTCAGAACTGGCTCTCGCTGGTGCCAATCAGAGCTGCACCATGGGCGCGCTCCCTGGACCCGAGTCAGCCCCGACCGTTTCTAATGAGAAGCACTAATTAGCTTGCAGTCTGGCAGGCCTGGCTTCCCACTGCCCAGCTCAGCTTCCCAGGGAGTTCCGGACCTGCCCAGGCTGTGCTACAAGCCTGGTCAAATCCTCACCTGCCTGGGATACACGGTCCTAATGATGCTTGGGTGGGTCACCAGAGAGTCCCAAATGTGCCCAGGCTGCACCTGCAGGCCTGGACAATCCCCACCTGCCTGGGATACCCAGGGCTGATGATGTTTGGGTTGGGGTCGCAATGCATCCGGTTGAGCCTGACAGCAGGGCACTGGAAACTGCAGAAAACTGAAGTCTGAAGGGCCACTTTGATATGGTGGGCCCTCATCCAACAGGACCTCTTACGGGGGTCTCCGCAGTGCTCTTGTTTCCTCCCCAATTCTCTTGTCCCTAGAATTGAATCCTAACATTGACTTGTGAACGAGGACTCAAGCAGATCCATATCCCTGCCCCCAGCCACGCTCATTCTAGCTGTTCTTAGCAATAACTGTGTCACCAGGAGCAAACGGCCTGTCAGCAAGGGCAAAGACATGCTGCACAACTAGAAATTTCTGTCGTTTCTTGAGGTAGAATGGAATGCAAGGACATTTTTTATTTTTTATTTTGCTTTCTATCTGACAACATGGCAGCAGAAAGTCATATTCTGGGGAATTTCTTATGTTTTTCCTTGAATGGCAGACAGTTGTTCAGTCCCACATTAGCGTTTAACTGTGATTCATGAAGCAATAGAGAATTCATTAGTGCAGCAAACCGCTTTTCACACTAAAAATCCATTCTTTCTCAGCTTTCTCCTCACAGAGCACCACAGCCATTTGCTTCCTCAGAACAGTGCCCTCCCAATCCTCTGGAAGGAGAGACAGGCAGGACACACCGATAGTGGTGTGGCCAGACTGGAGGTAAGCTGAGAACTTTGAGGAGGGCGAGGAGGATGCCCTTGATCTTCACTCTAGCACACACAGCACACACAGCTGTGAAACGATGCCTCTGATTTCCCCACAGATTTATGGAAGGTTCTGGAGAATGTCGAATCCTCATCAAGCCACGAGAGCCAAATGTCCCTAAATTAATTTCGTCTGTGACCTTCCTTGTCTGAACCCCACAGTCTCAGTCTGTACCTTCCTAACTAGGACAGTCATCTGAATGCACACTTGCCTGTGGGCCCAGCAAGGGTGTGAGCTTCCCAAATAACAGGACAGAATCGGTGACAACATGACCCCCCACCCCCACAGTCAGCGTGGGTCTGCAGCTAGCCCCCACTCTGTGTGTGTGTGTCTCTGTGTGTGTCTCTGTGTGTGTTGCTTCAGAGCTGACAGATGATGTGAACCTAAGTCACCCCACAGACAGGAGAGAGATGGTGGTAGGGCGGAGCAGGGATAGGAAGTAGCTGTGCCATGAGAGGAGAGCGTCCTCATACATTCTTACCTGTCTGTCCCCATCTGTTAAAATGGCTATGTCAATCATTCTCTCCCCACGCCCCCATCTGTCTGCCTCTATCTCCCTCTTCCCCACCTCCCAGCCTCTGTGTGCATGTGTCTGCCTCCTACTGTACTTTATTCTTTCTAGCTCCAACTAACTACACAAAATGGAAATGAGACCTTGTTCAAATGTTCAAAGCTCCTCCTCACTGCAGACCACAAACACTTCTCACAAAAAGTGAATATTTTTAAATTTCCAGTAGGATTTGTATTTGTGGAAATGCCTGGCTGTCACTGAACGTGGAGGTGTGATCTAGGCTCTGAGACCCAGGCAGGAGAAAAGAGACTGTCAGAGGGCTGGTTCATAATTTTCTTTCCAAAGGATTCCTTCCTCAGTTAAATAAAAATATTGGGATACATATGCCTGCTAACTGTCACTGTGCCCTCTTCACCAAGGCAGTAAAACAGTCTGTGGCGATTAACTTCATCAAATTTACTTATTGTAACTGCCCCACCCCAGCCCTTGCCGTAGCATCACATGATTCCACTTCTTACAGCTCAACCCCCGACAAACCCGAAGCATGCAGTTCTGCTCTAGCTACTTCCATCCCATCAGTCTACTCTGTTTTATGACGGAAGTGAGTCTCAGATCCTAAATGCGCATGAGCAGAGCC
Organism: Psammomys obesus; assembly: GCF_907164565.1. NCBI lineage: Eukaryota > Metazoa > Chordata > Mammalia > Rodentia > Muridae > Psammomys > Psammomys obesus. The sequence continues at coordinate 2,057,941 of NW_026596440.1, read as the reverse complement.
TCAGGAGCTGCGGTTCAGTCTCACCGGACTAACAATGGCCATCACTCTGTCCGGTCAACTAATGAGTGGACCATTTACCCCACTGACACTGATTGATACCCGAGAGCGTGTATTATCACTTCTACCAAGATGACTCCAGCCACAGCGTGATTTATCTCTCCGCTAGCAGAAACCAACTGGGCACGGTTTGAGCTGACAGAATTAACACCAGCAGACCTCAGATGTACCGCGGGGCCACTTACTGGAACTTTATGGGGAAGCGCACCAATTACTGTAGAAAATGCCCTCACACCCATACCTCCGCTACCCTCTATCCAGATGCTTTTGCGATTTTACAGTTAGAACTCTATACCTCACCACTACAATTTCATAAATTTGAGCATCTTGCCCTCAATTCTGATGTAACAAGTTGGTGAATTTATTGTGAGGCAATTCAATTTATGTATGTGACAGATTCCCATCCCTATCGTTATATTCTCTCTTTTACAGAAGCATGTCTGGTAAAGATTAATATGATAGAATAAGTAATAGATGTTTAATCCTTATTTTTAGGCTTATGGGACTTGAACCCACTCTTTAGAAGTCAAAAACCCCCTTACCACTAGTATCCTTTACTTTATAATAAGGTAGCAGAGTGCCACATTGGACACAAAGCCATGAGCATTTGCTACAGTGTCCCTACATTAATGACTCTCTTATCTGCACAGTCATCTTAACAGCCATTACATGAGGCACAGTCACCGTTATATTTAATCTGCACTTACTATTTACATGACCAGACTGGAAATAAGCCCATGAGCATTTGTCCTAATTTTATTAACAAATCATGATGTATAGAAGCAGGAGATGAATTTTTAATTCAACTGCCCAAGTAATTCATATGGAAGCCACTACATCCCTAATGTGGGGCAGTGACTACTGTGTGAATTACTGTGTATCACAATGCTGTTAACATTACTAGTAAAACCAGGTACATCCCCGCCCCCAGCCAAGGACATGTTCTTGATGGCTTCTGAGCAAGGTAGCATTTGTTTTGTCCAGAGAGGTTATCCATGCTCCGGTAGGTGGTCTTACATCCATGCACACACGGGCAGCACCAGGTGGACTTAGCAGGCTTGAAAACAGCACGGGAAGCTGTGGAGGGTGGTGGAAGGAATCGTTGTCAGAGGAGGAAATGCTGGGTTAATTTTATCAAAGCACATTATATGCACGCATGATATCCCTCAAACAGTAAAAGGGAGAGACAGTAAAGCTTAACTCTAGCTAGCTGCAGACTGCCAGGAGTAACTCAAACCCTAATGTTTATAATATATTTCAAATTGGCTCCTCAAAGAGCCCCACCTTCCCTTTTATTTCTGGAATCTCATGTATTCTAGCAGGAGGGTTTGGTGAACTAAACCAAAATTCAGTATGAAAAACCTTAGCGTAATCATCTATTGCCCGGATAGGATGAATAACCTCTATTATTATCTATTGGTGATAAAAGCCTGTTTCCTAGTTCACATGTCATTAACCATTTCAACATTCTCAACTGTTTATATTAGGTAAAATACAACTATATCATTATAGGCTATCTATGAGATAAATTACCTTTAACAGTCTTAAACACCCCAACTCTTGCCTCAAAGAAGAGTCAAATCTTCTTTGCTCTGTCAATAGATTTCTATCTATGTGAACTGTCACTCAAAAGTAATATTATTCTTCCATCTCTTATGGCTACTTAGCTTTCCTTAGTTCATTTATGTATGACTTGCCTGTTCTATATCCCTAATCTTATTTCTCTTTACAGCCAGCATGACACAAAATGACAATTTGAGCAACTAAACAATTTACAAGCTCCCCACCTGTGTTGTAACCCCTCTCTCATTCCCTCTCACCCCTCTGATTTTAATTAACTAGAAGTTTAGGTTAAATCCAGACCGAGGGGTTTCAAAGCTCTAAGCAAGTTAAACACTTAGTTGCTGGTGTTAAGGACAGTGGGAATTTGTCCTACGTTTAGCAAATGCAAATCAAACACTTTAATTAAAGTAAATCCTCACTAAGCTTGCAGTGACTGACCCCCATGATGATAACCTACCACCCCACTTAACACTTACATACCCTAATCAGCTGGCTTTAATCTATGTCTTTGCCATCACTGGATGAAAGAAGACAAGAAGTCAGAAAAATATGGCCAGGCTGCAGCTTGCCTTGCTTGCCATGACATTGTTGGATTTTTCCCATATTCCTGGACACTGTGCCTCCAGCTTCACTCTACTGCTCTCCTGGAACGTCCATGCTGCCCTCCTCTCTGTCTCTACCCTACTCTCGGGTGAGCCTGGCTGAGCAGGCCATATGCTCGGTGTCCCTGGGGTCAGCCTAAAGCTGATCCAAGATGTGAGCCAGTGGGAAAACGTGCAGAGAGGCCATCTCCTTGTCTCTAGGGTTCACACAGGAGTTCCACCTCAGTGGTCTATGGTTTTAACCTGCTAGAAATGCACATTGTCTCAACTTTCTTCCTTTTCCCCTGACCCCTGAACAAGTGCTTCCTGGGCACATCACTCAAATTAGCCACTACAGCCAACACTGTGCTTGATGTCTGCTACTGGGAGAATCCAAGCTAATGCAAGGTTCTTCCTTAGGCAACAAGAAAGGGCTCATCATTCCCTGAGAATACTGTCTAATTCATTATTTTCTTTACAGGTGCCCCAATCTACTTCTGTATCTGGAACTTATCTGTCCATTTATCCTTGTTAATCAGTTATTTGACCAACAGACTAATCCTTCTCTCATCTCTATCTGTCTGTCTGTCTATTCATCCATCTATCCATATCTATCTATCTATCTATCTATCTATCTATCTATCTATCTATCTATCTATCTATCTA
>NW_026596440.1:1995146-2055064 GCF_907164565.1 Psammomys obesus | reverse complement strand
CTATCTATCTATCTATCTATCTATCTATCTATCTATCTATCTATCTAATCTATCCTATCAGTTATCTATCAGTTATTTATCTATATACATATTTATATCATCTTCTACCTACCAAGATGGAGAATAAGTTAATACACACAGTACTGGCTAAGGTCATCACTGTATAACCTGGGTATTCTCCCCCCGCCCCTGTCTCTCTCTGTCTCTGTCTCTCTCTCTCTTCGTGTGTGTGTGTGTGTGTGTGTGTGTGTGTCTTGTGCTCTGTGTATGTGAGAGAGAGAGACCTGAAAGCAATTTAATATGTCTGTTTGTGCTGCTGTGATCAAAGCACCCTAGTAGAGCTTTCAGGGAGGGGTTTGGTTGCAGTGGTTTGCCCCCACAGACTCTGTCTGCATGCTTCTGGGCCCATCGTGAGGCAGAACATCATGACACTTCACCTCAAAGCAGCCATGATGCAGAGAAAGGAGCACATGGGAAGAGGCCAGGGCAAGACATAGCCCCAGAGACTTGCACCTAGTGACTGACTCCTTGTAACTAGGCCCCACCTCCTATGATTCACCATCGCCATATGAAGCCATTATATTATGAATCCATACAGGGACAAATCCATTATCACAAAGATCCAACTCTTCAGGATCTGATTCAACTGAAATACCCTCACAGATACACCCAGAGGTGTTCACTGCTAATCTAGATGTTTCTTAATCTAATCAAGTGGGAAATAGGATTAAATATCGCATACTGAAATATATTTTGCCTTTCACAGTTAGGTGGAGGCCATCAATATTTTGAAATTAACCTCAAAAACTAAGATGCATGTTGAACTCCTACCTTCTGTTGGCATGCTCTGACCTTGAAGGGAGGGTGATTTGTCTACATGTGTGTGACTAATACTTCACTTTCTCTTCTAAAAATGTGACTCCCCTTAAAAGGACAAGCCAGTGAGAGGACAGCATTGTTCCTCACCGTTGGCTGGTGCTGAGGAGGTGTGTGCCTGCCTGTCAGCTCCTTCTCCTGAGATCTCAACAATTTCACTGCACATGACAATCTTCCTTGTGCCTCCGCACAAGCTTGCCTCTGAGTTGGCGACTTCCTCCGTAGGATATAACGTAACCACCAAGCCACTCCTAAATTCAATTCAAGACTGACTGAGCTAGAGAGAAGGGTTTGTGTCAGAAAGATCAAGATAGTACAGAAGACACTGGAAACTGCGTGAACATGGTCTGGAGGCAGGGTGGGAGCAGAGCAGTAGAAACAGCCTCGGTGTTGTCCACTACAAACGGCAGTGTTTGTTCCATGGGTCCTGAGAGTGGTACAAACAAATGAGAGATATTGAGATACTTCCCAGTGTTCATGCATGTATGTGTATGTGTGTGTGAGAGAGAGAAAGAGGGAGAGAAGGAGAGAGACAGAGAGAGAGCTCATGTACTTGCAAATAAGCAGGCTATAGCTAGCCCTCAGCTAATACTACGTCCTGAGGAAATCCACAACAGACACATATTCTGTAATAATAAGGGAAAGGTGGCAAGGAAAGGCCTGGAGCATGGACCATGGCCAGTTTGCTGTCATTCCCAAAGATGACAGAGAGAGCTATGAAGGGGTCAGAGCTGAGCGGTGTGGTCATGCCCCAGCTCAGAGCCTGTGAACACATCTCCTCTCTGTACCCAGTTGGGCTCAGGATTTTACATCGTGACTTCAGTATCTCTGAAGAAAACATCTCTTCTCCCCTCTTGACAGCACATCAACATGACAAATGTTCAGTCTTGGCATAGATGCTAACAGCCCCTTGGAAACAGAATGGTACTGCAAGCTGCTCCTGCCCTGTGCTGTAGGAGCCCAGGTGGTTTTAGGGAACTCCACAAACCTCTGTTTTAGGTGCTACATTGAGCAGCACTGCCCTGAGAAAGCAAAGTGTTGTTCAGCTGGGTATTCAGGACCCTGCTCCCTTTGTGTCTCCAGTTTTATGTTCTCACTGCAGAGTGGCCTTGTGATGTGGCATCCAGGAACTTGTGTGATGTAATCTCTTTCTTTTCTCCTTCCCTGGGCTTTGAGGGGCCTAAGCTCTCCAGCCACCTCACTTTGGCCCTCCGGCTTACTGTTGAGATATTGACAGACCCCAGAAGATGATCAACTTGCCTCTGTCCTCCACTGCCTTCTGTGTTGAGCACATGTGATTCTGGTATCACCTTTCTTTCTAAGCCATGCCCCTACCTCCCTTCTCCTGTGGCACCTCTTCTTTGCCTCCTCAAGTATGGGGTAGGTTCTAGCATCCCAAACTACAACACTCTCCTAACAGCAGTGGTGCTTACACACCTGTGAGTGGTGCTTCTGTCAGGCCCTCTGAGGGGGTTGTGGGCTGAGCTGCTATTTGAACGGCTTCTTCCAAATGCTGTCTACATTTGCCTCCATATACACAGGGCCAGGGAAGTATTACTGATTCACAGCTGGAAGCCTGGAGGAAGAGAGGGAGAGGCCACGGAACACTCCTGTCTCAGCACAGTGTCTTTCCTTCACTTGAGGGCTCTGTAGTCACTGACCTGAGTGGCTCTGCTCTAGGGGCAGCTTGTCTCTTTCCAAAGCATCCCACAGTAGCTGGCTTAAGCACCAGGATGACATGATGTCAATTGTGGCCTGCGTTTTCTTCAGAGTCTGGGTGAAAAACTTTTGGTTTTGAGGTATTGGGGCAAGTGTGACCAGCTGGAAACCTCTTGCCCACTACGTTGCCTCTTCACCTTCCCTTTGCGTATTAGTCTGTAAAAATATCTCTCTGGAGAGATGGCTCAGAGGTTAAGAACACTGGCTGCTCTTCCAGATGTCCTGAGTTCAATTCCCAGCAACCACATGGTGACTCACTATAATGTCACCTTGAGCCCTCTTCTGGTGTGCAAGCATACATGTAGCCAGAACACTTTATACATAGTAAATAAAGAATTTTTTAATCTCTCTGAACAGAGGCAAGGAGAGGCTGTCTGCAGTTTCATCTATGTGGTAGTTTTCCCAGCCAGCTCCCAGCACTCCATCTGCAACCTGAGCAGGTCAGGAAAGGCTGACACCTCCACTCCTCTGAGGCTCTACTATGGTTCTTACCTTTGCTCTTCAAGTTCCAGTGCCATCATCCCCACACCCAGCCACCCAGGGACCAGCCTGAGCCCCTCGCTTCATGTTCCCATCACCGTCAATCCCAAGCCTACCCTTGATAGAAGCTGTACCATCCCTGTCGTCTTAAATCACACCTACTTTCCCCATCCCACCGTGTTGGGTTGGAGCTCTGCTAGGAGATACAACAGACTTCTTCACAATGGGGTGAAATTGCCCACCTTGAGCATCAGAATCATTCCACCTGTAACTACTCCCCTGAGCAGAGGTGCTGCACCTCACTACCCTTCCAGGGAAAACAGAGATCAGCTGACATGTTGGGCAGTGCCCCTCTGAAGCTCAAATTCCCACTTATCCTTTCCCTAAACCTGGGGTCTTCTCTCACACCTTTTGTTCCCTTTCCCCACTGTCTACAATCTCTCACACCAGAAACAAACTGTGTAATTATTTACCCTGACAAGTTGCCTTTCTTCCTAAGTTTCTTATCTGGCCCTTCAAACAGTCTGTTTCTTAGAATGTTAACTTCATCTACCTTCTCACTCAGAATCTAATGTAAAATTGTTACAAAGTCAGTTCAGCCTGGGCATGTGAAATCTCATTAAATTCTCCTGTGTCTTATGAGGATGGATGTGTCAAGTGAGCCTTGAAAGAGACAGGAAGTTAGGGAAGGAGGTTTATGTTCATAAACTCAATGCCACTCACACACATGCCCTTCCCTCAAGGATCCATCAATATAACCAATCATCTTCCTCATATGAATACCTTGTGTGTGTGCATGCAAGTGTATGTGTGTGGGTGTGGGTGTGTCCATGCATGCATGTGTGCAAGTGTGGGGTGTATGTGTGTGCATGCATGTATGTATGTGTGCATGTGTGTGTGTGTATGTCTGTTGTGCTGTGTTTGAGAATGAGGTAGACCCTTGATATAAATCCCCAGCCACACTCAGCTTAAAATAAAAAATCCCAGTAGTGCTCTCAGGCTGCCAAATGCGCTCTCATGCTTTAAGCCTCATGCTGCGGTTCCAATAAATGTGACGCTTCTGAAAAAGTTAAAAATCACTTAAAGGTTTCTCAACACTCAGTGATCAAAACCAAGTAAAAACCAAACATACAAAGAATCCAAGGTCTTTCTGGAAATGCTTGAATCCCTTGGCTCCCCAAAGCCTGGTTCTGAGCACAACAGCGGGAACACATGGCTCTGGGTGTGCCCCCAATCACACAGCAGCAGCAGATGCTGTCTGAGACACCTCAGCCCAGATTTGATGTTGCACATGAGACATTTTCTTTTCATAGAAGCATCAATTCAATTATGGAAAACAAAGACTTTTCATAATCTTATGTCATCATTCTTCATATAAGTGTCAAATTAGTAGATCCTGGGATTCCACTGTGTTGGGATGTTTGATTTTAAAAGTTGTTTTCGCATTGCTGGCTTGGTATCATGATATATCATTAAATATATTTTGGCTTGGGATCAGGTTACAATTCCAACAATTTATGAAATCGCCATTTATGAAATGGTGATTTGAATAAAATGGTTCCCACAGGCTCACTTTTGTGTGCTTGGTTCCCAGTTAGTGGAACTGTTTGAGAAGGATTGGGAGGCATGGCCTTGTTGGAGGAAGTGTATCTCTGGGACTGGGCTTCCCAGTGCCTCTCTCACTCTTCTCCCTCCTGCTTATCAATCAAAACGTAAGCTCTCAGCTACTGCTTCAGCACCGTGCCTGCCTGCCTGCTGCCATGTTCGCCACCATGATGATCACAGACTCTAAGCCTCTTAACACTGTAAACCCAAAATAAATTCTTCTGTGAGTCGCCTTTCTCATAGTGCTTTATCATGTCAATAGAAAAGTAACTCAGAAGATGTTCCTAAATAAACTTCTGTCATTTTCTACATATATTTATGCAAATCAGTACTTTTAGCATTAATGATGACTATAAATCAAAATACTGAGAAATTCTGAAAAATCACAAAACATGATCTATATCTGGCATAATAAACATTAAGCCAAGACTTAATTGTTTATGTAAAAATAAACAACCAAATTCATCTTGTTTACCTGTAAGTTTCATTTTATCTTCAATAAATGGTGAAATTCTGTGTACATCAATGAATTATTTTAAAATAAATTTCTTATAATATTTTTCAGTAAACACTTGCTCTAACCCTATCTTGTGTAACATACATGCAACCTGTGTACTGTTTTCTTGGGTGTGAGCGGGAAAAGCTTCAGAATCCCTGTACAACAGTCTACCACCAGTGAAGCATTCTACACATGCCCACAGCAGATTTCATCTTCCCATGTGTTTCTGTGACCCACTTCATCCCATTTCACATCTGTTTACTGTCAACAGAGTAAACAGCTTATGGAACAGGAGAAAATCATTGCCAGCTATACTTTAGACAAGGTATAAATTATATATATGTATGTAAGTATGTATGTATATATGTATATATACATACATATTCATAAACAACTGCAGAAAATAAGCAGAACAATACACCTTAAGCAAATAAATAAATAGGCTAATAAGGTTAAAGAGAACTCTCATAAGGAGAAATACAAATAGGTTAGTAAATACAGTGAAAAGCTTCAACATCCTTAGTGTCAGAGAAATGCAAATTAAAGCTTCTTTGAGATTCCATGTCATCAGAAAGAAAAGCTATGACCAAGAAAACAAATGCTGGAGGAGACTCAGGGATAGATGAGCCCTTCCTCACTGTTGGTGGGAATGTAACCTGGTACAGAATGAAGACTTTTCAAAAGAAGTGAAGATAGAGCAAGTGTTTGGCCCAACTGTGCTAGTGCTATTCTTGGGTAAATACGCAAAGGACTCTGTACCCTGCCACAGAGATACTCTCCATGTTCATTGCTGTTCTAGTCATAAAAACAGGGAAATGGATCCAGCCTGAAAAATAGTGACAAGGTCATCCAGGCTTAGAAGGACAAACATTGCTCTCTCTCTCTCTCTCTCTCTCTCTCTCTCTCTCTCTCTCTCTCCCACACATACACACACATCTGAGCTTCTAATTGTTACATATGTATAAATATTTACTCTTGGTAGGAGTATGTGTAGATAGAGGCCATGAAACTAGAAAAGGGGCCAATGAAAGTGAGGGGAAAAGGGGAAGTTTTAGGGGAAGACAAATGAACTGTTTCCATTTGTGACATGCTGTTACCATGGAGATAGTGAAAACAGTCTAGTGCAGTTGACAGATGCTAACATGCTAGATCCTGCTCATTGCCTCTAGGTTGCTGTAGAAGGGACATGTCAGCCTGGCAATGCAGCCCATGACACAAGACAGTGTGTGCTGAGCGGATCTCAGTGTTCTGGAGATGATAGTGAGCAGGAGTGGCTCATCATAAGCCATGGAGAGGAGAGCCCCTTATTAGACTCTTCTGTTGGCATTGTATATTGTATTTCTATACACGTAGACCCCACATGGTGTGCTCAGTATAATTCAGTATATTAAAAATGTAAATCCTGTTTGAAATGTGTTTATTTGTGAATGACAAAACATCAATGTATTTTAGGTGTATTTGTGTTTGATCTGTGCATGAAGGAAGGTTTGTCAGTGTAACAATAACAGTAGAAATACAACGCTGAAGTGATTGGTTTGATTGGTCATGGTGTTGCACTATTAAGCAAGTCACAAGGAAAGAGGCGAGGCTTGCTGGGTAAACACGTGTCACAAGGAAAGAGGCAAGGCTTGCTGGGTAAACATGTGTCACAAGCTCTACAATGAATCTGTGCTTTAAATATGAAAAAGCACAGACATGCTCATCAAATGGCACTGACACGCAGGGGGAACAGAGCTCAGGATAGTAACTGACCTTCCAGTCTTTTCTTTTTATTGATTGATTGATTGATTTTTGAGACAGGGTTTCTCTGTGTATCCTTGGTTGTCCTGGATTCACTTTGCAGACCAGGCTGGCCTCGAACTCAGAGCAATCCACCTGCCTCTGCCTCCCAGAGTCCTGAGATTATAGGCATGTGCTGCCATGACCAGCTGAATAAATGTTTTGTCCATGGAGCAAAGAAAAAACGGATTAAATTAATACTTTTTTTTGTATTTTAAAATAAAAGCTGATGCTAGCACAGGCTTCTTGCTCCTTGGTGATGTAGCGACGCATGGGACCATGCTCTGCCAGAAGATGGCCACGCCTCCCTGGGTATGCGGGCCTGTTACTGCTCAAAGTAGCAATACAGGCTGATTGGCCCAAGCCTACTGAATCTCTTCCTTCCCCTTTAAGATACAAGAAACTTGTAGCCTGTGTTAGGACGGTCTTTCACAGAGCAGCCCCAGGGAAGAGCGATGTGCTTTGCCCTGCAGTTTGAGTGTGGAAGCAGGAAGTGTGAAGCCGCTGATCACATTGCATCCAGTCAGAAAGGAGAAAAGAGGCAGGAAGTGGGGCTGCGCTGTGCAAACCTCAAAGCAAGCGCATTTCCCATTTGTCAGCTCTCAGGCCTCTGTTGCTCTTGGAGGTAGCTGTCCTAGTGGCCTGAGGTGTCTCAGGCCCCATTGGGCAAGGGCTAGAGACACAATACCTAGAAGGCACAAGAGCACATGGACAGCACAGCTGCCTTTATCCTGGACTCCAGATGACCATAAAGATCAGAGAAACCGTTGCCCCTCACAGGCTTGTGGTGGGGGGCAAGAGTGAAATCTCTGTGTGCTACACTGAGTGTCAGTGTTTGTTACTATAACGTGAACCAGGCCCTGGACAGGCAGCTGCTTAGGGATGTGTCACTCAGACGCATCTTTCTTCAGATAAATTGAGTATATTTAAGGAAGTTAAGAGAGTCTTAAATTTGCATCGGCATTTTTCTTCTTTCATCTTTCCCGCATGTGTTTTGTTCATTCTTCACAAAGGCGCTTTGTAAGCTTGCGGTGGATAGGAAAATTTAGTTGATTTAAGGAGAAGAAAACAGACGCAAAGCATCATAGCGAGATCTTAGAACAATTTCCTCTCTGAAATTGTATCCCAAAGTATACTTCAAATTATAATTAATAAAAAACTAAATGGAAAGCATGCCTCTCGATATCATATTGATTGCTTATGTATAAGCACTCATGTGGAGAATACTAACATCAAATTTGTTCTGCTCATAAGATGAAGCAACCTGCTCTCATTTACCCTATAACTTCAAAGTAAGAAGCATAAGTATAGTAAATGGTAATTGTATAATAGAAAGAGAGCAAAGTAGAATGCAAATGGCAGCCTACTTGAATGCAATAAAAGTGCAAGCATGTATTAAAAATAAAATTATACAGCAAATTATTACAGTTCATTATCTCTGGAACAAAGGAAAGGGATTTTAACTGTTTTCTTTATTGCTTTTGTATGTAAAAGTTTAACAATGCGATTGCCATAATTTTAATATGGTTAAAAAATAAGTCATTAAAAACTTTCTACCAATTCACAGAGCTTTTGAGGGGATGAATTAAATTACATTGTTGAAGTGATTACAATTTGTGCATAAGAACTACGTTATTAAAATAGAACTCATACCTAACTCCAAAAGAAAAATAATTAAAAAATAAATTATCATCAATTTAAAACTATAAACCCATTGAAAAAATTCATCTCCTCCAAAGGCAAATGGGTTTTCACCAAGTAGAAGTAGAACATGCAAATAAGATATAATATTTGCATGATACTCATCAACATTGGTCAACTTCCAATTTTAAAACCGAGCACTCTGCTGTCGCCATGGTGGGTCTGAAGCTTCCTCCAGGAAATGAAGCAGCAGCAATCATAGTTTCCATTTTTTATGAGACATGCTGAAAGTAATCACAACTGAAAGTGGTTTGTTCTTAAGATCACAGGAGTGATCAGAAAGTGTGGTATATTGTCACCAACTGCCACTGTTATAGCATCCTAGCCGCTGTTTTTACTGTTCAACCTCTGACATATGTGCATTTGTTATTTGGGTTTTTTAAAAAATCAAAATAATTAGCCTAAACACAAAAGGATAAGATATCACTGTCATTTTGGCACTGTGAGATTAAAGCAGAAACATACCCTTTCATGAACCCTGTAGACATAGGAAAAAAGATTTCATCAAATCTGGTTGCATCCATCATTAAACAAATAAACCTTCACATACAAGGAAGAGGGGATTCTTCCCTTGCATTAAAAAGTGTCTACTGAAAACCCACATCAGTCACTACAGTCCCTCGAGAGAAATATTGGAAATGATGTTACACACACACAAAAAAAAAAAAAAAAAAAAAAAAAAAAAAAAACCCATGGCCTTGCTGCTGGTTTCATATGTTATTGTTATGAAATGTTTGAAATGTTATGTTATTGTTTTGCTGTAAAACAGTAAAATTAACAGAAAATAAATAAATCAAGGAGAAAATAAGAGAAGAGAGTGCTCTGTTTTTATGTATAATGTGGCTGTCTACACAGGAAAAAAGAAAAAAAAAAGTTCACATGCAGACTGCTGGAAATAATTCAAATAACCTAAGGAAATAATTATTGATTAAGACTTAAATGTTAGTATGTATATCAGGAATAAATGATCTTAAGAGTAAAGACAAGTTCAGTACAGGAGAGACTGAGAAGCTAATACTCATCATCAGGTTAAAATTTATCTCATAAAAAGATGTTCAGGGGAATATAGACAGGAAAGCAGACAGATGAACCATCCTCTCCTTCAGACATAGAAAGTACACTTGTTTGTAAATTTAAAGCAAAGTCAAGTATGTGCATTAATGAAATGTTTATGGAAAAGTTAAATGTACAAACATGTGAGGTCTGTTTATTTAGAGACCGAGTCTCACATATAGCTCAGGTTGGCCTCTAACTCCTTCCTGTTTGCCAAGGAGTGCCTGCATGTGCCCTAACACCTGTCTGAGAGAGGGTGCTTTTGAAGAATCAGAATTGATGGCCGAAATGTCACCAAAAAATGAGAAGACCTGTTATTGACGTGAAGTCCATAGTTTGTCCATTTCTTTCATTTTGCTGGGAAGGCAGGAATTTGTTTTTCTCAATGTTTGAATAATATTCCATTACATAGATGCATCACAGTTCACACTCATCCACTGGCAGACACTTGGGCTTGATCTTAAGCCATTTTGTAGGAATTTTACAGTAAACTTGCATCCCTTTGTTTACTGCTTCAGTCTCCTTTGGGTGCCCAGCATCCAGCTAGATACTATGATAACTTACCTTTGAACCCCACCTCCTGCTATTCTTCTCAGTCAGTGTTAAAGCAAATAAGCCACAAACAGAGAAATGTGTTATCTCGCGTATGGGAGCACAAACCATCAATGAGAATGTAGAAAGTGACTGGGGAGATGGGAAAAGCATCAGGAGAGAAGGATGGATATAGGAGGCTGCTTTACTTGCTGTGTGCCATATTCCCATATCAAAATAGCTCAGAAAATCCTATTTTTATGTGTTATGAATTAATGTGAGCCAAAAAGCTTTCACACCACAGAGTTAAGGCCCATGATGTTGGTGAAGAAGCAAACAGAGGCTGGTATGGGAGAGTAGAAAAGCAGATTATCTCAAAAAGCAGACCCAAGGCCACTGACTGTCCACTCAGAAAAACAAACCAAGACTCACAATTTCCACAGCACAGAAACATTATTTCCAGCTGGTTAGAAAGTTAATTCTTGGATTGGAACACTAACTACCCTCCCCCAGTCCTGGGTGCTACAAAGTCATTCTTCAGCAGTTTGTTCTAAAACTTTAAGCTTCGCAGACATGCTCTCAAGCAATAAAGATGGAAGTGAATCTCATCGTTTCAAAAATGTAAAACTTTCATATTGCAAGCAGGACCATAATGTTTAACAGACAAATGACAGGCAGGAAGAAGATATTCTCACTCAGTTCACATATTAGGAAAGATGAGTTCGGATAATGAGTGGAGAGCATTTAAAATCACGAGCATGGCGCCCAGAACGCCAAGTCAGGGTAGAAATATGAATATGTAGCACACTCCCAAACATGGTCTACACCATGACTAGAGAAGTGGCCATTAGACCAGAAGGAAACAGCCTCTATTAGGTGAGAACAGACCATGAGAAAGTAATGTGCTAGTTGGCAGACTGTACATTGGGCTTCTTGGTCTTGTCGGTGGGATCCAGATGGCGCGATGAATCTGGGGTCAGCACCTTGGAAGTTTGGAAACGTGCAGCTCTATGCTCCATATGCTCCAGTAAACCCACTCACAAATATGAAACCTGGGTAAACCGTCATGTGTGCACAGCAGGAGGTGGGGATGAAAATGTGCCATCCAGATCCCTTATAACACAGAAAAGCTGAAGACAAAAAAAAAAAAAAAAAGGCTATTCCTTACAGGACACACATACCAGATGGCAACAAATGTAATTCCCAGGCTCTGCCATTGTGTTTGCCCTCTACATTAGAACAAGCATGTCCACCAACAAGACAGAAAATGAAGAAGCAAAAGCAGACACCAAAAATACAGTGCCACCCTCACTAATAATAAGGCTAGCATACATGTGTCAGGCTCTTACCCGTGTGGGGCATCTGCATGTAAACTGTAGATGCTATAAATAGTGCATTTTTATATAAATGTATCAAATACTGAACAAGGTGTTTTTGTTTTATTTTTCTGATGTAACATAGCTGTTAATATGGACATTGGTGATACCCAGTACAGATTTTAAGTATATCTCTGATATCTTTAGACAGACTGTCACCAAAGAGCATGCTTCTAAATTTTGGTGTTATAAAAACAGTCTGATTCATGCAGATATGTCTATTTTTAATTTGAAAAATCCAGTGTCATTGTGAAAGGCTCTCTAATGATCAGAAAGCTCTCCTGTCAGTACGGCTGGCAGAGCCTGACCTTCTCTGTGACGTATCCATGCCCCTGGATTTGTGCTTTTGATCTTCTGGCTGTCCTTAATAGAACTTCAAAGTCACATTGGAATCATTTAAACTATTCAGTGGGCATACGAAAGGGGCAAGTCCAATTGGAATCCTGGGGCTTTAAAATATGTATAGCTTTGATAATATCTCGTGTTCATCCAAGGCCTTTCATACCCAGAATATTAAGTCTCCCAGGACACTAAACTGAAGTATCCCCACCGTCTCCACAAGGCAGGATATTGCCTCCTGTCATTTAGATAAATCCAAATGGTCATAAATTTAGATACTTTTAAAGTCAGCAGAAGGCACAATCATGCCTCCAAGGTTCACAATATCCTAAATTCCATAGCAATGAAATTTGGGTCAGTTCTGCTCTCTTCATTCATACCCTGAGCTCATATTCATAATTCCTTATTAGTTCTCAGTTCCCAGTTTCATGGCAATTTTCTATAACAATCCTCAAACCACCACTGCTTTCCCTCTTTAGTGTAAGTTTAATGTTATTAGAAGAACACATCTAGGATCCTAATTTTAGGTCATGACTGATCTTGAGATGGCGCGGGGTTATGCTCGTTTCTATGCCTCTGACCCCTGCCCCGCTCCCCACCTGCCACTGATTTTCCCTGGGAATGACTAACTCTTCCTTTTGTACTGCAGACACAGTTGAATCAAGTGCAGTTTTTGGGAGGTTGCCATAGAAAGCCGTAAGATCTCTTGCCAGGACAACTCTTTGTAGGTCTGGGAATTGTGAGTGGATGAAGCAAGGATTTTCCACACAGATTAACTCTTTCTGTGACTGAAACTCAATTGGACAACATGCCCTTGTTCATTTGTGCTTTGCATCTGAGTGTGTATGAGTGGTTGTGTGTGTGTGAGTTCACATGTGCGTGTGTGAACTGGGGGTGTGTGGGTCCACGTGTGTACATGTGTATGAGTCATTAGTCTACTTTCTGCCTGTTGACTGCCAATTTCTCACTGTCACAGATGTGTTTTAGTGGTCTGGAAAGCAGGCTGCGGGTACACAGACAAATCCAGCCTGGACATATCTCTAAGCAGACCCTAAACAAGCCTTTCTGGACCTGCAAAGTCATCTCGTTTGCCAACTTGAGCAACCACTGGGCTGCTCCAGGGTCAACAAACTGCATTCTTACACAAAGCATCACTGGAACATCCTGTCAGGCTTCAGCGAAATGAGCTCTGAGTGAGCCCCATCCCATCTATCAAGCTCATACACTACAGCAGAGGAGAGCTGAATGGAGCCTTCGATCAAGCGAACCAGCACTGTTCTTACTGTAGTCCTGTGTGCTGCCAGACAGTCCGCTGGTCTGAGTATTTACATGCCAACAATGCACGCTTATCTGCCCCCAGTCCGTGCTCTCCCTCCACTGGTGCAGCACCTGTGGCTTACACACAGCCTTGAATAAGCTCTGGTAGGCGTCATAGACCACTTTTGTTGGTGTTGAATTGCATGTGTTCATTTGCAGTTCAGCATGGCTCCATCTGAGCTTGGGAATCATGCTCAGATATCCTTCACGCTATCAAAGCCTCACACATTGGGGGTTAGACCTCTTGTCTGAAAGTGGTTTACCTTTGATGTGAACAAGCTGTTTCCACCCAGCACATTCCCTTTGAAGGTGAATGCTGCCTGGTAGAAATCAACGTCCCTTCTTTGTTCAGACAAAAAGCATGTGAACAGAAACTCCAGAGGAAAGATACCTTGCAAGCAGCCATGTTGAGGACGCTTGCTTATTTCCTTTCCACACTAGCAGGCAGGAAATGAGCTGGATCACCAGGCTTATCCCAGACACTACCCAGAGATGAAGTCACAGGCACTTGCTACAAACAGGCAGCCTTAAAAGATCAACATAACACTTCTTGTTTTGCTCTGAAGACAAGAAAGTTCAAATAGCCCAGGTTGGCTCTGAGCTCCTGATCCCTGCCTCACCCACCTGCTGGGATCACAGCATGAGCTGCCATGCCTGTATTTAATAAGAGATGTCTCTTTTCTCCTGATACTGCGTATCCGAACATAGGGCCTTGTACATGCTTGGCAGAGGTTTTACCACTTCAAACCAAGTCCAGAAGTCTATTCAATTGACTTTCACAGGTGTGAACAGATTCCTCAGCCCACCAATACCTAGCCAGAAAAAACAACCAACTTTAGGAAAGCGTTGAGAATTCATTCATAAAATCTATAGTTTTATGGTATGAGTTTGCCCTTGAATGTATGTCTGTGGTGGTGCTGAGGGAGGGGGCACACAGGTGAGAAAGGAGTTAAGTGTGAGTTTAGTGTGAAACAGTCAGCAGTGCATGTAGTAGGAAGTAGAGATGTGAGAGGAGAGAGCTCCATCTTCCAGCAGCCGTGCCAGAATCTCTAATGCCAAGCAAGCCTCAGGTGAAGGGCTCAACCACTGTCTCAAGAAAGTCAGGTGAACAGCGAGCTCATTGCTCTCCTTCCACAGAGCACACAGCTAGCTCAGGCTCTGCTTGGACCAATCAGGGGAGGAATAAGCCCCATTTTCACAGCATTGCACACCTCCCTCAGATGTGCTCATAGATCCAGTGAGTCAGAGATCTACACACGGTCTGTACTGAAAGAGATCCCAAGCAACACACTTGCAGCTCCATTTTGTATCATCTAAACAGTCTCCTACTGAATTGTCCCAACAAAGTGCCCAGAAATTATTTAAGTCAGAAGAAGTGGCAACGCCGAGCTTTGGTTTATTTTTGTGTACCCAAGAATAAACACTCAGTGATTGAGCAAATCAATAACTACTTGGTGAACCACTGAATGAGCATATGGGGAGGTATCTTTCTATTCCTTCTTAGAATTAATGATCAATTCATTAAACCAATAACTTCCATTTTTTAATTAGGTTAATACTCTTGATCTAGTCATTCTTTGTGTACAGAATCTGTCCTGCCCTCCATCTTAGGATTGGAGGTTCTCATCTTACGTGAGAACCAGAAGTTACATACAGGCAGATATCATCAATGTCAGAGCATTCATAGGAAGACACAGTCATGGCTCATCACCAGCCACCTCTGGAAATACTCTCATCCATGCTGGAGAGCCACAGATCCATGACAACTTTGACCAAGCACAAAAGCAGCACCCTTTGTCGAGTGTTCCCCTCACGCCTTCCTGGCAGCAGCATCACATAGTCCTGGGTTTTGAGAAAGGAAAAGAGGACAGAATAGAAACTGAGAGAGGGATGGGCTGCCCCAGCATTTTGTAGTAGGTGACTGGTGGGTGGGAGTGACTGCCCCGAAGGTGTGTACAGAGACAGAAGTCAGGTTGTCCACAAAGATCCAGCCAATGAAGGACCGGCATAGGGGCACATGGTCTGCAAACAAACCAAGTAAGTAGAAAAAAAAAAAAAAAAGATGCACGTACAGTGGAAAGTGGGAGTAAAAATGAGCCAGAATCATGGGGAAAGCCTTTGGAGAACTGGTGTGGGGGAGAGGGCTGTTGCTTGGTGGAAGTCACTGGCCATGCAGCAGTGAAGCGGGGACTTTTGGAATTCAAAATTCCAGAGACCAAGTAAATCCTGAGTGCATGTGGCTGCCCAACTGCAACCCCAACACATGGGAGATGGAACTGGGGAAGCTCAGAGCAAGCTGGCTAGGCAGAGACTGGTTGAACTGGTGAACTCTGGGTTCAAGAGAGAAATCCCAACTCAGTGTGAAAGGTGGAATGTGGTTGAGAAAGACAGCTAAACTCAACCTCAGTCTTCCCAGTCCTCCATGCCCACACGAACACACATGCATGCACACCCACCCATGTGCATGGACGTGCACACATGCACAAAAGGATGGTGCAGATACGCAGATAACCTGCGGAGTGGAGATGGAACTAATAGAGGGTCTGAGTGTATGAAGGAGGATACATGTCCACCCTAGACAAACCACTGCTGGTGTAGGTATTCCACTCCAGAGACTGTCAGTCATGGGGTTTCTAAGCTGTCTCTTCTGGGTTTCTATAGGAGGGTGTGTGGTTCCAGTTGAAGAGCCCTCGTTAGAGGTAGAAAACAGAGATATTGCCTCACTGGGGGTAATGTGTTTCTTTGAATTCCAGATGGCTGTCAGGAGTGGGGGTGTAGAATGACCCAAGAGCTCCTCCTTGGCCAGTCCAGACTAACCCTGCTCTTATGTTCAGAGACTGAGGTCATGTATGTACAGAGACTTAAAAGAGAATTCAAAAATTTCAGTAGTGATTCTGCAGGTATTAAAGTGAAAGCACTTCTAGACAAAATAGAATTACTTTAAAAATTGTGATTATCTGGCTGGGAACATAACACAGTTGTTACTTGCCTGGGATATGCAAGACCCGACATTGTAGCCTAGTACTACAGTAAATAACACAAAGATGGACATTTACCAAATGTACATATCATGGGACCATCAAAGGGACTGAAGAAATGTGGATACAGCACCAGTTACCATGGAGTCCTGATGGAAATGTGGACACTCACAGATTACTGTGGAGTCCTGATGTCCTTGGTATGAAAAGCTTCTGTCAAAAGTTCACACATCACTGTTTTTGTATCAGAAAGAAAGGATACATAATTCTCCTGTCCATAGCTAGCACATGCACAGCAGCCTGGAGTCTCCACAGAAGGCCACAGATTCAGTTTCCTACCTAGTCGTGATCTGAGCTGTTGCTGTCTATTGGCACATCACAGAAAGAGAGCAGCACCTGCCCAAAGGGACCACCTGGGTCTGGTCTTAAGGGCTCTTTCAAAAAAGATTGATTGATTGATTGATTGATTGATTGATTGATTGATTGATTGTGTATATAAGGACATTTGATGCATGTGTGTCTGTAAACTACATGTGTGGCAGGTGCCTGCCAAAGCCACAAGAGGTAACACAACCCCTTGAACTGGATTCACAGATGATTATGAAATACCGTGTAGGTGCTGGGAACCAAATCCTGGTTCTCTTGCAAAAGCAGCCAGTGCTCTTAACCAATGGGGCATCTTTCCACGCCCCTGGCTGTGTTTCTAAGAATTGGCTTTAACCAGTTTAACCAATAGGTAACAGATAACATGACACTTACAGGACTGGCAAGATGGCTCAGGGAACAAAGGTACTTACCGTTAGGCCTGATAACTTGAATTGGGTCACAAGGTCCCACATGGTGGTAAGAGAGAACTGACTTCCACAAGTTGTGTTTCCAAACTTGTGCCACAGTATACACACACACACACACACACACACACACACACACACATACTAAACGAATAAACACTTTTCATATTTTCTAAATTTCTCTGGAACACCTCACACTTCATCCACCCAGCAGGATGCAGAGAGCATCACACAGGTGAATGTCAAGGCCATCTCAGCACTTAGGAGCGGCCTGAGCTGCTGGGCCTCCCAGAATCACAGCCTCCCATCTCATATTCTTCCAAACCTTCATCCATACAGAGCAATCCCAGCTCTGTATGGGCACAGCAGAATATGTGTGCTATTTGTCATTCTGAACTATTTAGCTAAGATTTGGGACCCTTGTAAACTGAGTAGAATTGGCAACGGGCCCAATTGTTTTAATTGGGAATACAATTGAAATTATAATTTCCTTGCAATTAAAATCACTGAAGTTACATTAAAATTATAATTACTTGATTTGCTTGAATTAGGCATGAACAGTGAAGTGAGGAAGGGTTACCAAACCTACTAATGAGATTTGATGATTTACATAATTAAGTATAATGGAATATGGAAGTGACAGCTCCTCAGTTCAGGCTGCGGTGAGTCGAAGGTGCGAGCATGTACACTTATCCTCCCGACAGTGGAGGAAGAGTCGGAAAGTGATGCTCCAGGAACTCAGCTGCTGAAGACAGCGTCTGGCTTAAAAAAGAAATCTACAGTCCACGTTTCCCTCGCTCTCTGAAGAAAACGCAGAGGCCTGTACACACACAGGTCTGGCATAGGGTAGAAGAAAAGATAATTATTAGAAATGAGCAGTTGAGAAGACCATCCATGTGCCAGCCATGCCTTCATGCTGAGTATGTTATTCACGATTACCTTTTCAGTTGCTCAAACACACCCAGTCAGTAAAGGCCCACGTTCACTCCTGCCAGAGAAGGAGATTGTTCAAGCTCATTCTATTGAGACGTAGGAATTCTGACCCTGGGTCCAGCTCAGAGTAGAAGTGTGAGCAGTTAACTGCGGGGCAACAGGGATTTAGCAATGATATGTATTTCATACCAGTTATGTCAGCGGCCTCATCCCAGACTCTGCTTCCGGCAGGAGAGGAGTAACCTGCGCAAGGGCCCTCACTTGACATGCACAGCCTCAGATCTGGGAAAGTGTCCTGCTGCCCCACTGAGCCACATCCTGAGTGAATGGAGGAGCTTGGGGCTTAACCAGTTCAGGAATGGGCAGGCTGAGTCTCTGCTTTCAGGACTCTTCTGCCTTTCTCTATTCACACATATCAGAAAACCATCCAAACAGTATGTGTCCCTTTTTCCCAGCAAACTCCATCTGTGCTGCCAATGCATGGCTTATGGCCCTGTGTCGGAGCTTCCCTTACCAGGGGCCACACTGTTAAAGAAAATCCAGCCCTTCATCTTCTAGCAGATATTAGTTACCAATAGCTTTTCAGGTACAATTGGGGCTTTGGAGCTCGGCATGGCAGAAGCACCAAGACGCACTTTGGGCCATGCCTGACCCTCAAAGGGCTGGGGACAGTGGAAGCGAGCAAGTAGGTGGTGGGGTCATGGGAGAGGAAGAGAAGCCTAGAAATATGTGTGCTGTGAAGGGAGCTGGAGCTGGCCACACACAGGTGGTCGCTGTTCTTGCTCCTTTAAAAATGGTGAATTACACTGTTCACTAATTTAAAAAAAAAAAAAGTCAGTAACAATACAATTGCAGATGGACCTATGCCTTCTTCCTTTGAGAAAACTGACCACTGTGTGAGCTGCTGTGACTCCCAGAGCTGCATCCTAGCCCAGAAAGAAAAGCAGGGCCTGCATAGTGGAGACCCGCAACTGGCTGGCCACGTCCTGCTGTGTTTGCGTCTCATCACTGACCTATCTGCGAATCTCTCTAGCTGTGCATGGTGGCTGTCCATGAGACTGGACGACTGAATGTTGAATTAGTTTTTCTGTGCGGTGTCTAACTCTGGCCATGGGTTAATTTCCTTTGAGATCCTTGGGTTGGACAAACGTTCAACCATTCTTGCTTATGAAAGAAGATGTCACTGCTGGTGTGGCCTAGGCAGGCCCCACTACAGTGAGCAAGTATGTGATGGAGAGATGGGATAGAAGTGCAACGGTTTGTGCACTGTGAAGAGAGACAGAACCAGAAATGAGAATGTGCTGAGAAACAGCCTGATGTGAGCAGCCTGCACTGCCACCTGAGGCCATGGTGAGGTCGGGGCCTGTGCTGTTGCCAGGGGCCATGTGCAGGTCCTTGGTTCTGAAGCAGCAGGGGTCTGAGTCAATGTCCTTGGCCCATGTAACCCTCAAAGGCTATTCGGACATCCCTGGTATGGGCTGCTGCCTGGGGCCAGGTTTACTTCCAAGGGCTGATCAGAGCTGGCTCAGCTCATTGCCTGAGCAGCACTGGAGAGCTGGCCCCGCCCCTTGGTGGCTGTTGCACTCAGCATGGGAGCTCAGCTCTGCAGCCCAGTAGAACCTGCCCTGTTGTTGGCAGTGGTGGGGAGGTGAGGATTACACAGGTGTGCGGGCCCTGAGTGCATGGGCACAATTGGAGAGCTGGCTTCATTTCTCATTTGTCCTGTGGTGGTGCAGTGAGGCAGAGCTACACCCCTCCTGTCCCTAGTGACCCATGGAAAGCCAGAGCGTTGTCCCCACCCTTAACCAGCTCCAGCAGATGAGAGAGGGACTAACACCTTATATCTCACCTAGGCAACACTTTAGAGCTGACCCTGGTGGCCTGGGTACAGGTAAGCTGGCCATGCCCCTCTCCTGGGCAGTGCAGAGAGCTTGCCTGTTGGTATGAGCATGGAAGAGAAAGTTGGTCAGCTCCTTGTTGACTGCCACAGGCAGAAGAGTTGGGCCCATTTCTCACCTGGCCAAAGCAGGAGAGCTGGCCCTGGTGGCATGGGTGCAGGAGAGCTGGCAGGCAGACCAACTCAGCTACCACCTAGATCCAGATCCAGAACATTAAGTTTGCCCACCCAACACTGCTAGAGCTCATGAAGGGGCTGGCTCTGCAGATCCAAAGCTGTAGAACAACACAGGGCCACAAGATAACCAAGAGGAGTCCCTGTGAGAATCCAATTTTGATGTTGCAGAAGCCAGCTTTGAACCAATGACTCATTGCAATGAATAATTGCAAGTAAATCTGTTTGGGCAAAATGGTACACTGTGTGACAAACAGTGACACACCACAGCTTCCACAGTGAGATGGTTTCTTTGTTTTGGTTTGGTTTTGGTTTCTTTAGGAGGAGAAGTTGCAAGCGCAGAGGATAGATATGGCGGGATTGGACATGAGTGGGGTTGAGGAGCATGGTGTACAATTCACAAAGAATCAATAAAAACGTATTTTAAAAATTTAACAGGGCTTTCTGTCACTGCCCTCCCACAGTGCTGGGATTTGGTCTGGTTTGCGCTTGCACAGGGCTTATGCATTCCGTCGCTGCTGTGCGTTCATACGTGCAGCTGTCCTGCTGTGTTTGGAAGACACGGTTTCTTTGAAGTCATCCACCACCTCTGGTTTTCAAAACCTCTCAGCTCCCTGTTTCACAATGAGCCTTGGGAGGAAGGGAAGACATGATACAGAATCTTCACTTCAAAAAAAAAAAAATGGCACAAAGTCAGGTGAACTCGGGATGTGGGGAACGGTTTGCTAGAAATTGGGGGAGAGGTTAACATCATCAAAGCACGTTGTATTCTCAAAGAATGAATTCAAGAAAATGGACTAGGCTCTGAGTCTCCGAGTCAATAAGAGTGCTGTAATTGCATCCTTTTATTAAAGCCAAAGCTTGCTCTTCTTCAACTCACTTTTTGCAATTGAATTTTAAAAGTCAAACATAGAACTCTCATTCTTCTCAAAACATATCTTGATGTTTTCACTAGGTGATCTGGTAAGGTTGGTAAGCCAACCCTCTGCCATGACTTTGAATCTGTGCTCTTCCATGAGGAGACTGCCTTCCGCACTTTCACAGTTGCTGCAAAAAGCAAGGCTTTGGGATCAGCATTGGGCAGGCCGAACCCGGGAAACACATCCAAAGACCCTACTGCTGAATGCTAAGAAGGAAGTGAGGCTTTGCTGAGTCCATAATATAGACTCTGAGTTTAGCAAGTCCCTTGATTTATTAAACAATAGCTTCAGGCATGACTCCGCACCCATACCATCCAGGCCCACCTGGCTCCAGGAGACCCCAGCTACCTGTGGGGATACAAGGGAGAGTCTTTCTAAAAACAGGTGAACTTTATTTTATTTTATTTTGCTTTTTGACTTATTCCTGTGCGTGCATGAACCCCCATCACATCTACGCTAATTAGCCTATGACCAGAGCAAAAGATCATTGAGATAAAAATGAATATTCATCAGTGAATTGATCTTTTTTGGGGGGGGGGTGAACAGGGACAGGAAGGCAGCTGGGCAGAAAGCCCGAGGAAGGTGGGGGTACCTCACCTCTGTTTTGACTTCTGTAGGTAAACAGTATGTGGAACTGAGTTTAATTTTTTGCAAGTGGAAGCTCATTCATATACCTTAATTTGTAGAAACATTCTTTGATGAAGCTGATTTATTTGAATCCACGAGCATATCACAGATCTGGATGTGGCAGCTTTCCTCAGTGAGGAAAAAGCAGGCACACTGTTCTCAGTGTTCCTTCAAAAAGATTATTTTATTTGACAGATAGATTGTATTTCTGAGCCTCCAGACCTCACCACACAGAAGTCACACTCACTGTCCATTATCGTGGCCATAGACTTACCACAGATGCAGTGGGCTAGAACAGCACAAAGCTATCAGCTCACGTCTAAGGGTCAAAGCTGATGTGAGTCTCACTGTGCTAAAATTCAGGGCTGACAGGCTGCACTGCTCCCTACTGGATGCTCTGGAAGGGAGTCCTCCCCATTGCTGCTTCCAGAGCTGGGAAGCTCCATCATTGGAGATGTCTGCAGAATTCAGTTCCTGGTAGGAACAGAACGATGCAGCCATCTACAGAGGCATGTTCTCATCTGCTCCAATTAGATTCACTCTTCAGAAGATGGTTAGCTCCCTCTGTGACCAGTGCAAGCTGATCTGAGTCACCTTCATCTCCATCATAGCTCCATGACTTCTGTTTCTAAGGGCCTATGTGATTAGGTTTCACTGTTTCAGATGGTTGTAAGGGACCTCATCTCTGTGGCTGGGCTGTGCCTTGCCCACAATGCATGAAGCTGTCATTTCCATCCCTAGCATCACATAATCCAGGTGTGGTGGTGTTCCTCTGTAATCCCAGAATTTGAGAGGTAGAGGCAGGAGCATCAGAAGTTCCATGTCATCCACAGCAAATCTGAGGCCACCCTGAGATTACCCACGACACCATCTCAAAATATGGGAATATATCCACAGGTTCTAGACACACACACAAGTGAGCCTGTTTCAGGGAATTATGTTCCCTAATAAACTATGGATTTAGTAACAAAAATAAGATTATAAGATGAGTGTTTGACCTGCTTAAAAAAAAAAAACTCATTTTATGCTAAAGGCTCTACCTAGTGGAGTCATAGGAGTTGAGGAAAGTTATTAAATTTTTATTGTTTCTAAGACATGTTGGTACATAGTACACTCTCTTCTCAGTACAGATTAATCCCCCCTGTACTAGCAGTACATATTTGCTCAAAGTTGACCCTGGGTGCTACTGGGTGCCAGGGGCTTCAGCACCATCCAGAGCATCCCTTGGCCCTTCTTGGCTGTCATTCCAACACTTTCTATTAAAGAGTGTCACCTTTACTCTGAATGCCTTGGCTGTCTGTCCTGGACTCTCTTTGTAGACCAGTCTGGCCTCAAACTTACAGAGACCTGCCTGCCTCTGCCTCCCCAAGTGCTGGGATTATAGTCATGCAACACCAAGCCTGGCTGAATCCCTTCTTTTTCTTTAGTCTAACTTCCATGGGAAGTTAGAGGGGGAGCCTCACCTGTGACTTATCACTGAGCCTAAGGAAATAAGGTACTCAATAAATGCCTGAAATACAGGAGCTTGTGATGGAAAGAAGGGAGGAGGGGGAAGAAGGAGTGGTTACAGAGAGAAATGGATCGGTGACATTTGGAATAGTTTTTTTTCTTTTTGATCTGGGACATGTATCCAACCAGAAAACTAGTAGTAAGCACTGGGTGCTTAGATCCTAAGTGTGGCAGGTCAGAAATATCATACTGTTCACTTCCATGTGCTTTTGCAAATGTCACACCCCTTATTAACCTCATCTCATTCAATATCACTGAGTCACCAAGATATATACCCTCACTATTCCTATTATTATTTTTTTTGGTGTGTGTGTGTGTGTGTGTGTGCATTATAGATGTGTGTAGCTTTTGTGTGGATGTGAGTGGGTGGGCACGCATGTGTGGAGGTCAGAAGGCAACTCCATGGAATCAACTCGGACCTTCTACCTCCTTGCCGGTCCTAAGACTCTTACCAGGGTCACCAGGATTTCACCCACTAAGCCATGCCACCGACTCCACCCTCCTTCTTTTCAGCATCACAGCATGGAGGAAGGGCAGAACTTGGGCTCCTCACTTTCAGCCTAACTCAAGTGATCAGTGGTTTGCAGACTCACTCTAAAACTGGAGACCCAGTTCACTCTGAACTCCACTAAGCTTCCCCACCCCAAGCTGGGAGGAAATGTCTCAGTCTTCAGTTAGCTTCTCCAGAACTGTGGCTAATCTGGGGACCATTTTTAAATAATACAATGCTATTGCCATTATTGTCAGAAACACAGGACAATGCACCCGAGATACTCACGGAAAAGCAGCAGTGCTTTCTAAATTGCCTGGAGTCCAGAATTCTCACCTTCATACATCAAGAGCCAGTTCTAGAGAGAGCCAATGCAGAGAAAAGACTTAGCCATGTGTTTTGCTTTGTTGTGTTTTTGTTATGTTTTGTTTTGTTTTTTACATCTAATAACTTTGTTTCTCTATTGTAAATTCCTTATCACTATTAGAGGTTTTTTTTTTTTTTTCCCCTCAAATAATAGTGAGGAATACAAGACCAAAGACTGGAATTTGCTTACAAATTGCCCAAATTATTAGTCTGTTGTATACTAGGAAGTTGTAGTACCTGTATGGTCTTAGCATGCTGCGGTGTGAAAAAGTTGAAATCTTGATGCACATTTGGTTTTGTTTTTTTTTTCGTTTTTCCTTGTTATTTATTCATTTATTATATATTACAACTTATTCATTTTGTATCTCAGCTGTAGCTCCCTCCCTCATCCCCTCTCAGTCCTACTCTCCCTCTTCTCTTGCCATGCCCCTCCCTCAGTCCTGGAGCCTACCACAGAGGGTTGCTGTGTACCTGGGGCTAGGGGACATTTAATTAGGAGCCTTGCAGCCCTGTCATGATCTTGTCTCCTTTGGCAATCTCACGATGCATCTCTGTAATCCTCTCCTAGGAAGTGCAGACTCACTCCGCAATACTTGGTTATGTTAGAATTGCTTCTCAAAAGATGGGTGCCCTGTGTTCCAACTCCCTACACCTTAATGAATTTCTACCATGGGACCTCCTTAGGAGCTGATTCGTTCTGTACCATCAGACTTAAGTACTATCAGAGGAGCTAAGACGGTTCATGTCTCTCTTCATGGGGAATGTGTACAAGTACAAACAGCAGCCTCTCAGAGAAACGATGCTTGAACAAATCTCTGCCATTTGTAGCCAAGGATTTGGGGACATGTTTGTTTTCTTGTAATCACTTCACTATCTTCTGAGAGACAACCAGGCTATTAGGGACGATTAACCGGGATAGAGCATTTCCATAGAAATCTCCTGATAGAACATATTGGGCAAGACTCCATTCTGAATCTTGCTCATAAATAATCCTTGACAGTCTGCTTCATTGTAATTAAATGTGGAAAGAGGAAGAAGGGAGTGGAAAAGAGGAGAAAAGCAAAATTTTTAAATTTTTTTATTATTATCATTTATTACAATTTTTTATTCAATTTTTATCCCGGTTGTGTTCCCATCACTTGTCTCTTTTCAATCCCACCCTCTCTCCTCTTCTCCCTCTATGCCCGTTCCCTAGACCACTTGTAGGTGAGGTCCTTCTCCCCTTCTATTTGGCCCTAGCCTGTCAGGTCTCATCAGGATTGATTGCATTGTCTTCCTCTGTGGCCTGGCAAGGCTGCACCCCTCCCCCCAGGGGGAGGTGATCAGAGAGCCTGTCACTGAGAGCAGGGGCTATCTCTAGTGGGGTTCCTAATAAGTCTATGGGCTACATCTGAGCCAAGGTTTTAGGTCCTCACCATGCATTATCCTTGGTTATTATCAGTCTCTGCAGGGCTCAGTGTTTTTGGCTCTTAGACATATAATATAGGATAAACATACTAAAATCTATACTCCTAAAGAAGCTAAACAGCAAGAAAGACCCTAGGGAAGATGCTCAATCCTCATTCAGAAGGACAAACATGACAGATATTGGAGATATTGGAAGCAAGAGAAGACAGGGAACAGAACAGGAGCCTGCTGCAGAGGGCCTCTGAAAGACTATACTGATTGAGGTTTTGAAGCAGAGGCTGAGACTCTTAGCCAAATTTTGGGCAGGGTGCAGGTAATCTTATGAAAGATGGAGGAGATAGAAAGACCTGGAGGAGACAGGAGCTCCAAAAGGAGACCAACAGAGCCAAAAAGCTAGATCTTAAATTTCGCCTTAGTTTATAAACCCCAGTTTCTTTTAGCAAGAACTTCTAAGCAGTGTTCTGATACTAAAACTCCAGAAAGTTTCCCAGGCAGAGCTTAACTTCCCCAGCTCTGAAATGTGTTCACATTTGGGAATTCAGCAAGATAAGCATGTGTGTGAGCATCAGGTCTGTGGATGGGGGTGTGGTGCTGCAGGTTAACAACTTGTTAACAGAAAAAACCCACTCAGTGCGTGTGACCTGTGAGTGATGAGAGTCATGACTATGAACTTGTCTGGATCTGGAATCAAACAAGGGACACATGTCTGGGTGTGCCTGTGCAGGTAGCTCCTGGAGGAGGACTCTCTCCCAGAGCCAGCAGCACCTTCCTAACACAGCCCAGACACACAGAGCTGAAAGTCGGCTTTGCCTCTCTCCTACCGGCCCAGTCTCCTTGCTGGTGCATGAATCTGCCTGTGCCGCAGGGTCCTTCCCTCTGCCTGTATCTGTGGCGCTATCCTATGGCAGGTTTTGCCTTTCACATCTTATATGAAAGTCTTGATCTATTTTGGATTGGTTTTTGTGGAGAGTGGGAGCTTTGAGTTTCATTTCATCATTCTGCAAAGGGACATTCACACTTTTTAAATATATATTGACACCTTTGCCAAAATCCCTGTGGCTGTAGCTATATGGGCTTCCTTGGGGTCTCTGTACTCTACCTCATCCATCGACATATCTGCCTTTGCATCAGCACCAGCCTCTAGTTGTCACTATGAATCTGTGGCATAATTCTGAGGTCAGGTGTTATGATTCCTGTCAGTGTTGCTCTTTCTACATTGATTATTTCTTTCTACATTGATTATTCTGGCTATTTTGTGCTTCTGTATAATTTTAATCTTTTCCCCTAGCTCTGTGAAGAATGTCATGGAAATTTTAATAGGAAATGTATCAAATCTATAAATGTTTTTAGAAATTAGTTATTTTTCTTCCTATGAATTTTGACCACTTATGAGTAAAACTTATAAAAAATAAGATTCAACTGTCTCTTGCCTAAGAAACATACCTCACTTGCAAAGGGGCATCCAAAACACTGAACATATAGAAATCAACCTACCGTGAAATAGACATACTATAAAAGCTGATGTAGCTGTTTTCCTTTCTGATGACATAGACTTGAGACAAATCAGCAGAGACAAAGAAGGCCAGTATTTTAATGAAGGGGACAATTCATTATAATGATATGACAATTATAAATATGCATGGACCAAATATTGGGGATCTCATTTTCATAAAACAAACACAGTGATACAGTGACTATGGTTATCTTCAATACTCCCTCCTTCTCATCACGTAGATCTTTCACCTAAACTTGAGTACTCAGACAGGAAACCTGAAGCAGTAATTAAAATGTCCCCAGGGGGAAAAAAAACCTGTAACAGGACAGACTCACTGTTGAATACTACTGTTTTTTGTTTTGTTTTATGTTTTGTTTTGTTTTGTTTTATTTTTAGGAAGACCTAGAACTCTTCAAACTATTTCATAAAACAAAGAGTAAAAAACAAGCTTCTTATGGTTGTTTCAAAAAATAAAAAACTACCCCTTGGCTTCAGGATTTGAATGTGTGGGCCTCCATTGCTAGTGCTGCTTGGGAAGGCCTTTATGCAAGAAGGCCTTTGAGAATTTCTAACTTCACCATACCTCCAGTTTGCTATCTCAGCTGTGTGTTTGCTATCAGGAATGTGATCTCTCAGATTTCTGCTCAAAGGCCATAAATAGCTCAGCTTGGAGCCACAAACCAATAAGCAAGAAGTCTGGGTGGTTATTACTGTCATTTCTACTGTTTACTGAAACTGTAGTCAGTCTTCAATTCTAGTGGATTCTGGGCTTGATAGGCTATTTCATATGTGTGTAGTCTTGGATCAGGTTCATAACACACAGTTTTAGCTGATGGGATGTGACCATCATAGATATGAGAACATGAAGACTTGCTAAATTACAGCAATAGCAACCACAAAGAAGCAGAACTGTGCCTATTTAAGGGGCTTCCCCTCCCCCCACTGTGATAAACTCTGCCCTACCTTGGAGAACTGTGAGTGTGGCCTTGTCAGTAGCAGTGTCCATGCAAAGGTAGCTACCCTGCCACTCCTATATGCTGCCTGTGGCATTGGGGCAATCTCAGTAAAATATACGCTGTTCAGTGTAGGACGCAACTTTCATTGTGATACCATTAATTAGAAAAATACTAAATACTTGGACCAAAAAATAGTGATGTGGTAGAATGCCAAATATATCAGTCAGTTTGGATAAGCCTTGGCTACAGTTAAGTAAACAGACAAAATTCTTATGTGAGACTCAGATTTTATAATTCAGAAATAATTAATACATAATTAGACAGAGTTATAAATTGACAAAAGATTTTCTTTACCATAAAAATGTGTGAAAAATTATGGTCTCTTTTTATAAAAAAGGTAAGTTTGCCAAAAAATGTAGTAATGCATCTATAAAAATGTGCAGCAATATTCCTTTCCTTTAACTTAGAGTCTTCAATATGTAAACATGGCCCTTTTGTAATGCACTTACTTGTTTCATATTGTGAATATGATTGGCCAGATGGTGGATTGGATTACTTTTTTCCCTCCACCCTGAGATCCTTAAATTTGGTACCGGGCTCTGTTTGCATTGTGCATGATAGCAATGTTGAATCTATCCATCTATCTACCCATCCATCCACCTGTCTACCCAAATATCCATTAATCTGTAATTTAAAATTATGCATAAATGAATATGCAACAAGAATATAGACAGTGCATATTCTCTACAATATGTAAGAATTACTTTTGCAGTTTTCTTTTTATCAGAAAATCCATTTGCCTTTCAGCTACTTATAGAACAACAGAGGCAGGTGACCCCTGCGGTGCCAGGATACCTACTATTGCCTCTTTGGTCTCCACGAATAAAGAGAAGTTCCCGAGGAAGGAAAGACCTTGTCCAGATTCTCAGGGCTGTGTGGCCTGATTGACCTGGAATGCATTCTAACTTGACGATCTTTCCTTTGTGATTGTTTCACATTCAAGGAAGTTAAGACAAATTGGGCATCACTTTCTGTGTAAAAGAAGGGTTTTCTGCTTTAGCCTGGTTTGCATGCGTGAAGCAGAAAGAATTAGTGAGGAAGCTTTCCAGTTGTTTCCCAGGAATGAAATCCCATCCAAGGCAGCCAAAGGAGCACAAAGAATGCCACACTCAGGGCTGGGAACATGTCTGCTGGGACAATGTTTGTCACACAGTGTAAGAACCCGAGTATAGGTTCCCAGGTGTTGAGAAGCAGGCCTGAAACCCAGCCCTTAAGGTGCAGGGTGGACAAATGGATAAAGGTTTCTCAGCTGGGAGAGACCGCTCGGAGAAACGTTTCCAAACCCTGATGGACCCCTCTCTACCAGCCATTCTAGCTGGCACAGGGAGCTCTAGGCTAAGCCAGAAACCTCGTCTCATGCGATACAGTGGAGAGCGACACTGACACCCAAAGTTGACCTCTGTCTTCCACATACACATGCATACATGAACACACCTGTGCATACACCACACCACACACACTCACACACACGCATGTGCATGCACACACAAACATACAAACACACACTCACACACATGGATATATGAACACATCTGTGCATATACCACACCCACACAAACATACACATATACACAAACATATGCAAATATATACACAGACATATATTTTATATATTACCTATAAAAACACACACATACACACAGTCACACACAGACAAACAGACGTAAACATACACACTCTCAGACACACAAACATACACACAGTTGTCCACACACACTCACACACACACGGACACATGTCATTCAGAATGCTGTGTTCCACCCACATGATGCTGGCCAGGTGGCCAGGCACATGCATTGCTGATGGACAGACATTTATCCTGTCTTCATTTTTACCATCTTTGACTCTGTTTATGAGGACAGAGTTCACTTTCTTAGGGTTTTATTAGATAACTTGAGCCTTTCTTTTCAATAACCAAAGACTACTTCTCCACTAATTGGGCCCCAACTCATCATTATTTTTTTTTCCTGTTTCTGTTTTCATCTTAGAATATTCAAGAATTATGAAGATCATCTCAGATTTTGGCAGGAACTAATACTTGGGGATATATAATTACCATGGTTTTGGCACAAACATTTGGCAAGATCTGGGTAATTTGTCTGTAATTCAAAAGTATTTGTGCCTGTGGAAATCCTGCCTAACACAAACCCCAGATCAGTTCAAATGGGGCATATTCCTGCTTGCCAGGCAGTACTGATAGTGCCACACAGGGTGTGCAGGTGGCACAGGTCACATGGCCACCCGAACATGCCCACGTGGTCTGGGAGCTCTGGTTGTACCAAGTGGGAAAGGGATGTTTTCTCTCTCTCTTATTGTGGTCAAGGCTTCTCAGCTGAGCGAGGAGGAAACTCTTGCAAACACTGATGGAGTCCTCTCCAAGTGAGCATTCTATCAGCACTTCCTCTGCAGTCTAAGTGTCAGCGGCTAGCTCAGCACACAGACTAGAGCAGGCTCCGGGGAGGCCTCGGAACCATGTCTATGAAAATGCAGAAGTTTAATCCCATAAGCTGACAGTTTTAGAGACGAT
The DNA here is from genome assembly GCF_907164565.1 of Psammomys obesus. Lineage (NCBI taxonomy): Eukaryota > Metazoa > Chordata > Mammalia > Rodentia > Muridae > Psammomys > Psammomys obesus. The sequence continues at coordinate 2,024,659 of NW_026596440.1, read as the reverse complement.
TTTTACTCAACCAACAGGAACAATCTCTAAATAGATAGCCGAGATGAAATGATCACATTCTCCCGTTGTGCGTGGCCTCAAGCATGCAATTAGCAGTGACATCTCAGGGATTTGTCATGGCTGAGCTAATAGCGGGATAAGCCCAGCTAGCAGTTTTTAACATTGTGGCCATAAATGAATGCAGTAAAACACCTGGAGCTATTAATAAGAGTAAAAAAATCTTTGAGCTTCATACTAAATAGCATAATGGTTTCCTCATAATTAAAATTACAGATTTTTTCTACTCAGCTTCACGCAAGCTCCACAATAGTGTCCTAAACTATTGTGGGTCTGCTAAAGACATGGTGACTTCTCAGCCATTCAAAACTCAAAGTGGATATTGAATGTTACTGTAGATGTCCAGATGCTGGGAGGCTAGGAAACTCCTGTCAAGGCACTGTTATTCTGTCCTCCTACTCTAGAGGTCACTGCTGAAGCCTGGTGTTTTGTAATGCTAATAGCAGAAGTAGAGGCTGTTTTTGACTCTGTGGCCTGTCTTTGGATCCCTTTCCCCTAACTGGGCTGCCTTGTCTAGCGGAAATAGGAGTAGATCCTTAAGTCCTACTGCAACTTGATATGCCAAGACAGGATGATATTCATAGGAGGAATATCTTTTCTGGAGAGAAAGAGAGGACTGAAGGGAAGATGAGAGGTGGGAGGAGAAGAGGGAGGGGAAGCTTTGATCAGCATATAAAGTAAATAAATAAAACAAATGGAAGAAAAAATATTAATAAGTTACCTTTCTTCCTAAGAACTCTTTTGACATATTGCAGTTTTTTTAACCTATAAAAATATATTTGATTCCATTGAAGATATTTGCATATGGCCATGAGTAGTTTTCTGTGTGAGCTCTGTGGCAAAAAAGTAAAATTATAATTGCCTTTCCACATGGGCTGCTCATTTTCTTAGCTAATGAGGCTTCCTGAAGCCTCCCTATCCTAGTTTTCAAAGGATAAAAAGAAAGTGTAAAATGATCTAACTCCACCAGTATCTTGATAAAAAAAAACAGACAGACTGCTTTCTTTCTGTCAGACACCTGCCTCCTTCAACCCTCTCTGTGACAGTAGCACGCACGTCTGCCAATGTCCTATTTACCTCCGACCTCCATTCATAAAGTCTTATTTTAGTATTTCACAACAAAAGATAAATAACCAGTGTGCAATCCTGCATTAAATGAAACCATCCCCCAAGAACTCACAAGCAGGCAACAGGCCTCATTCACTGTCATTTGCAATGATTCATCGTTGTTTTGGAGAGCAAAACACACCACACTCCAACCCCTGATGATACCCTTTACCCCTGCTCTTGTGACTTCATAAAAGTGATCTCATCTTGGATCATGCTGTTTGAGGTACGACTCTCCTTCCAGTGTGCCCCTGCCAGGCTCCCCAGGCTGTTCCCAGAAGCATGAATGAGATCCAGGGAGCAGGCCAGCCTTTGTCAAGGTAACACTGACAGTACCAGTGTTTTATAAACCTGTTTCCCATCCTTCTTTTCTCCCCCTCTTAGAAATAGTAATTTTACAATTCCTCATTAAAGAAATCAGGTTCCAAAACCATTCTGAACACACCCCAAGTCTTGTATTTCTGGCCCTGAATTGCTGGCCCAACTTTTAAAAATCTGTTATGATGGCTTGCATGAGTGAGTTGTCAATATTTGTGGGTATTCTCTACACTAAGAGAATAGGAAAGCCAAATTGTATTATGGCTGCATCGTATGTGCCGTTGACCACTTGTGGAGTTTCCTATGTGGGCTTCACATGTAATGATGAGTAAATGTTTACCGCTAACAACACAATAATTCACATACAATAAAGAAATGAGGGCTACTTTATTTGGCCATTTAAATGTGAGAAGACTCACAGCTTTTTCCATTAGCACCTATATTTTTTTCTCTCATCCCTGTAGATTATAAGTTCTGTAGATTTTATGATTTCGAGATAATTATTTCAACAGGACTTATTTCATATTTATTTTGATCTTATGTGTATGCCTTTGCCTGAATGTAACTGAGTACACCATTGTGTGTACCTGATGTTCTTGGAGGCCAGAAGAGGGAAGCAGGTCCCCTGAGAGTAGGCTTACAGATGGCTGTCAGCCACCATGTAGGTGCTGGGAATCAAACACAGGGCCCTTTGGAAGAGCAACAAGCTCTCATAACCATATCAAGCCATTTCTTCAGACTCAGTAATTTCTTTTTGTGTGTATGTGTGTTCCAGAGACCAGAGTAAAGATAAGAGGAACACTCTACCAGCTCAGTGATGCACACTCGGGTAAGAAAGTCCCTGCCTCAGACGTAGGACTCACCAACTGTGTACATGTGGGCATTAGGATGGCATCTTGGGAGTGTATAGTAAGGACAGGTCTATGGGCTGCCTGCTGGTGGTGGCTGGGGGCTGGGAGATGATGTGTGAGCCATTGTATGGCTTTTTGGTTCCACTTCTAACTCTTTATATCCAATCCTAGAATGCTTGTTAAGGACCCTAACCTTCCTGGAGCTTCCAAGGATGAAATGAGTTGATCAAAAAATCATGTGGAGATAAAGAAGCAGCAGTGTTTGAAGGACGCTCATTTTGCTCAAAAGGAAAAGCCGCTTCTGAGGAACTCATCAGAATCACATTGTGGCCAGGCACCAGGGAGCTCCCATGTAATCCCAGCACTCAGGGAGGTGGAGGCAGGTTGATCTCTGTGAGTTCCAGGACAGCCTGGTCTACAAAGCAAATCCAGGACAGCCAAGGTTACACAGAGTGTCCCGTCCCGCGGGACTTAGTTATTCGTGGGGGCGAAGGGGGTCAGTCCTGAAAAAGATGGGGGAGAGAGAGAAAGGACACAAGCAGACGGTTGCCGGTCAAGTGTCAGCTTTATTGAACTTTGGTGTTTCTTTTAAAACGTGGTTTTGGTAGGGTGAGGGAGAGGGGCAAGAAAGGGAAGTAGTAGTGGAAAAATACCAAGACCCTTGGTGGGAAGTTCCCAAGGCTAAGAAGGTGGGTTAAAGAGTTACAAGGCCCGAAGATAACATCGGTGGTCACATCGGTGGTCACGGATGTGTCCCAAAGCAAACAGTTTCGGGAACAATGGGTCGTAAGAAGCTATGGCCTGCTGGCGCCCGGTGCTTATCTGGCAGGTCAGGCCCTTAGGAAGGGTCCCAGGGCTTTGTTCCCAACAACAGAGAAACCCTGTCTCAAAACAAACAAACAAAAGAATCACATCGTACCATCACTGGTCACAGCAGCACCAAACGTGTCTGGTTTCCTCTGCATGCCCCGTTGCTTCCCCTCATCATTTACTTCTTAGAACTCCTTATCCTGCTCCTCTCTGTTCTGAATTTCTCCCCTAATCACAGCTTCTTCCCCAGTCTGAGAGGCTGTGGTCTAGAGCACCTTTCTCCTAAGAGATGGATGTGAAGACTGAGTTTCTGTGGTGACAAAGGAAGCACCCAGGAGACAACTCTCAGGCCACCCACAAATGCACAGCAGTCACTAAGCAGGGACTTGCACACCTCACAGCATCCTGCTTCAAATTCACATCCTTGCTGTGATTTCTTCCTTGGGAAAACCTGATGTGAATCTCTGGCCCTGTCTAGGCTCCGTGGCATAGGACTTTCATGCCCCATTTATAAGCCATCACCTTGAATGATGTAGAATTCAGTTGCTCAACAGAAGTGGGTTTTATGAATTAAAAGTACTTGAGCGCATGACTCCCACTAAAAAGAATTATGAGATGATGTGAGAAAATTACAAGGAAGTGACCTTGTGTGACATGGGCATTGGCCATTCTCAGGCCAGGATAAAAAATGTGAGTGAGACTTCTGGAAAGGATCTTGAACTCTAAACTAAAGAAGGAAATGTTTTTTGGTAGGTTTTGTTTTGTTTTGTTTTAGGATTCCATCAATACAATGGTTCCTTGCAAGCTTCTTGTCATATAATTCACCCCTGCTTTGGATGTAGGTATAATTCTAGCCATGCTGAATCAGATTCCAGGGTTGTTTGTTCCCCTACAGGTTTGGAGGACCATCAGGTCTAAAGCATGAGGATACCATGGGTGTCTTTGCTGACTTCCAAGAAGCCTCCCATCACCCGATCTACTCTCTGGACACCCTACTGGATGGATGCAGGCTGTGTTATCATCCTTCAGCAAGTCCTGGGAAACAGACTTGTGCTGTTCACAAAGCGCTGAGAACTCTATCATCCGTAGAAGCTCTGCAGTGCTCACCTGCTGCTCTGACTGCAACAGTGATGGCCTCTCCTGTGATGGGCCACCATGCCTTAGTTATTGTAATGCTCTTTCAGAGGCAAAGCTGGCTACAGTCTTGTTAATCTGAGCAGATTACTGTGGAAGCTACATATTTCTTGAGATCTCTTAATTTGGCTTAAAGTTCACCCCATAAAGTCAAGAAGCAATCCTGTAGTTGAAGGGTTAAATTGTCAAAAATGCCTCACTATACCCACAGGAGAGATCTATAATTCTACGTTGAACAAATGAACTTAATTCCTACTTAAAGGGCTTCTGCTGAAATCCTCCCCTTTATCTTGAAAGCAAGCTAAAATTACCAAAGACATGTGGGGAATTCAAATTGTAAAACCCTTCTTAAAGAGAATTTCTATTTGCAAGGAGAAAGTCACAGAGAGAAAGAACAAGATGAGAAGTCTGAAACCTCATACATCAATCGTGTGTGTGTATATGTGTGTGCGAGTGTGTGTGTGTGTGTGTGTGTGTGTGTGTGTGTGTCTTCACCCAAAGCGAGGTGCCTTGGACTTCAGGATTTTCATCACAAGATGAAAAGCAGGAAGACCTGCTAGACAAGCGCTTGCACACTTTGCCAGCATCTCTCTTTTAATGATGCAACTGCAAATGAGTGTAGGTTTGTAATTAGGAAGCAGAACAGATGGTGGAGACTTAGTTTAAAGTGTTCATTAAAATAACCTGCACTGCCAAGTTACTGTTCCCTGCTAGGGGCTGCTGCTCAGTTGAAATGTGTTGTGTGGAGCTGAGATGTAGGGAAAGATCTCCACAGTGGGGTATCCATTATAACTGTTTCCCTGTTCCATGACAGTTTGCAGATGTGTGCAAGCAGAGCCTCTAGGTCTGTAGCCAGAAGCACTTATGGAACACCATCAAAAACTCAACCAAATCCCAAGTCAGATAACCATGGTCTTTTGCATAAGAAATGCAGTTCCTCAGTACACCTGTAGGAGGCAGCCTGTCAGAGAGGTCCTGTTTTTCTCCTCTTTGTGCTAAGCAGGCGCCTGTGCGGGTCATCCCCCAAAGAGTGTGAGTGGGATGTATTAAGCGCCTGCCTTCTAAAGAATACAATAAAATTTGCATAACGAATTGTAGGCAGAAGCTATGAGAAGACACCCCTGGGAATAGGCTACAAAATGCTGGCTCCCACTCGAAATGTTTTCTCACTCTCACGCTGGTGGAAGCCAGCTGCCATGTTGTGAGTTGTCCCCTGCAGAGGCCCAGGTGCAAGGGCCTGATGTCCTGGCAGCAGCCAATAAGGATTAGCAGTCACCCAGAGCCATGGGAAGTGAGATTGGAAGAAGACCTGCCTCTAATTAGCATTGGGTGCATCCTTTTAAGAGACCTTGGAGCCTGAGGAACCCACCAAGCGCATCCAAACCACGGCCACTGAAAATTTGCAACCCTAAGTGTCTAACTAGTGGACAATTTGCTATGCAGAGCTCGGAAACTTGGGGCTCAGGTCCAATACTCAGCCGGCAAGTTGCCTACTTACTCATTTTTTTTTCTTCCCATTTTATATAATTATGGTTGAACAGTTGGTTCCTGGAATTTCAATGAGAACATAGGATGAAAGACCTTGTCAAAATATTCAGTGGTGAAATAGCCGGTGAACTTTCATACAATTGAAATGACAAATTTATCTAGAAAGTAAAACAGAATGGGCAGGCAGCTTTGGCAACCCTTGCCTAGAATCAGGTGTTACCACACGCACAGAACTGTGGGTGGTGAGATGCACGCATGTGTTCTTGCCATCCTATCTCTGTGCATACATGCCTGAGTGTGTGTGTGAGTTACACGTTTTCCCACACACAAACACAGAGGTGCAATGCAGTGATGTTCTCCTGAACTTTTTTTTTTGATGAAAATTGAATAAACAGATTCACTAAAGAACCTTTCATGCAGACATGCAGTAATCAGTTCTAACTTTTTTTTTTAATTTTCAGATTAAAAAATAATTATAATATTTCTCCATTCCCCTTTCTACCTCCAAACATCCTACATGCCCTCATAGCTCTCTCAAAATCATAGTCTCTTTTTTCATTAACTGTTATTACAGCAAAAGAGAAAGCTGAACTCCCAGCACCCCTTTCCACCTTCCAGACAGCTTCTTTGACCACAGTGTCCAGTCTCTAAATGCACAGGACCTTTTGGGACTCTTTCCTTTGAACTTCTCTTCTGCCCATGAAGTTTTTTTCTTAGGTAATCTTATCAAACCTCATTACTTAAATCCTATTAAATATCAGGAGATTGGGACAGGAGATTTGGCTCATTGACCAAGAGAACTTCTTGGTTTTGCAGAGGACCTGAATTTGTCCCCGTACCCACACAGCGGCTCGCAACCATCCATGACTCCAGTTCCAAGGGATTTGATGGCCTCTTCTGACCTTTTCTGAAAGTGGTCCCATACATGACATATATACACCAGGCAGGCAAACAGTCAGACACATAAAATAAAACTTAAGATATTAAAAAGTCAAGAATTTTACATTTTTGTCTTCTACCCTGATTTTATCTCCCATAAAAATAATACTTCATAGTCACAGAAAGTTGGCTTCTATAGAGCTTTTGTCAATATTACGCAAACAATGAGATGACTGAAGAAAATTTAGTGAAGAAACAAATCCGTGGGCAGAATTGGGAAATGCCAGATAAAGTAAACCATCTGCCTGTGTCAATCGAAACAGAAGAGTGTACCACGCTGACTCTGTAACAGGTTCCATACTGATGTCTCATGCAAACAAATCAATTATCTGTTGAACTGTGGGACGGAGAACAAGGATGTAGTTGGGATCAGTACACAGTCCAAATGCACATTTCTGGGGATATTCCTTTCTGCAACAAAGCACTGTAGGCCTTGTACCTGGAAAACGGTCACGATTACTCCTAGCTGGGTCGACCAGCAAGCTAGGCTCCCTGCACAAACTGGTTGTCCTTCAATTGTGACCCTTGGCTTGTTGAGTTCAGCATCTGCATATTCTCTGTAAGTCTTCTGTAGGGATAGAAAAAGAGATGGACTCGCAGACATAATTTTTCAGAAGTTGGAGGTCACTGAGTGAGCCTGCAGCTCATCAGTGCTGCTGATACTGTGCATTTTACCATATAGACCTGCTCCTGTGATGTTCTAGATAGTGTGGCTTCAACTATTTGAAAACAATCCAGAAGTTTGACTAGAACACTGGCAAGTCTGAACACCAAACACCCCAGCAAACAAACAAACAAACAAACCAAACACCCAAACACCCATGGGAGCCTCTATCATTCTTTAGTTCAGTTGTGAATCTCAAATTTCAACAACAGCAATGGGCAGTGAAGAAGAAATGATGCACCATACAGATATGGATCATACTCTGGTCCAGATCCATTAGGGTGACCATGTCTCGAAGGAAATATGAGAGCCCAACCCAGAAAGAAATGAACAAAAAGCAAAAAAGCCCTGGGTACTGATTCTTCATGGCTGGCCTCTCAGCCTCCACTAGGCTTTTGCCCTTTTCTGTTTTTCTCCAGGATTCCTCTCACAGACAAAAACCCGGTGGCCAACACACTGCATCCTGGATTAAAGCCACACAATGTAAAGTGCAGCTAGAAAGGAGGAGGTAGATTGCCATGCCCCTGCCCTCTTCATTCATAATCCAGCACTGGGGTGCTGGGCACAGGGACAGCCCATCCTCTTGGCCACAGCTGTGCTGGTAAGAAGGTCCTCTGCCAGCATCATTCTCTCCTGAAGCCAATATGGCTGCAGAGAGCAAATCGTCACCTCTTGCTACTTCTGATTTGTTCTTCCTCTTCCTCTCCTACACTCCATGTCCCTTAGTCTCCATTTGAACAGGTAAGGACTCTGTCTCCTAGCTGTGTCCTCACTGATAGTCACCTTTAATTTGCATACACAATTACCTTATATTTTACATCAAATATCCAAAGAAGTACACTTTGGATATATAAGAAACAGTATAATCAATTACTGATGATTACACCAACCCAGGAAACTGTGATTCCATCCTGTAGGTGTCTCATTTTCTTTACTCTTAGAGTTTTAAAACTAGAAATAATCCCATAATTTTAGATCACAATAGTAACTTTTCCTGAAAAAAAAAAATACAATTTTTTTTTTTCCAAAAGATGACTTTTATATCATTGTCTGTTAAAATGTCAATATTTTGGAGACCTGGTGTTCCTAGGGGACTGTTTTATACCTTTAATTCTTGAGGCAAACAATTACGTAAAGGCATTTTTTAGGTTTAAAATGTTTTACTCCCCTCCCCATGTTCCTTCATATAAACATGTCAATGCCATTACCCACAGAGGCTAGAAGGTGTCAGATCTCCTGATTTTGGTTACAGGTGGCTGTGTGAACCTGAGCCCTGAAAGCTGAACTGAGCTTAGACCTTCTGCAAGAGGGCAGGCTCTCTTGACTATAACCCATCTTCCCAGGCCAGGTAAAGGCATCTTAAGTATCCTCTCTCCGAAGCCAAGCCACTGTTAATACTGAGAACTTTACATCCTATCAGTATTTTGACTGGTAACACCTTAGGAGAAATATTTTGTGAAGAGGGAGGGGGAGACCTAGCCTCTTTGAGATATCCGCTGAGCTTCTGCTCCCCCAGGCCAGCTTCCTGTCACAGACAGGGCCCTCCAGGGGTGTTCACACAGTGAAGAGAGCCACTGTCCTCAGTTCTGATTACTGAGTGTGAGGGAGCAATGTGTGAGAGGAAGACACGGGTGGTGTTAGAGAGAGGAAGAGAAGGGAAGGGGACCCTGAGCAGGAGGCCTTTCCACTACCAGGGAAGGTCAGGAGGGGTAAGAAGAGCAAGTGCAAGAGCCAGGGTTCTCCATAGCCTCTGGCTCTTGAGAAAGAAGAGCCCTGGCTCTAAGCTCTTTGTAAATGTGAGTGACTCCTTCTTTGTGGACGTGAGATTCTTATGTGCCTAAGGGCACTAAGCTAGGTGTTGACTATTCATGCTGACTCAACCCATGGGCTCCCTTTGCAAACTATGTATACTTTGTAAACCTTCAAGGCAGGAAGTGGCCAGGCTTGCACCTGAGGAGCTCCAGCAGCCTGCCCCTACTCCCTAGACTTTCCTAACAGCCTTAAAGTCATTTTCTTTTTTTTTCATTTTTATTATTACATTTTATTAACTCTGTATTCCAGTTGTATCCTGCTCCCTCATTCCCTCCCAATCCCACCTTCCCTCTCTCATTTCCTCTCTGCCCCTTTCCAATCCACTGATTAGGGAGGACCTCCTCCCCTTTCATCTGACCCAGTTTTATCAGGTATCTTCAGGACTGGCTGCAAAGTCCTCCTCGGTGGCCTAACAGGACTGAGGGAGTGAGGAGGTCAAAGAGCCTGCCATTGAGTTCCTGTCAGAAATAGTCCCTGTTCCCCTTACTAGGGTAAACCAATTGGTTACTGAGCTACCAGTGGCTACATCCAAGCAGAGGTTCTAGGTTATATCTATACATGGTCCTTGGTGGAGTATCAATCTCAGAAAAAAATCCTGTATCCAGATATATCTGGTCCTTGTGGAGCTCCTAGCCTCGCCCTGTCATACTAACCCCCCCCCCCCTTCTTTCATATGATTCCCTGCACTCTGCGGAAGGTTTGGTTATGAGTCTTAGTATCTGCTTTGATACACTGCTAGGTAGAGTCTTTCAGGGGCCCTCTGCGGTAGGCTCCTGTCCTGTTACTTGTTTTCTCCTACATCCAATGCACATCCCATTTGCCTTTCTAAATAAGGATTGATCATCTTACCCTGGATCTTCTTTCTTGTTTATCTTCTAATTCTGTGTCATTCCTAGTACCAAGGAGGGAAGAGTGTCCAGGCTCCGCCCTACAAGAAAAATCTCACCAATCTCTAAGCAGGAAAACCCACCAATCCCTGAGGTCCTGAGCTCAGTATTTGAAATCCCACCAATCCTCATTCTGGAACTCTTAACCCTGGAATTCTCTGCCCCCTAAGAAATCCACATAAACCTTACCTAGTGTCCAGTTCCCTGCTCTCTTCTCCTGGGACAGGCAGCCAGCCCTAGATTCCACCACTGCCTCCAAATTTCTTTTATAAGAAATTTGCCCGGTGTGACTCCCTCATTTGAAGAAGCAATGAGGAGAAGAAGGGAGGAAGTGGAGGGGATGAGGGGTCCTGAGCCTCCTGTGCCACCCAGCTCAACTGGGGATGCTCTCCTCAGGGAGCTGCAACTCTGAAGAAGAGCAAGGCAGAGCTGTTAAATTGTACCACTCAGTCTCAGCCAGGGACAGCTTCCCTCAGTGCTGTGAGGTTTCTGATGAGGGGGCTTCCTCTCAGAGCTGTGTGGTTCCTGAGATCCCAAGTCTCAGATTCCCGTGGGTTAGGACACTCTCCCACCTCAGAGCTGTGTGGTTCCTGGGCTCCTCAGTCCAAGGATGCCTTTCCATCCAAGCAGGAAAGCCAACACTAGGAACCTCCAGGTCTACCCTGGAGGCAAGCTTTCCCACTGGGAGAGAGGGAAGGCCTCTAAGTCAGCACAGAAGTTCTCCCTTCACCCCTGGTTTATTTGTTTTCCTTTCAATTTATTAAAAAAAAATCAAGACATTCATTCTATAGAATTTCCCAGATCCTCAGTTTTAATGATTTAAATTCTATGCTGTCATTGCACCTGGTCCCTTGTGACTCCTGGGAATTGATAAGTAGATCCAGAAGCTCCATAAAACTGAAGTTTAATTTTTATTTATTTTTTTCTCCAAAAAATAAACAGCACTTTAAAGATGTCTATGTCCTTGGGTCTGAAGACGCTATCTCTGACTGTCTTTGATGTGGAAAGTAACTGATCATCAATAACTTGATCAACTCATCTTTTGTAGGTAATTTAACAGTAAGAAAAACAGACATGTAGTTGTGAGAGAAAGAGATGGGAAGGCAGTCTAGAGGGAACTGGAGGGAAGTCACAGAAGATGGATATGATTGCTGTAAACTGTACAGAGCTTTCAAATAATAAGTAGTGTTTGTGGAAAATGAAATGGTGGTAGCTTAAGTACCTTGCCAAGCTTGTTGGCTGCAGTGTTTGTATGGGGAATTCCTCTTTGACCACTGGAGCAGTGATGGAGAGTGCAGTCACAGACAAGTTTGTCAGTTTTCAAAGCAAGAGGACTTCCCTACTGTGACGTGTTCTTTAGGTCAGAATCTTTGTGTGATTATCCTTATTGGAACTTAAAATACCTCAGTGTTGGCCAGCAAGATTCTTCAGGATGTAACTTGACAGAGTTCTGTAAGCCTGGGGGTTGCAGTCCCTTCTTTGTGCTCTGCAGTGGTGTGATGAGTCAACATTTGTATTTGGGTCTCTCACCAAAGACTTGAAAGTCTGTTTCTCCATGAGGCTTTGACTTGTTAAGAGGAGAAAATGGTGTGCTATGGCCCCAGGATCTACAGAGTTTAACAAAGAGCAAAAGAGTAAAGCTGCCTTTTGTAAGGGAAAACCATGAACTTAAATTTTCTTTCCTATTTTAGCTATTTTTGTTAATTTGATACTTGTTTTTAATAGTTTTATTCTGTTGCTGTGATAAATAAATAAATAAATAATGATTGAATAAATAAATAAATAAATAAATAAATAAATAAATAAATAAATAAAACCTTACCAAAAACAGCCTAGGGCAGTCACTCTCAACCTATGACCTCTTTTAGTCAATTTGTAACAATGAAAATACATCTTGCATTTAATCAGCTATTTACATTATGATTCATAACAGCAGCAAAATTACACGTAAAAGGTAGCAACAAAAATAAATTTATGATGGAGGGGTCACCACAACATAAGGAAATGTATTAAAGGGTCGCAGCATTAGGAAGGTTGAGAAGCACTGCCCGACGGGAAGAAAGGGTTTATTTGACCTATATGTTCAAGTCTCTGTCCATCACTGAGCGAAGTCAAGGTAGGAATCCAAGCAGAAGTTTGAGGCAGAAACCATGAAGGAACACTACTTGCTGCCCCACTCTGGTTCCTGCTTTGCTGACTCTGATACACAGCCCAGGACCACCAGCCCAGGAGATGGTGCCACCCTCAGTTGGCTGGACTCCCCTACATCAATTGGTAATCAATACAATCTCCTGCAGACAGGCCCACAGGCCAGTCTGATAAGGGCAATCCCTGTTGTCTAGGCCGGACCTAGTTAGCTAAAGTTAAGTGGGACACACATAAAAATGGAACCACAGCTCTCCTCTAAGCCTAAGAAAGCATCTCCTGCTCACAAGCATTAAAACTAGGTTGAGTCCTCAACCAAGGCTTTGTCTCGTGCCATAGCCGTCCCTTCTCTTAGTGAACAATTTGGATAATTGCCTTGATTTCTGTTTCATTCTTCTGATGTTGATTTCTGTGAACAGATCTTTCAGCTCTCCTCTGATTGATTTTCCTTTCTCCGAGCTCAAACACATGAAGCTCTTTGTCAGTTTCTTTCCTGCTCTCTCTCCAGATCCCTCCCTCTGGAAAGCTCAGAGCCATGTCCTTCTCAGCCCCTCACAGTGGTGTTCTGTTTGTGCCTCGGCTTCTGATCTTGGCTTTTGCTTGCTTTCTGAACTCAGCTATTTTACGTTTCCTCAGTCCGGAATTTTATGGAAATCTACTCAGGTATATTCTATGGAACATTTTAATAAGTAAAAATTATTTTCTAAGTGCAAAAACTTCATACTTAATTGCTCCTTTGCCTAAGCACACTTTTATAACTGGACATAGTCTAAGACATTTAGAGATGTTCTGCCTGGCTCTTCTGATGATGAGCCAGTGATGATGCTGACCATCCTGTCTAGCATTCCTCACTTTCCTCAGCCTCCATCATCAGTGGGTTGAAGGTCAGAGGCCCACCTCTCCTCTCCTGTGAAATGCTGCAGCCTCTGATTTCACTGTGTGGCTTACACCCTTCTGTTTTGAAACTTTTATTTCTTTAACAATTTTTTCCCTTGTCAATTTTTCTTTCTAAAACTCCTGTTATTTGGATGTTTGAATGTGACATATTTTGACTGCTATGTAATTTTCTTCTCTCTGCTCTTTTTTCTGTTTTTGTTTGTTTGTTCATTTTCTTGCTTGCTTATTTTTTTTTGTCTTATATCTGTATTATCTCTATAAGAACATTAATTACAGTGTGCTTTACTAATAGGCTTGCATTTCCTCCTTTGGACATTGTTCTCTTCTTCCACCTTCCTTCTTTCCTGTTCATCCAATCTGCCTCTCACTCCATTCGAGAGTAGTCCCTTCCCCACACCACCTGATTAGCAGCTGGATGCTTATAAAGGGTGAGGAGGGCAGCTCAGGCAGAGCTTATCCAGTGCTGGGCTCCACTGCTGAGCCCCCATGCTGAGGCAGAGCCCAAGGCTGAGGCTGCTCACTGAGCTGCTCTGGCCACTTTCCTGCTGATGGATCTTCCAGTCCACTGCAGAGGAAGCAAGAGCTCCCGGACCACCAACTGACAACAATCTGTGCTTCTTCTTCATGGCTGCTCTCTTCTCTCCATGTGCCTCGGGTCCCTTGGCTTGGGTTGGAACTCTCCAGCGCTCTGCAGAAGTGCGGAGGTAGGGACCCGGGAAACATTGATTCTCCACATTCATTTCAAACTCCTTCCAGCTCACACTTTATCAGCAAGGTGTAGGTGGTGGAGAGAGATGGGTGTGTCATATTTGGAGCTCTCGATTAGGAAGAGCACTCTGAAACTCAGAGAAGGCACTAGCCCATAGGAAGGGGTCTCTCCATGCTTCCTGTAGTATATTAGCTGGTTTCTGTTTTAGGTCACTGAGCTAAGAGATGTTTGTCTTGTCTGTGGAAATGTTCAGATTTGTCAGCCTTTGCAGAAATAAAGTGCTGTTTTTGAGCAGGCTCCCCTGCAGCAACAGTTCTGCAGGACACCAGTCAGTGCTCCCTGGTTCCCTTTTTATGTGGATGCACAGACCACCCCTGAGGGAGATGTGCCATGAATGGGGTGAGGACATGCTGCTGCAGGCCTGGCTTGGGACACCCTCAGGAATACACTGATGGCAAGGACCACGTGCAGCAAGATGGGGGTGCTGTACATATTCAGGGTGACTGCTGTGTTGACAATGTTATGGACTGAATGTCCATGTCCCCCAAGTTTTATAGTTTATAGATCTACAAGTAGCCTTGGGGAGACAACTGAATTTAGATGGCCAATAGAATTCCCCAATTTTAGGACTAGTGGCTTAATTGGGGATAGAGAGATTCCTCTCTGCACCACATGAGAACACAATGAGAAAGTAGCCACCTGCAAGCCATGATAAGAATGCTCGACAGAAACTGACCTTTGTCTTCATGATTGTCTCTTAACTGATGGGTTTGGGAGAAATGAGTGTGTGGGGGTGGGGGGTGGTTTAAGCTTCTCAGTCTATGGCACATTGTTGCAGCAATCTGGTGCACTTTGAGAGTGCCTTCCAAGTCCTATCCCTCATGCAACAGTATTGAGAGGAGGAAAGAGGATAGACCATGAGAGCTTGATCTTCATAATGGAGGCAAGCTATCATGCTGAGTGGGGTCAGCATCAGAGAAGGTTCCATACAAGAAGGATGACCATCAGGACTTGAAAAGCAAGAACATTCAGGATCTCCACAGGAGCTTCTTGAATTAGAGTTAGGAAGCTCTGGCATTGCCTACTGTGGTAGTGGAGAAGGGTGTGCATGTGGACACAGGCAATCTGAACTCACCTTCTGTACAGGTTTTACCCACACCAATCCTGGCTCATGGCACTTGCTCTGTCCCAGCTTGCTTTGTGCCCTCCAAACTGTGATAATCTAAGCAGAGATGAGACTCTAGACACTGAAGGTACTGGACATTGAAGTTTCAACAATAGGTACCAGGCTGGTCACAGAACCCCAAGCCAGGATGCATCATTCAAACATCAGTCACACAATGCCTAGTTGTCTCTGCCCTCCTGTTAGGCTTACAGTTGCTAGACAAAAAATAATTGCTACGACTCTTTGAAGGTACGATGACAGCTGTATTGCAAGACATCACACAGCTCCACTATTTTTTTTTTGACAGATCATAATTTAGTTTAAAGAGTTGCATGTTGGGAATGTTGTCATAAAAAATCATATAACAGAAAATAGGCTGGTAAAATCACTGGGCTCCAGGAAGCATGAATCCAAGTGTTTTCTTTTGAGCGAGAGGGTGAGCCAGACATGAGCAAGTCACCAGTGGGGTGAACATGTGACAGACGAGGCCATTTTTGAGTAAGGAAGTTATGCCTCATGCCTTTAAAAGTTGCTACTTATAGAACCGTGAATGATTTAAGCATTTTGTGTATAGTCCATGCAAGAAAAGTTAAAATTTGGCATGTTCTAGCCAAAAGCACTCCTCAGATCACCTTATGAAGCATGCACTGGACCTCCCCACTGTGAACTTGGCTTCACACGCTGGAAAACAAATATACCTGCTTGCCCTGTTGGTATGCCAGCCTCCTTGTACCAGTGACTTTGCCATGAAAGGAGTTTAGGAAAGAATAAAATCCCAAATGATGAATGTTGTAATTTATGGATATATTCAAATTATTTTGAAAAACATTTCAAATATATTTCTTTAAACAAAGAGCTAGGCACACATGGTTTTTATTTATGATGCTGATCACTTTAAATTTAACTTAAGTAGAGATGGAAAATTATAGTGCAACACAATTTTCCATTTGGTAATAGAATATGTTCTATGTGCTTTTATTGATATAATTCTAAGTGTTAGGGATGGGGAGAATGGTGACTAAGTATTGTGATTTAATGTCATCCCATTTTACTCTGTCCCCCCCCCCAAATCCTGAGTTCTGTGGGCCTCCTGGACATCTGGCATGGGGTTCAGCTGTACCATACACATCTGTGTGCCTGAGGAAATCAAGAATAGACTCCTGGCTTACAGCAAGAACATATGAGAGATTGCATAAGGTTGCAACTGACATAAAGGGCAGAGTGGAATATAGAAAAACAGCTGTCATAGGTGATACAAGCATAAATAAAAAGCTATTCATTTCAAAAAAAGGATGAGAAAGTGACAGTTTTAATAGGAGTATTTGCATATTTCAAGGCTATGCACACTATGTAAAAAATAACTGTGCTCCACTGAGAAATGAGTTCCCTTGCCACATCATCAGGAAGGAGTACTTGTAGTCTGTGAATCGTTCTTGGTGGCATCCTTTTACCACCATGCCTAGGCCATGTTTCTGAGCTCTGTGTATAATAAAGTAATTACCTCAGCACACAGGGTGAGTTCTCCATGACAACCCAGAAATATCTATGTGACCATGCGTTGTATTGTGCTTCATTGTATGTTTTGTCCTTAATTGAAAAGTTATGGTTGTTCTGGAAGAATGGACAATGAAGCCAAATGTGCTTGGAGACCACAGATATGCCATTCTTGGTGAAGTACCAGGTCAGTTTGTACTTGCATAAGAATCTAGCCCTGAATGTTAGTTTTTGATGCTTTCTTTCAAAACCAACAGGCCTTTTTTTCTCATTCATGTTTCTTCCTATCATGTATTTGGTCAACACAAAAACAAAGTGTATCTAATCAGAAAAAAATGGTATCAGGAGTGGGGCTGGTGCTCTGATGAACTTAACCATATGATTCATAGGCCTGTGGATCTAGTTTGTGGGAGGAATAGGGAATATCAGCAGATGGAAGCCCTAGGAAGTTATAAGCAATGCTTAATGGAACATTTTCATAGGAGTGTGAAAAAGAAGAATGTTGGGAGAAATATGAACAGTAGAAAACCAGGGCATAAGACTCCAGAAGGAACAGGGCACTATTGAGCACTGGACTAGAGGTCATAAATATGACATTCTCACAAAAACAATCTGGCTGACTTCTACTGATATTCTGAGTACTTGAGTGAGGCTGAATTTAAAAGTAATGGAGTCATTTATTTGACAGAGAGCATTTCAAGATATGGTAGTGTCATGGTTACTGCTCCCTGCTTGCAGACAGCTTTATAAAAGCAACAGCGGAACAGAAAATATGAAAATATCCAATCTGTTGAGGAAAAAATTAAGTTTAAAATTGATATAAGATGGATGGTGAGACAGTAGCTGTAACTGTTAATGATATTATCACAATTAAAGAAAAACCTTGTGTTCTGCACTGGGACAATAAGAGAGGTACCCGGAGGTAAGAGCCTACCTATGGGAGGCTAACTTGAGAAAATTTTAATTCATTGAAAAGAGAGAGCCTGAAGTGGGTATGTGCTGGAAAGGTTTCCTGTTTGAAACAGCTGCTTAGGAAGTGTTTTCTTGGATTCAGCCACCAAGGCATGCAGAGACCCCTGTGGCTGGGATGAATTGGAGAAGACAAATGTTGCGCTGACAGCAGAACTGGGCAGTGTCGACCACATGGTAGATGCTGGTTTTTCAGGTGTGAGAAATGAATGTGTGAAGGTTTAAGGATGGTTTATACCAAGATTCTCACAGCTACCAAGCCCAAAATATGCATGTCACAGTTGATTTCTTCACCAGGAGGTTCAGAGGAAGATGCTACAGAGACATCCCCAGGTTGTTAGAATTGCCAAGACCGTGGCATTTCTGACAAAGCTGTAGACAAGGAGTGAAACTTGCTCAAGAGAGAGTTTTTCTGTGCTGCTAGTGAAAGACCAACATCCAGATCTGGACCCACAAAGGCTACTGGCATTTGTGATTTAATCAAAGATATAGCACCTGGTGTTTTTCTGCTGGTCTTTGGTCTGGACATTCCTTCCAAAGGTTCCACTCCCCTCCTTAGAAATGAGAAGGTTTATTCTGTGCCATTATATGTTAGAAATGTGTAACTTCTTTGCAAGGTCACACAGTTTAGATAGTTTTGAGTCTCAGAAGATATTTTTGAGGTTAGTCTTTTAAGCAACACTGACACACACACACACACACACACACACACACACACACACACACGAGGGGGGTAGAAAAAAAAATATGGAGTTTGTTTTGTGTTGACCAACTGCTCCTGGGCATGAGGCCTTCCCTGGACTGTGGTTGATATATCTAGTGATACTCCACTGGAAAAAAAGTGATTTTCCCCCCTTTGCCATTTTGTATCAATCGTAGACAGCTTCTTGGTAAGGGTTGGGACACTGTGTCCACGTTCCCTTTTCTGTGTTGGGATTTTGTCTGATTTGAACCTGTACAGATCTGATGCATGCTGCCACCATCTCTGTGACTTTACATGTGCACTGTTCTTTGGAATCAGCCATCACCTCTGGATTTTACAGTCTTTCTGCCTCCATTTCTCCATAGGTCCATAAGCCTTGAGAAGAGAGGTTTGATGAGTGCCTCCCATTTAGAAACAAGTACTCCAAAGTCTTCCATTCACTGCATACTGTACAATTGTGAGTTACTGTGTTAATTCTTATCTTCTGCAAGAGTAAATTTTTCTGATCAGGGTTAAGCAAGGCACTGATCTATGGGTATAGGAGAATGTTATTATGAGTCATTTTGTTGCTATGTACCCTTAACAGAGCTATATTATTAGGTTTGCCCCTAGGCCTATGACATATCTTGTCTCAGGTTCTTGGGTACTTTAGCAGTGACAGACATGGGGTGGCCTTAAAACCAACCAAAAAGTGTTTGTTTATGTTCATAACATCTGTGCCCCTGTTAAACCAGAATATCCTTCAGGCAGGTGGATGCTATAGGTCACAGGGATTGTAGCTAGGAGATATTGATGATTACCTTCATCCTTCAGTAGCGTGAAAAACCTTCAAGTATCATGGGTGTTAGTCAAGTGACGCTTCTAGTCAGCACTAGCACAACTTCTCATTTCCTATTCAATGACATAAATGGTGCCTTCAGCAATAGGGCCTCAGCATCAGGTTGTAAAGAGTAACCACTAGCTTTGGCAATAGCCTTGGACCCTTCGGCCAGCCACTCAACTAGATGTAACCCCTTTCCAGTGCTGGACGTTTCAATTGATGGCATAAAACGTCGAGTCAAGCTATTGCCACCCTATTATTTGGTGACTCCATTTAGATTCACTTCATACAGTGTATATTTAAGGAAGCTTCCACAGTAGTATGGTTTTTCAGTTGGTCTTTAGTATTAATTGTCCCTCCATTTATTTCCTCCTTTACTCTTCTCTCCCATCTGCTTCCCTACTTAATCTTCCTATTCTAGTCTTCCCTTTATCTCCCCACAATTCTTTCTTGTATTTCCCATTTTTTGGAAAATACTCTACTCTCTCCTGGTCCCTTACTAAGAATCTAACCTATGTGGTTATTCTGATTGCAGCATAAATATTGAAAACTTAAAAGCCACCATACACATGTTAGAGAAAACATATAATATCTGTCCTTTTGGGCCTGGTTTACCTCACTCAGGATGATATTTTTTTCTAGCGCCATTTACTTATGAATGTTATAATTTCATTTTCTGTAGCAGATGAATAATATCCTATTGTGTAAACATACAGCATTTTTATTATCCATTCAACAGTTGATAGGCACCTAGGCTGTTTCCAGCTTCTAGTTATAATGAACAGAGCAGCAGTGAACACGGATGATGTAATGTCTGTGTGGTGGGATGAACAGTCCTTTGGGTATATGCCAAGAGTGATACAGATGGACCTTTAGGTAGACTGATCTCCAAATTTCGGAGAACCTGCCCACTGATTTTCATAGTGGCTGTATCAGTTTGCACTCCAGCTATGAATAGGAATTTCCTTTCCCTATGTCCTCACTAACACTAGCTGTCATCTGCCTTGTTGATATTGGCCATTTTGGGGAGGAAGGGAGATTTTTGTTAAAGAGAGAGAGAAAGAAGATAAAGTTAGATGTGAGCTGGTAAGGAAGGATTTGGGAGGATATGGGGAAGCACAAATCATGATCAAAATATATGAAAAGGTCTTAATTTAAAAAATGTTGGGACTGTTAATGAATATGGAGACTCTTGAAGCTGGAATGAACACGTTTTACACTATTATCTGTCCCAGGGACAAAGGATACTTACTATGTTGTGGCTTGAATGTGGAATGCCCTCTGTAGACTCCTGTATTTGAACGCTTGGTACCCAGCTGGTGCTGCATCCAGCAGTGATGTCTGTTCAGGAAGGGTGCAGAACCTTTAGGAGCTAGATGAATGACTTGGGGTGTGCCTTGAGGTTTCGTAGCCTAGCCTTACTTCCTGTCTGCTCTCTGCATCTGGACTTTCTATCCAGTGTGACCAGCTACCTCATGCTGATGTCCTAGTTCCCGTCTCAACACAAGGACTGTATTCCTGAAAATATTAAGCCAAAATAAACTCTTCAAGTTGTTTCTTGCCATATATTTAGTCACAGCATTAAAATGAGTGACTATCACCCTCCAAGATGGCAGCACCCAATGCTTACCATATCTGAGTAGCAGAAGGTCAGAGACTACAGACCAAAAAAGTGATATGTCTGCTGGCTTTAAAATGCCAATGTCTCTGTTTCTTAGATGAGAGGAGTTAACCTAGGAGCCAGAGTTACTGATTCCCATGGACAGCTCCCAGGTCCAAGAAACACATAAGGTCCTAGGCTCCTGGCACCTGATTCTTTTTGCCTACTCAAACAGGACTCCCAAGTTCCAGAAACACACAGCTCCAGCATCTGCACCCCTGACTCCTCCCAGGACAACTCCCAGGTAGGAAGGACATGGTCCCAGCATCCGGTCCATGGTTCTATCATTCTCCCTGTGAAGACCAGCTAGATAATAAGAGGATACAGGATACAGAGGAGATCCAGATCCAGACCCCAGCCCACAAGTAGACTTGCCCCACATGCCCCAGAACCCCAGCAGGCTCCAGGAAGAAACCAACAGCAGGTTACAACCAGGTGCTAATGGTCAGTGTAAGAACACAATCAACAAAAACCAGAGCAATATGGTAGCAAGCTCTGGCTATCCTAAAACAACTGAAACATGGGGAAATGACCTTAAATATATGCTTATGAAGTTGGTAGAGGCCTGTAAAGAGGAAACAAATGAATCATTTAAAGAAATACAGGAAAACACAATCAAACAGGTCAGAGAAATAAATAAAAGGGTTCAATACCTGAAAATGGAAATACAATCAATAAAGAAAACAAATACTGAGGACATCTGGAGATAGAAAACTTAGAAAAGATAATAGAAACCACAGATATAATCATCACCAACAGAATACAAGCAATGGAGGAGAGAACCTCAGGCATAGGAGATATAATTGAAGAAATTAATACATCTGTCAAAGAAAATATTAAATCAAAAAATTCCTGACATAAAACATCCAAGAAATCAAGGGCACAATAAAAAGATAAAACCTAAGAATAATAGTAATAGAAGAAAGAGAAGATTTGCAGCTCCAAGGACCATAAAATATTTTCAAGAAAATAATAGAAGTTTCTCCATCGTAAAGGAAAAGATGCCTTTAAATATACAAGAGGCTTACAGAACACCAAATATATTAGACTAGAAAAGAAATTCCTCTTGCCACATAATAATCAAAGCACCAAATGGACAGAACCAAAAAAAAAAAAAATAGATTAAAAGCTGCACAGGAAAAAGGCCCAGTAACATATAAAGGCAGATCTATCAGAATCATAACCAGACTCCTCAACAGACTGTAAAAGCCAGAAGGGCTGGGAAGATATCTTACAGACACAAAGAGACCAAAGATGCTAACCCAGACTACCATACTCAGGAAACGTTTATTGATCATAGATAGGGAATACAAGATATTCCATGACAAACCCAAATTTAAACAATATCTATGCACAAACCCAGTCCTATAGAAGATACTAGAAGGAAAACTACAATCCAAGGAGGTTAACTACACCCAGGAAAACACAGGATATGAGTAACTTCACTACTGCAAAACTAGAAGAAGTCAAGCACCCAAACACATGACCACCACTGACATCATAAGAAAAGAAACTAACAATCATTGATTATTATTATCTCTCAACATCAATGATCTCAATTCTTCAATAAAAAGACCAGACTAACTGAATGGATGTATAAAGAGGATCCATCATTCTGCTGCATACAAGAAAAACAAAGAGGATAACACAAAGAATAAAAAACAAAACAAAACAAAAAACAAAAAAACAAAAATAAGCACTGGTTTTTTGAGACAATGAACAAGGTAGGCAAATCTTTAGCCAAACTAACTAAAAGGCAGAGAGACAATATCCAAGTCAGCAAAATCAGAAATGAAAAGGGGGAGATAACAGCAGACACTGAGGAAATCCAAAGAATCATTAGGTCTTACTTCAAAAGCCTGTACTCCACAAAATTTGAAAGTCTTAATGAAATGGACAATTTTCATGATAGATTCCACTTAACAAAGTTAAATCAAGATTAGTTAAACAAGGAATAGTCCTATAACCCCCTAAGAAAATAGAAGCAATCGTTAAAAGTCTCCCATTCAAAACAAAACAAAACAGGGCCAGATGGCTCAGATTTCTACCACATTTTCAAAGAAGAGCTAATACCAATACTCCTCAAACTGTTTTACAAAATAGAAACAAAAAGAATATTGTCAATCTCATTTTATTCAGCCACTTTAATCTTAATATCTAAACCACACAAAGACCGAACAAAGAAAAAGAATTTCAGGCCAATTTCCCTTATTAACATCAATAAAAGAAAAAAAAAATCAACAAAATACTTCCAAACTGAATCCAAAAACACATAAAAAATATCATCCACCATGATCAAGTAGGATTCATTGCAGGCATGCAGGGGTGGTTCAACAGAAGAAAATTCATCAATGTAATCCACCATATAAACAAACTGAAAGAAAAAAATCACATAATCATCTCATTAGATGCCAAAAACAGCATTTGACAAAAACCAGTACTCCTTCATGTTGTAAGTCCTAGAAAAATCAGGGCTACAAGGCACATACCTAAACACAATAAAGGCAATATATAGCAAGAGTGTAGCCAACATCAAATGAAAAAGAAACTTAAAGCAATCCCACTAAAATCAGGGACAAGACAGGGCTGCCCTCTCTCACTTTATCTCTTCAATAGAGGACTTGAAGTCCTAGCCAGAGCAATAAGATAACTAAATGAGATAAAAGGGATACAAAAGGAAAGAAGGAAGTCAACATATCGATATTTGCAAATGATATGATAGTATACATAAGTGGCCCCAAAACTTGCACCAGAGAACTCCTACAGCTGTAAACTTTTTCAGGAAATTGGCTGCATATAAAATTAATTGAAAAAAATCAATATTCTTTCTGTTTATAAAAGACAAATGGGCTGAAAAAGAAATTAGGGCAACAACACCCTTCACAATAGCCAAGAACAATATAAAGTATCTTGGTGTAACTATAACCAAGCAAGTGAAAGACCTGTGTAATAAGAACTTCTAGTCTCTGAAGAAAGAAATTGAAGAAGACATCAGAAGATGGAAAGATGTCCATGCTCATGGATTGGTAGGATTAACATAGTAAAAATGGCCATCTTACCAAAAGCAATCTATAGATTCAATGCAATTCCCATCAGAATGCCAACACAATTTTTTTTTTTTTTACAGACCTTGAAAGAACAATTCTAAGCTTCATATGGAAAAACAAAAAACCCAGAAGAGTTACAAACAATCCTATACAATATGTATCTGGAGGTATCTCTATCCCTTACTTCAAGCTGTAAGTGCAGAGCAATAGTAATACAAACTGCATGGAACTGGTATAGAAATAGACTGGTTGATCAATGAAATCAAATCAAAGACCCAGAAGTAAACCTACATACCTACAGACACTTGATTTTTGACAAAGGGGCCATACCATACAATGAAAAAAAGACAGCATCTTCAACAAATGGTGGTAGTCTAACTGGATGTCCACATGTAGAAAAATAGATCCTTATTTATCTCCCGACATAAAACTCAAGTCCAAGTAGATCAAAGACCTTTACATTAAACCAGACACAGTAAATCTGTTACTAGAAAAAGTGGGGAAGAGCATGGCACAAGAGACAACTTCCTGAACAGAACACCAGCAGCTCAGGCTCTAAGATCAACAATTAATAAATGTGACTTCTTGATACTGAAAAGCTTCTGTAAGGCAGAGGACATTGTTAATAGGACAAAATGGCAGTCTACAAATTGCGGAAAGATCTTTACCAATCCTACATCCAACAAAGAGCTAATAACCAAAATATATAAAGACCTCAAAAAATTAAACACCAACAAACAAAATGATATAATTAAAAATAGGGCGCAGAGTTAAACAGATAATTCTCAACAGAAGAATCTTAAGTGACCAAGAAGCACTTAAGGAAATGCTCAATGTCCTTAGTCATCAAGGAAATGCAAATCAAAATGACCCTGAGATTCCATCTCACACTGTCAGAATGGCTAAGATCAAAAACTCAAGTGACAGCACATGCCGTCAAGGATGTGGAGAAAGGGGAACACTCCTGCGGTGCTGGTGGGAGTACAAACTTGTACAACTACTTTGGAAATAAATCTGCCACTGTCTCAGAAAAATGGGAATAGTTCTACCTCAAGACTCAGCTATACCACTCCTGGGTATATACCCAAAAAATGCTTTACCATACAACAAGAACAATTGTTTAACTATGTTCATAGCAGCTATATTCATAATAGCCAGAATCTGGAAAAAACCTAGATGTCCCTAAATGTGGTGGTACATTCACACAACAGAATAAACTCATCTATTAAAAACAAGGAAATCGTGAAATTTGTAGGCAAATAGAACTAGAAAAGATCATCCTGAAAGAGGCAACTCAGACCCAGAATGACAAACATGGTATGTACTCACTTATAAGCAGATTTTAGCCATATAGTACAGGATAAATATACTACATTGCACAGACCCAAAGAAGATAAGTAACAAGGAGAACCTAAGGGAGGATGATTAAATCTCAGAGGAGAAACAGAATAGGAAAGGAAGTGCTGAGGAAAAGGAGGGTTGATATCTGCTGTAGGGAGATCAGGGAGGGTCAGGAGGATAGAGGGCCTGCAGAGAGAAGAGAAACAGTGGCCTGGAGCATCTCTGTGCCAGGCTGGAGACAGGGCAGCCTCCTGGGAAGATATAGGGGTGACTCTATTTGAGACCCCTACTAGTTCCCATCATGGAGACTAAAGAGGCTGCCCTCTAACCAGATAGGACTCCAGTAAAAGGAGGGGAACACCAACACACCCACAAGAACTTTACCAAAATTTACCTTCCCAACATGATTGTGCGGGATAAAGATAGAGCAGAGATTGAAAGTCCAACCAATGCCTTGCCCACCCTGACACCCATCCCATGGGAGAGAGCCAACCCTGACACTATTAATGATACTCTGCTATGCTTGTAGACAGGAACCTAGCACAAATGTCCTCTGAGGCTACACCCAGCAAAGAATTAAATCAGATGTTGAGACTCACAGCCAAACACTGGGCGAAGCATAAGGAGTCTGGTGGAAAAATGGGGAATGGATAGAAGGACCTAGAGGTGACAGGAGCTCCACAAGAAGACCAACAACTAACCAGTACCCAGAGAGGCTTGAGGAGACTGAAGCACCAACCAAGGACTGTTGGTAAAATGTTCTTTTGGAATGTATAATGTATATATATACCTTACCCTTGTTCAAATGCTGATTTCTCTCCCCCACTCTCTGGTTTCAATCCAGACATTGCATTGTGATACTTATTCTAAGTATCACCTGTCTCAACTTTGTGTAAACATGCCAAAATAAAACAACCAGCCACAATGTTGAGCAATGGAGAGGAAAGGAGTAGGAGGGAGATGGGAGGAATCAGAGGACAGGAAGGAGTGGGAGGCAGAGGAGGAGAAGAGGAGAGAGCTGGAGGAGAGGTCTTGAAAAGATGTGGAGAATGAACTGGACCTAAGATTTCACAAAAAAGCAAGTATAATTGCTTTTTTAATCTAAATGTTAGGAAACTATGAGAGCTTGGAGGTTTAGGATAGAGTAACTATTGCGTAGCATTGTGTTCTAGGTTAACTAAATAAATCCCAGTCTCTGTGTGGTGATGTGGTTATACAGCTGTTTAGGATTAACAGCAGTTTTAATAAAACATATATCAATAGTAAATATTAATTAATGAGTAATACAACAAAGGCCCATGCATGGACTGGACCTAGGTCCCCAACACAGATGTAGCAAATGGGCAGGTCAGGCTTCATGTGGTTTCCCTAGTAAGAGGACCAGGGGCTACCTCTGACATGGACTTGGTATCTTGCTTTTTTGAGCACTCCCCGCTGGCAGAGCTGACTTGCCAGGCCACAGGGGAAGAGGATATGCTCAGTCTTGATGCAACTTGGTAAGCTTGGATCGTTTTGTAAGGCAAGGGGCTCCCCTTTTCGGAAGAATAGAGGAGGATATGTGGGAAGAGTGAGGGTGTGTGGGACTGGGAGGAGAGGGAGGAGTGGGCTATGGTCAGAATGTAAAGTGAACAAATAAATAAATTTAAAAGAAAATCATACTTATCAAGTTTAAATTCAAAGCATCATGATTTTCATAGAAATATTTTAAATATGCAAACTAATTTGGATAAAAATTAACATGTTTTGGTTGTTCCCAACCTCTCCATTGAATTCATCTTCTTTTAATTTTATTATCATTTTATAGTTTTTCCCACATGTAACTTCCACCTTTTAGTCACACAGCAAAATTTTCTGCTTCTTCCCCCATCCCCCACTTTCTCCTAGAGACATTAACAGTATGTGTCTGATAACCAGCCTTTATCAGGCAGTGGAATTTTCAAAGTTAGATGTGAGCAAGAGATGTAATTTTATCAAGGACAACCAGAAATGTGAGTTTTCCCTCTTTTTTACGGCCTTTTAAAAACTAGCATCCCATTTCCTTGAGCCTAAACGTCTCATGACAGCCAGTGGTCATTAGCTTTGCAGATGCTTTCAGAAACTGCTGTCTTCGGGCTGCATTTCTCAAGGCGGATATGAGGACACAATCAGACTTAATGGACAGTGACCCAACCAGGAGAGTGTTTCAGTAGCATGATTTAGTCTCATCATATTAACACTATCTTCTGACTTTTTATTGTTGTAAATGTGGCCTCAGTGTTACTATCATTATCGCTGCATGATGTAATAAAGCAATTACTCATAGTTAACAGGAATAAGGAGTGTGTGAATTAATCCCTTTGAAAGCAGAAGTCTTTAATACCACTTAGTGGAATTTTCATTTTATTTAATAATATTTATATTTTTATGAATGATGTTAAAGTCTAGTAAGTATTCAATATAGCCTTGTCATACAGCTAAGACTTAGATCTAAGATTCTTTGTATGTGAAAATCATTTGCATTTCCAAACACAATTTAGAGTGAGCTTGATGTTTCTACAGCAAAACTGAGATGAATGAAGCCTGCTGAGATTTTGCATCCAAATTTATATGCAGAAAGTCGATAGTAAAGTTGTCTCCAAAGAGGACTCTCCCCTTGTTGGGTGGACTTGATGAAGGCTGACCTCCAGTCAATCATGAGCTGATGTTGGTGACAGCCTATCAGCTCTCTGTTTTCCAATGGCTGTAAGCTCTGAGGTTATGTCCATTCTAGGTCCTTGTATTTGTCAACTAGATGTCACTGTGACAAAAATTCCTGATATGAACTGTGCAAGGAGAGGCAAGTCACTTTTGTTCATGATCTCGGGTTTCAGCCCAGGGTTGGCTGCCTCCACTGCTATGGGCCTGAGGATGGCAATGGCTGTGGCCGAATCATGCGATGGAGCAGATCCAGTTGTCTCACGACAAAAGTTTGTCATTACTACATCCTGCAGCCAGGAAGCAGAAAAACAGAAATGGGTTAGAGACACAATATAATTCTAAATGTCCTTCCCCATCTCTCCATGATGTACTTCTTGAAACGAATCTATGACCATTTCCCATTCAGATATAAGTGTGTCACGTCAGCAATCTATTAATGAAGAAGTTTCATGATCAAATAACCTCTTCACCTCTCAGAATGCTGTCAGCAGACAATCAAGGCTGTGTCATACACAAGCCTTGGGAATCATAATGGGAATCATAACACATCCAGAAGGACATTGTCTCCAAAACATTAAGGGAAGGCAGCCCTATTCCCAAACCAGACTTCATCAGCAAATAGAGAAAAGATGCTTACTTATAGATGGGCCTGTCTCAGCAGCTTCACAAAATTGCCAAACCCTATGGCTTTTTATTTTCAAAGCATAGTCCTATGATCTGAACCTAGACCCAAGGGTCAGTCTCTTCTCAGGACTGTCAGATACTCTTAGAAACATAATTTCCAGTTCACACATTGAATGAAAGGAATCTTCATCCACACAGAATCCTACCTCAGCTATTCTTTCGCCCACAGGCTCTCCTTTCTTCTAATCTTCTGTCTGTGTGAGGAGTTCCTCGGTCTCTGACTTACACGCCAGAGGTAACAGTTTGTCACCACTACATCCTGCATCCTGTTCAAAACTAGAACTTAGTGTAGCAATTTGGAATTAAGTATTTGGTGTTTTCCAGAACTGTGTTATGTTAGGTGCCATTTAAAAACATTTTCACTATTTGAGGTGAATATGAAGAAGATTATCAAAATTACATAATTCAGTGGTACTTTCAACATCAGCAGAATAGAGAAGCTCATAGTTCTCTAGTTTATGCTATTCCATGGCTCATTTTATTTAAGTCTTCATTCTTTTACTCGTAACTAACCAGTAATTATTTTATTGGCTTAAATATATAAATCCTTTTTATCTACTTTCAATTCTGATTTCATTTCTGAATTTTATTATATGCCTTTACTTAATACCTTTAATGTTGTCTTAGGTATTTTCTGCTTCTATAAATGGATACTACTGTATTAGTTATTTTGCTTGTTTCCATTACAAAATACCTGACAAAAGCCATGTAGGGAAGGAAGCGTTTAATTGGGTCATGCTTTAGGAGTACAGTTCCTCATGGTGGGAAAGAAAGGGATAGCTGTTCACATTGTGTCTACACTAAGGAAGCAGACAGCAGTGAATGTTAGCACTCAGCTCACCTTCTTTTTTTTCAGACCAGGACGACGGCCCATTGAATCATGCTACATCTTCTGCTCCAATTAACTCAATATAGAACCTCCCTCACAACTACACACAGGGGTGTCTCTTCTAGACGATTCTATACCCTGTCGATTAATGATATTAACTACCACAAGTCTACCCTTGGTCAAACAAACATATCACCATTCTTCAAGAGCCTGCAGAACAGTGATGTCCCAGGTAAGCAAATGTCTTCCCCAGGAGGAGAGTATGTATGTATGTATGTATGTATGTATGTATGTATGTATGTATGTA
>NW_026596440.1:1879464-1995136 GCF_907164565.1 Psammomys obesus | reverse complement strand
GTATGTATGTATGTATGTATGTATGTATGTATGTATGTATGTATGTAGTATATATCATATATGTATTTGCAATTAAGGACCCATAGCTCTGAGCCTGATACTAAGTTACTTAGTGGTCAGATAGATAATCTTGTGCTCTCTCAATAATCCATAAAAGTGCTGCCTAGAGCTGTAGGAGATCTAGGTTCAGAAAGAAAAGCACTACACACTGAATACATGTATGCTGGCTCTTTGATTCCAGTAGTCACTGTGGAGAATAGCCACATGCCCTCC
This sequence comes from Psammomys obesus, assembly GCF_907164565.1. NCBI lineage: Eukaryota > Metazoa > Chordata > Mammalia > Rodentia > Muridae > Psammomys > Psammomys obesus. Next base: position 1,994,863 of record NW_026596440.1, on the reverse strand, counting down.
ACAGTTGACTTTAAGTCAACTGTTTAGCAATCCCATGCTGCCATCATTTCATACACATCTAAGGACACTTGTCTGGCTTCTGTCTATATTGAGCCCACGTCTAGGTTAGAGGATGAGCAGAGAGATGAGAGATGACCTTTGACTAAAATATTCTCATGGTTGGAAATATGTCAGAGTTCATCCTTCTGTGCTCCAGCTGTTGTGTGGCTTAGACACTTTTTCTCAGGACTGTATGACCTTCCCTTACTGTTTATCCCACCTTTACCAGTTCTCTCCATGCCACTTCTGCTGTAGCTGGCCTCCAAGCTCCCTCTGGCTTCTTCCCTTACCTCACCCTACACCCCACTCCCCCTTCTTCTGTGAGTCACTGTGTCCCTCTTTGTGGATGTTTCTCCTTCACTGGAAATATTATTCCCCATACCACCAACCACCAACTCACTTTCTCTGTGGACAAGAGCATGCTCATGTACTTAATGTTTTTTTTTTTGTGTACGCTTGATGATGGCCCTAGGACAAAGGGCAATCACCAAAGCTCTGATGAGATGGGCTTTGCTAACTTTTCCGGAAGTGACTCTCAGATTTCTCAGGGTGGGAGTGCTCCACAATCCTCCCCTTGTCCCAGAAGTGCCTGAGTCAGCTGTACTCTAGAGAAAGCCTCTAATCTCTACCCTGGGCAGATGTGAGCCATGTTTTTGGCTCTAGCCAGATATGTTGGTTTGATAGTTCTTTGCCTATCTAGACACATTGACAAGCTGGCCTAAAACACTTTCCAAAGGCTTAAGAGATTATTTTCTAAGTTCTTCTATGATCTTTGTGGCTATGTCTCTTAGAATTGATTTCCTGTTTAAATTGTTGATTAAATTGGAGGCACCATATTTTTTTTCTTTATTCTGTACTACACATGTATGCCTTTCCATTTAGTCAGGAATAAGCAGGGTCACGGGAGCCTGCTGACGTCCAGGGGTCATTTTCTCAACACCAGGAAATAGTTTGAACCTTAAGAGAATCACTTTCAACGGCTGCTGGAGTTCTCCCCAAGACCCACTCCCCTTGGGTTGCTAGCCTCTGCCTGGAGGATAAAGCACCACTTTCTTTGGTTGTGACAGTAAGATGCCAGTTAACATGGGTTCCTGTCTAAGATAATTAGGGTCAGTTACGGCTTCTGATATGCTGTGTGCAGTAGAGGCTGCCGGAAAGGGGTTTGTAGTAGAGCAGCAGAATTGTGTAACCATGAAGCAGAGTTAAGATAACATAATGGTGGCTCATCTGAAACTAGAAGGCTCACTGTAGCTTCAGATGTTAATGTGGAGGTAATATGCTATGGGAGCTGCCTAGATTACAATGAGGTGCAGGAAACACATCAAATCATGGAAATTCATTCTGCAGAAGCTGCTCTTACCAGCTCATATACAGCCTCCCCACTGCCCCAGGACTACTGGCACTCAGCCAGACAAAGACTGTGGACCCCACATCCACAAGCTCCTGTCACTGGTTCCTTACCCCAGTCACCCTTGGTATCTGGAAGTTCATCCCTGGCTTTGCTAGTGATTCTTGATGAATACAGCCTAGCCTATCTCTGATTCAACGTAAAAATCAAATTTCATCATGCATCAGTTTGTCTGAATCTGAGCATCTCCACTCATGTGGGAATTATAACATGGTTAGAGACTAATGGAAGTCAGGGAGTCTCACCTCTTTGTCACATTTTTGTAGTGGCTCTGGGGTCAATGTCTTCAGAGAAGGTATGGCACTATCTACACAGATCCTGTATCTTCCAGTGAGGGATGCAGTAATGAAAGGGCATATACTGTATCTGGGGAAGTGTATCACAGGCTCAATGTGGTAGACATGGGGAGTCTTTGGAACTACACTAGCAAAAAGTCTGTCACTGGATTTTTGCTTCTGACTGATAAAAGGATGTATCTTTGTAAATGGCAACTGGCAGGTATTTTACCATTTGTTATATATATATATATATATATATATATATATATATATATATATATTTAAACAGTGAGAAAATAATATTACCTCCACATATCAATTTTTTTCTAAGTGTGAAACCTGAGTATCTATCTATCTATCTATCTATCTATCTATCTATCTATGCTCCAGATATGTATTGCTGACCTTCCTGAAACTCACTCTATTGACTATGCTGTGCTCCAATTCAAAGGTCCAACTCCCTCTCCCTTCTTTTTTTTTTTTTTCTTTATACATATTTTTTTTTATTTTATTTTTCTTTTTAGTTACATTTTGTTAACTCTGTGTCCCAGCTGTATCCCGCTCCCTCATTCCCTCCCCAACCCCACACTCCCTCCCTGGTCTCCTCCCTGCCCCTTTCTAAGTCCCCTGATAGGGGAGGACCTCCTCCCCTTTCATCTGACCCTGTTTTATCAGGTATCTTCAGGGCTGGCTGCAAAGTCCTCCTCTGTGGCCTAACAGACTGCTCCTCCCCTGGGGGGGGGGGTGTCAAACAGCCTGCCCTTGAGATCCTGTTAGAAATAGTCCGTGTTCCCCTTACTTTGGAAAACTACTTGGTTACTGAGCTATCACAGGCCACATCCGAGCAGAAGTTCTAGGTTATATCCATAGATGGTCCTTGGTTGAGTGTCAGTCTCAGAAAAGACCCTGTGCCCAGATATATTTGGTCCTTGTAGAGCTCCTATCCTTTCCATATCATACTAACTTCCCTTCTTTCATATGATTCCCTGCACTCTGCCGAGGGTTTGGTTATGAGTCTTAGTGTCTGCTTTGAAACACTGCTAGGTGGAGTCTTTCAGATGCCTTTTGTGGTAGACTCCTGTCATAAGTTCAATGCACATCCCATTTGTCTTTCTAAATGAGGATTAATCACCTTCGCCTGTGTCCACTTTCTACAGATTGGGAAAGAATCTTCACCAACCCTTTATCTGACAGAGGGCTAATATCAAGTATATATAAAGAACTAAAGAAGCAGAAAAGCAACAAACCAAGTAATCCACTTAAAAAATGGGGAACAGAGCTAAACAGAGAATTCTCGAAAGAGGAACATCGAATGGCAGAGAAACACTTAAAGAAATGCTCAACCTCATTAGCCATTAGGGAAATGCAAATCAAAACGACCCTGAGATATCACCTTACACCCATCAGAATGGCCAAGATGAAAAACTCAAGTGATAGCACATGCTGGAGAGGTTGTGGAGAAAAGGGAACCCTCCTCCATTGCTGGTGGGAATGTAAACTGGTTCAACCACTCTGGAAGTCAATCTGGCGCTTTCTCAGACAACTAGGAGTAGTGCTACCTCAAGACCCAGCTATACCACTCCTAGGTATATACCCAAAATTTGCTCAAGTACACAACAAGGACATTTGTTCAACCATGTTCGTAGCAGCTTTATTTGTAATAGCCAGAACTTGGAAACATCCCTCTCCCTTCTGACTGTTGGGATTAAAGGTGTGTGCCACCATGGCAGTACAACCTTTTTCAATTATATATTTTTCTTTTATTTTATTTTATATATTTTTATTTTATATTTTTATTTTATTTTATATTTTTCTTTTATTTTATAATTTTCTTTTATTTTACTACTAGTGTGTGCGTGTGCACGAGTGTGTGTGTCTGTTTGTTTCTTTTTGTCCATCTTTCTTTTTTTTTTTTTTTTTTTAAAACTGTGTAGCACAGGCTGGCCTCGAACTTGTGATCCTCCTGCCTCTGCCTCCTTCAGCAAATCCTACCGGTGTGCGCCACCACAACTGGCTTTGTCCATCTTTCAACATGAGCCTGAGAATGTCAAAAGAAGGAGTCTGATCCTCTAGAACTGCTGCTACATGTGCTTCTGATCCACTTCTGATTCACTGCTAGAACACAAACTCACACCTCTGCAAGAACATTAAGTACTCTCAACTACAGACCCATCCCTTTAGCCTGGAAGTATAGATTTTAAAGTGATTTTTGCCAAAATTCCCAACTAATACAGAATATTTCATTGGGAAGAAATTAAATCATCAAGATATTATATAAATATTATAGGCGATAAAGTTAAAACTGATAACATGACCTGATGAAAGGTTAGAGTTAATTCCTGAGGCTGAGGCAGAATCACAAGACCACATTCCTTTCAGAGCAGAGGGCTAGTCCAGAGGGTAGGGCAGAGTCCCACATTCCTTTCAGATAATGGGCCAGCAGCAGTCCCCACCCAGATAAGCCTCAGAGTATGACTATAGTCACAAGGCCCCTAAAAACTAGAGGTCAGGTGTCTCCCAGGTAGCTAGGTCCGACCATTAGCAGTCTTGGCGCCTAAAAATAGACCAATCATTTTAAAGATCATCTTCCCTAGAGACTGCCGGGAGCCAAAGCTATCTACTGAAGCCTAAGTCAATTAGTGAGTCAAAGATATCTAGTGGAGACAAAAGGTATTTACTAGGCCAAAGTCAAATAGTGAGCAAAGGTCATTTAGTGGAGACCTAAAGCTATTTAGTGAAAGTTATCTAGGACCCTAACTCATGGGTGCTAGACTGTGTGGACATCCGTTTGTTAGAGCAAACATCTCTATGGTATCTTGCAGGTACCCTATTTAACACATGAAAGCACTCTTCCTGTCTCCTGCAGCAGCTAATTACCTTCCCCGTTTTCCTGCCTTCTCCCTATGTAAGTTGGGTAAAAATTTCTAATAAATGAAGCCTTGATCAGACAAACAGACTTGGCTTCCTTCCTTGTGCTTCTCATCCCCTCCCATTCCTTCCACTCTCCTCCCTCAGGAACCCACGTTGAAGCCCCACTGGTCGGGGCATAAGAGACCACCCCGCTTACGTTTTGTTCTTAGCCAATCCTGTAATGCCAAGGCTTGTACTACCCCACTGGCGTTTTCGTTCCTTTAAAACCCTTGATCTCGATCTCCCGGGGGTCGCTTGCCCAAATGTCTTTGTAAAGAGCAGCCCCCAGGGCTTGAGCTTGTAATAAAAAGGCCCTCATGTGTTTTGCAACGGAGTCGATCCTGTAGATCGTTTGGGGGCTTGCTAACTGGGTGTAACACTAAACAATCATTAGGCCTGAGTAAGTGGCTCTGTTAGACTTTTCCATAAGTATGCCTGGGTCCCTCATATGCTGTTGAAAGGAATTCCCTCTTGTTTAGCCTACAATATGGTATCTCCTCCTCCTGAATTAAACAACCCCATTAAGGAAGAGCTGGAGACAACAGAAGAGCTAGAAATGAACGCTGCATCAAGGATCAGCACTTCTCATATGAATGAGCAACTTCTTACTTAGTGTTCTATGTAACAGACACAAACATACATATGCACACATACACACATACTGAAAGCCTAGCCATGCTCAGAAATGCTAAGTCCTTAAGGTTGGTGATAATGCCCTTCACTGCAGTGTTCAGGAGGACAGACCAGTCATAATGTCATTCTTAACAGACTTGCCCATCAAGGGTCCAGGTTGCTACAGTTCTCGTTGACTCTAGTTTGTCTAAGTTGAGGAGGCTGTCCTGTGTCACTGAACACACCGCCTGCAATAGAAACAGCTTCCTTGTGAAGCAGTGTGCATCGTGGCAGCATGAAATCTTCCTTGTGGTGGGGTTTGTGTCTTTGTCTCAAGCAGGAGCTGCACAGGAATGAACATTCCTAAGAAGATGTGGGCATTCTCAGTACTCCACGGCTCCAATGCAGCTTCCTTACTACAATGAGCTCATTTGACCGTCCTGTGAACATGTTTCTGACACCTTCGTATTCAAGGAGGAATCAACTATCTCAGCGTTCTGCTTAGGAGAAGTGAGGGAAGTTCAAGGCAGATACTGTAGATGTTCAAATAGTGTCAAATATGAACACTGACAGGCTCAGCAGAGAGACAGGAATTCAATAGGAACATGAAACCTAAAGCAGCTGGAAATATCCTGTACTGCACAGTGGGCCAAGAGTCAGTACACTCACCAATGTGATCCCAGGGGCTCTGCCCCTCCTCTTCAGAGATTTGCACAGTTAAAAAAAACATGTGCTCAAAGAACACCTGGTGGTGATGAGCCTTGATTTCAGATTCTTCTGTCTTAAGCTACTGAGGCAAGGATGATAGGCCGGGTCACTTAGGGCAGTTTCAATTAGCATCTTAACGAGATAATGTTCAGGCCCACCTTAGCGTGCTCCTTCCTTATTTTAAGTGAAGCAGATCAGTCTGGATTCTTCACGCGGTAGTAAGATTCTGTAAGTAGATCAGAGCTTTAAAATCGCAATGTTTTAGCGGAAATAACTAGGAAACGTGATAAACATAATTGTGAAAGGCTCCACTCACAGGCTAAGATCTGGTGCTGCGACCACAGGACTTTAAAACAGCCTGAATCGCCTGTGACCATCCCAGTGCTGAAGCCTGTTTCCTTCCAACTTCATCTGCAACACCTACAGAGTTGGGCGGGAAACAAGGAAATCCTTCGCACTGATTTGTGGGAAATGTAGTCCCACCACTATGACATCACAGGAAAGGGCTGTGAGTGTCAAAGTTCCGCATTCCTTATTCAAATTTCGTTTCCCGCCAAAGTTTGGGGAGTGTCCTCCTCAGCGTTGGGCTTGAATCTCCGTTGTGGAGGTTGCTGGGGGTTGCAGCAGCTTCCTGCAGATCTGAGCGACTGTGTACGGTGGCGGAGGGAGCTGACATGGACTGTTTGGGAGACCCGGAAGCTGATATGGAGGTGCTGTGCTGACCTAGGCTGGGCCACTGCTCCTGGGTGCAGGTTTGACCGGGAGAAGGTTAGAAACAATGAGATTTCAAGGGCAGGCTGGGTCTACTGACTGCCTGTGCCTGAGGAGCCGAAGGAAGCTCACTCAACCTACCTGACCCAGGCTCACATGGCTGTAGTCAGATTTCTCAGGACTCCTAGAACACGTGAACATCTGGTCTCTCCTGTACTTATGTCCGGCCTTGTACTCCTGGTTTGAGTTCACAGAGCTTCCTAAAGGTCCTAGTTTCCAAGGACAGAGTCCTGTGAGAGCGATTGTTGTATGGGATGTAGTGCCTTTTCCTTTGGAATGAATTGTTGCCCGGCGTTGGACAGGAATCCCTAATGTACACCCCTGTGACCTGAGTCACCACAATACACTGTTTATAGTCGCAGAATAATCTTGGAATGAGCCTATCATTGCACAGTCCACATAATTATGGATTTTTACAGTTGAGTAAAAACTACTGTACAGTGATACCTCATCAATTCTACCTGAGACTGTGTACTGTCTACAATTTGGACTCCTTTTCAGATGTGAGAGATAACTTGGTGTACTGAGAGAAATGGAGCTCATGAACGCTGGGAGGGGCTGGTGTGTCTGAAAGGGAGGGGAGAAATGGCCCTGTTGTTCTGGCCGGCTCTTTACTTTGTTCTTTTGTACTTGCCTTTTTTCTGTCTGTTCACATTATCAGCTGTTTCTCAACTCCCTTAAATGTACTGTCACTGAATGTGGCACCCAGGTTCACTGTCGGTCCCTGAATAGTTCTAGAAGATTTGCCCAAGTTTTTGTGCTGTGTTACAGAGAATATAAGATGAATTTGGAAAGTTGAGGCACACTCAGGGTCTTGTGATTTGCACATAGTAGGTTCCTGATGATGAAAAACCCACAGGTGTTAACAGGTTTAAGAGATAATTTAGCCTGGAGCCATTTGAGTGGCCATGATCTGGGAACACAAGATTTGAGGTTACCCCAAATTCCATCCTTCAACATGGAAGTAGTTTCATGGTTTTACAGAACAAAGGATGTCATTAATCAAGGGAAGTTTGAAATACATTGTGAAGGCCCCAGAGAGGCAGGTATTATTATGAGATGGGGGTGTAGGGCAGGGGGAGCTATTCTAGTCACCTGAGATACTATGATGAAATTCTTAGTTTTGGACTGATAGTTCTACCAAGTCAATGGATTCTGGGAGGTTTTTAATCTATTGTCACAAGTTGTTTGGTCCACTCCAGAGTGAGGCAAGGACTGTTTCTGAAGGGTGAAACCAGCCCAAGCTAAGGCAACGACCCCCTGATCCTGCAACATTCCAGTCTCTGCACAGCCCTGAACGTCCACATGGGCCATCAGTCTCTGCAGACACTGCCTCTTCCCAAGAGTTCTTATTCACAGCCAGGCACAGTTATTTTCAGGATTTTCCCTCCACACCCACGTTCCCTGTCTCGGGTGACCTCGCATATATTGTCACTCTTCAGTCAAACCAAGTGTTTTGAGCTGGAGACTGGCTTATGACATTGAAGTCTATACTTAGGAAGCATGGACTTAAGACCACCTTGTCCTGTCTACTGGCATTCTCAGTGAGTTTCCAACCATATATAAAATAGTAGATAGTCCCTAGTTAATGTTGCTACTGTGTAGGAAAAATAATAAATGTATATGAACTGGGAAAAGCTCACTGGCTTGACAGCAGAGCAGCATAGAGATGATACAGCAGCATGCTCATATATAACTAATAGGGAGCAAATATATATATATTGAATTAAACAGCCGTATGATTGAAAAGTAAACTTAAGCCTATTCGATGATTCATCTCTCCTGAATCTGCATTTTGAGGAGTTGTCATGAATCCTGGAGTTCAAAGTCATCCTCTGATTTATAGGCGTTCAAGGTGAGCCTAGGCTAAATGAGATGCTATGTTTTAAAAAGATTCTTAAAAATATATTTTATTCAATGTAGTAGTTACTTCTGGTTCCTCTCACTTCTGAGCACCGGCGACCTGACAGAAATCCATGCAATTGACATCTTACTAATTTTCAAAACTTACACATGTGCTTAGAGAAGTTCTATTGACTGTGTTTGAAATCTAATTTCCAGTTTTTCACTAGCATCCTTTTGTTAATGACATTGTGTTGATTAGGAACTTGTTTGCATTTACTGTGTGGAGAAAGATTCTCCTGTTTGCGTTGCTTGACTATTCCTCTTTACTTACAGGGAATGTTATTTTATCTTTGTATATTCTTCTCTGTTATTTTCTGTTGTAAATTTGTTTAATGTTTACTGTTGATTATGTTTTAGTAACGCTCCTGTTAATCCTAAACAGCTGTATAACCACATCACCACACAGAGACTGGGATTTATTTAATTAACCTAGATCACAATGCTGGGCAATAGTTATTCCATCCTAAACCTCCAAGCCCATGTAGTTTCCTACTACTCAGATTTTACTATTTATACTTGCTTTTAGTGATTTCTTAGCTCCACTCCATCTCTCTACCTGGTTCCAAGACCTCTCCTCCAGCCTCTGCTCTCCCATCTTCTGCTCTCTCTCCTCCTCTGCCTCCCACTCCTTCCTGTCCTCTGGCTCCGCCCCTCTCCCACCTACTACATTGCTCAACATTGTGGCTGGTTGTTTTATTTTGGCATGTTTACACAAAGCTGAGACAGGTGATGCTTAGAATAAGTATCACAATGCAATGTCGGGATTGAAACCGGAGAGTAGGGGAGAGAAATCAGCATTTGAATGAACAAAGGTAAGGTGTATACATTTCAAAAGAACATTATACCAACAATTTTCTGTCATGATCTCATGGTATCTTCTTCAGATTTTACCTGATTTTTTCCGAAACAGAATCCTGGCTCTACAAATGGAAAATGACAGCCACATCTACCATTGTCCTTCACATGTGATATCACAGCCCTCCAGCCAGAAAACTGTTAAAGTGGTATTCCTTTGTCTCCCTCAGGGAGGAGTTCAGGCTCCTATGTTGTGCAATCCTGCTGTTTTGCAGGCACATTTCATTTCATCCTAATATTAGTGTGAATGGTGATATGAATGAAGAACTTTGATTTTAAGAGACTCAGAAAGTAGTAACTTTGTTATATTTGACAAGTCTTTGGAAAACTCTGAGGTGTTAGGTAATGTCATTCAATACCTGGGCATGGCTGTGTATATTTCAGAGGACATGCAGAGGAGACACAAGTGTTATTTGCATTGATTATTTTCAAAATTATTTATTTATTTATTTATTTATTCATTCATTCATTCACTTTACATCGTGATCATAGGCCCCTCCCTCCCTCTTCCTCCATTCCAACTTCTCTATTTCTCAGAAAAGGAGACCGCCCCCTCCGAAGCAAATCTACCCCAGCTCATCAAGTCACATCAGGTCTTGAGCATATCCTCTTCTTCTGTGTGGTCTGGTGAGGCAGCTTCACTAGGGGGAAGTGATCAAAAAGCAAGCAACAAAGTCTATGTCAGGAACAGCCGCTCGGACTGATTTGCATGACCTTCAAAGGGAGAAAGTGATAAACCTTAGAAGCATAGATGGGTTGGCATCGTTTTCTACTTTTGAGTTAAAATATTTCTCTCGGTGAGTACAAGGACACTTTTCAAATCCATATTTATGTTCTTCCACCTCCCTGATTATTGCCCCACAGTTCTTTCCAGTTTCCCCATGAGGTCATATGTACTCTCTATGCTGTCTCTGTTGCTCCCTTACAGCATCCCTGCAGGGACCTTTATGGCCACAGTTAACAAGGCAGGGGAGGCTGGAAGGCAGTTTTGCCCAACACAGCTCAGCAGCAGGTGTTGGTTCAAATGGCGGGAGTCTGACCTCTACTTGTTTGTTTTAGGCAGGTCTTTGCACAACCACAATTAGGTGAAAAGTCTTCTGGTGATAATTAAGTCAATCCTGTATGCACAACAAAGCATCCATAAATCTCCTTGAGGAACAAAGCTAGCTACATACAGATCATACGTGTCCATGTCCAAGAACATACTCTTTGTCAAGTCTATGGAGATATGTTCTATAGACTGAATGGAAAAAACAGGTTTAAGAATGAATGAGCAAAACTAACAACAGATACCAAAATACCAAAAGTTTTAGATTATCCTTAGGGACTATTTTGAAAACCTGTCGTATTCCATAAAAGAAGTCTCTTAGTCATGTTCCTTGTAGACAACAGAAAAAATGGATTTTGTTTCTTGATCCCTTCTCCCAGCCTGTGTCTTTAGAATAGTGTTAATTGTCACTGTGTTGCTGATTTTTGGTGTTATTTGTGTTCTTAGTGGCCCCTTGTGTTTTAATAATTTTGTCTTCTTATTCCTTTCTACAGGCTCTTGGCTGTGCTCAGACCTCTCTTCAGCCTAAAATATTGCTTCCTGTATTTTCTGTAGGGTTGGGCTTTCTGTAGTTGTTCTTTCTTCTTTAAGTACCACAGATAATTGTGCTGAGTGTAGTAGCTTAGGTTGAATGTTCTGGTCTTTTAGGCCTTCGAATGCACTTCTCCAGGCTCTTCCGCCTTTCAGAGGTTCCACTGAGAAATTGGCTCTTTTCTAATAAATGTATTCTTTTGCTTGCAGATTTCAGAATGCCATGAGGATTTTCTTTTCTGATCTTGTCCAGTTAGTGTCCTGTATGCTTCTTATATTTTTTTTAGAGTGATAGCTTTTTTTTAAAGATGTATTTATTTATTATGCATACAATGTTCATTTATTATATATACAATGTTCTGTTTGCATGTGCACTTGTATGCCAGAAGAGGGCACCAGAACTCATTATCAATGGTTGTGAGTCACCATGTGGTTGCTGGGAATTGAACTCAGGACCTCTGGAAGAGTAAACAATGCTCTTAACCAGTGAGCCATCTCTCCAGCCCACTTCTTATATTTTTATGGGTACATCATTCCTTAGTTTAGGGAAGATTTCCTTTATGATATTTTGAAGACCTAGTCTAGGCCATTGCCTTGAGATATTTCTCTCTCATCTATGCCTGTAATTTGAAGGTTTGATCTTTTCCCAGTGTCTAACATTTCCTATGTTTCCTTCCTGCGGATTTTTTTCTTATTTTATTTCATATTCTTAGCTCATTTTATCTAGATCATCTACTTTAAGTCCTTAATCCCATCTTTTCCTGACTTATTCTAAGTGTTTTACTGTTGTTCTTTTGTTTTTTGAGGGTTTTTTTGTTGTTGTTGTTCTTGGATTATTGGGCTTTTTAAGTCTGTCTTCTCTGCAGCTAGAATTGCCTTCAGTGTTTCTCTTTACTGAATTCCATTTTCAAATCCTGGATAGTCTTTGTCACTTCCATCACTCTTATGTTTTTGTTTCCTTGGGCATCACTCAAGCATTTATTCTCCTTAAGTGCATTTGTTGTTAATGGCACTGAGATGTTTCCTTTTGCCTTTTCTACACTTGTTGTAGTCTTTGATGAAGTTTATGATTGCACTCTTAAAATCAGTGTCTTGGTGTTCATCTAAGTACTCTGTATTGGTAAATATTTCTACAGAACTTGTAGGGTATTTTGGGGAGATGCCAGTGTGACCTTCCGTAATGTTTGTTTTCTATGAGAACTGGGTATTGGGTCTGTAGGAGAAAATGCAGGTATGGTCTAGGAGTCAGTCTACCTGCAACAAACTTAAGTACTGTTTTATCGTGTTTGTGTGTCTGACTTCATAACAATTTCCTTTATTCTTTTCTCATCTTAATGAGGTTGGAAATTAACTTCTTTAATTTGCATGAGTTTAAACTAAATCATAAAAGTAAAACAATCAGAATTATGAACACATGCTTAATTTGGGATACTATTCAGCTAAATTAAAGGGTGAACTATGATCATTTGTAACAACATGGATGGTATTTGTGAGCACAGAGTAAAGAGATGAAAGACAGGAAAGAGGCTGACAACAGGTGAGACTGTTTATTAGTAATCACAGAGAGAGGCACCAACTTTCCTAGAAGTGTGGAAGGGGGTTTGTGTGAGGTGAGAAAACTGGCTGGGACTCTTTAGAGCCCTCACCAGGTGAAGGGCCTGGGAATGAGGAAGTGGCTGCTTAAGGGGCCCCTGCAGGTCTGCAGTCTGTCCTTCCTGGTGTTGTCTGCTTAGTTAAGACAGATTACCTTGGGAGACAGGCTGTCTCCAAAAACGTTCTTCACTCGTTGTAGCTGACCGGTAAGTTTGAGGAAGGTCAGTTATAATTGCAGATTCTGCTTGACAGACAAGACTATAAGATGAGACAGGACATTGTTGGTTCAGCAATATGATGGGTGACCACACTTCTTGCTCTATCAGACTGAGTCACCTGTGTGTCAGGCACTTCTAGCTGAGATCACTGGAGCTGATCCTCTCTGCCTGGTGGTAAAGCAGGACTGATAGGAGATTACAGGTGACTCTGCCTTCTCACTCAAGCAGTCAGGCTCTGATGGGTCAACCTGTCTCTACTTTGACAAACAGTTTGATAGAGAGACCTTGAGAGAGAAAGGTAGACTTTGTGCTACCACAAATTGCCTTACTTCCAAGCCCATCATTCTGTCCTTCTAAAGGGTTGTGACCTTCTTGCCCCGTTACACTCCTCAGTTTCTCATGGGACTGAGTCTGTCTTCCAGTATGTGAGCTAATAAACACTCCTGTCTGTTGAAGGTCAGACTCCTGTCTTTTTTCTGTCCTTTGGCTCTTGGTGCTGTCTCAGAAATCCAACAATGCCAGTTAGATGTTGATTCTAAAGAATTTTAAATCACGTGACAGAAGTAGTTTTTAATCCCATTGGCTGGTAACATTGGGAGGAGGAAATCTGGAGAAACATTGATCAGGAAATGTTCTTCACTTAGATCAGATGAAGGAATCTTAGGGTACTGATTCTGACCTGAACCTGCCAGGCTTCAGCCCTGGATGAAGTCAGGGCCTGAAGAGCGGTGAAGGAGGAATGAGTCAGGCACTGGGAAGAGGAGTTTTACATCCTGACTGACTAGCAGTCTGGGTGCTTCTTTATACAAAACTTACAGGGATAGATGCATTTTATTCCAAACGTAGATCATATAATTTTTGTCCCTGGAAACGTGTTTTAACTTCTGCTTGATCATAAGTTTAGTCGTCATTGATAAATCATGAGACAACAGAATTATCTTTTACAATTAATTTCCCTCATCAATCCCACAACCCAACTTTTAACAATATCACAGTTTCAAGGGCTTATTTTGCCAAAGCATGACAGCCTGTTCTCAGGCTAGTAGCTCCTGCTGTTTCAAGGACACTAGACAGAAAGAAAACATCCAAGCCAGCCTGGGCAGATTGCCATGTCTCAAGCAGTGTATTGTCAACTTTTAATAGTCAGAGTGCTAATTGTCATTAGGACCAGGAAAGTCTTCAGGCCAAAGTTGCTGCAGTTATTATTTACTTTCTGCCATAATATAATGTTCATATTTTATATATCTGTAGAATTTATTTATATGTCTGATCTTGGTATTCTTTTCTTTCTTGGTCATATGATACCACGGTGGCCCTGTATGAGCTAACTTTTTCTAAGAAAGAGAAGTCTTAATACTTTATTCTTTTATCATTTATCCATACCATTCTTTGTCCATCTGTCGTAGGAAGAAGCTTTTAATTTGATCCACTGTCAATTTCTCTAGCCTACCAAATATTGTTTAACTTTTAAAGTTTACTTTGTTCTGATTTTTTTGTTTCTGACTAAGTGCAGGGGCAGATGTGCCAAGAGTGTCTTTGAGTCAGAGCCTCATAAGGAGGTTTCTGGCATAATTATTTGAGTTACAACCTCCAGGGAGTAAGGAAGTCCTTCAGGTAGGGCCAGATAAGGATATCTCCCTTAAAGTAGGAGGGGCAGTATGGTCAGGACATTCCTGGGGGAAGATGTAAACGATTCATAAGAAAATTTCCATCAATCCAATACCCCCAAGTTGTACAAATAATAACACCCCTCTCCCCAAGCATGAGACCTAAATTATACAATGTTGGCAATGAAAGCACAGGATACCTTAATCAGAGCTGCCTTAGGGCTAGCAATCCAGTCTCAGGAGAAGAGTTAGAGCCCCTAGTAACTGCAACATTGATTCCTTCATGGCATTGGATCTTGCGTCACTTGTGCCTGGCCAAGTCCACTGCTAGACAGAGAGCAAGTTCTAATGTTACCTTTGTCTTCTTATGGGAGTCTCTGAGACAGTCTTGGGTCCGTATAAATCCCCACAGTGATTTAATTTACTGTTAAATTTCCTAGTTATAACTTTCTCATATACTTTGATTCCATTTGACTATCAGTTCATTCATTGTTCTAAGTGCTTTAGGCATCGCTCTAACTAAGCAGCATTTATTGGCTGCTCAAACTCATGTTCCTTGGTACCCTGTCATTTGCATCACTGTGTCATGCGCAGGAAGCCAGACCTTACTGCCAAGGTGCTACACCAGATGTGCAGTTTCATTTTATTTGTCATTTGTGATATTGCATATTGAGTTTAAAAGTACCTTCTCCATCACCATGGCTGTCTCCTGTGAGAAATGTATGTAATATGTGCTGTATTATAATATAAGCATGGGACACTAAAGTATTTTTTTCAGACTTTTACTGTTTCTTTCTTCTTCTTCTTCTTTTTTTTTTTGTTGTTGTTGTGCTGGCTAAATTTATGTGAACTTGAAACAAACTGTAATTATGTGAGTGTAGAAAATTTCAATTTAGTAAATGCCTCTGTAAGATCAGGCTCTGTGATAGCCTGTAGAGCATTTTCTTTATTAGTGACTGATGGGGCATGGCATAGCCTGATATGGGAGGTGCTACCCCTGGGCTGGTGGCTCTGGGTTCTATAAAGAAGTAGGCTGAGCAAACCATGTATACCAAGCTTGTAAGCAAAACCCCTTCATGACATCTACATCAGCTCCTGTCTCCAGGTTTCTGTCCTGTTGAGTCCCTGTCCTGACTTCCTTGGATGGTGAACAATGCTACAGAAGTGGAAGCACAATGAACCCTTTCCTCCCTGAGTTTGTTTTTGGTCATAGTGAAGAGTTTAGGTTAGCCTGGGTATAACTCCATTTTGAAATAAAGAACTGTCTTGACTGGGAGCTGAATTCAGGTACCAGGAAATATCACAAAATGTGCATTTGGTAGAAAACAAAGTTAACTCTCCTAGCAACAGCCTCCAGGAAATATCATAGAATAAATACTTTATAGAAAATAGAGACAATCTCCCTGGCAATAATCAATGAGAATCGGTTGGGAATCCGGTGGGAAAATTCTCCCTAATGTTTCAGATATAGTTCAGAAGAATAGCCATTGTGATTATATTGCTTAGCAATTGTGATTATATGCCTCAGAGAAGGTCACCTCGCCCCTCTAACTTTTACCTACTTCTGTAATGTCAAGGCATGTACCCCCCCTGTTTGCTGTCATGGAAACTCCCTGCTTGTAGTCTTTCCCTTTAAAAATACTGCTCACTCAGGGCTTGAGGTCCCACTTCTCTACTGCTGCATCATTGAGACTTGGGTCCCGAGTTCAAATGCTCTCGTAATAAAGCTCTCTTGCTATAACATCCAGTTGTCTCCTGGTGGTCTCTGAGGGTCCCATGAACCTATCATTACAATAGAATTTCATAGCAGGAATACGAGCTCCCACTTCTCTACTGCTGCATCATTGAGACTTGGGTCCCGAGTTCGAATGCTCTCGTAATAAAGCTCTCTTGCTATAACATCCAGTCGTCTCCTGGTGGTCTCTGAGGGTCCCATGAACCTATCATTACAATAGAATTTCATAGCAGGAATACGACCTTTAAATAAGGCATATATGTGTTTGTAATTTGGTAGCATGCATGCTTAAAGGTTGTTGGATCCTCTAACTGCATTTAGTTTGGAGCAGCCATATGGCCTCTCCTTGGAAGAGCAGCCAGTGCTCTTAAGTGTTGAGCTATCTCTTCAGTCCAACATACTGTTTGTAGATGCACTCATTCTCCGTGTTATGGTTCTTAAAAGTATAATATCCATAGGAGTTTCCAGAATCTTCTGCCATTTACATTCCTTAAAGATGAGTACTCTGTAACATCCCAGCACCACATCAGAAGTATTTTAGGAATATTACTTACCTGTATCAGAAGCATTTTCAGCTCTCCTCTCATTCTAGGTGACCTTTAAATTGGTATGGAGAAGCACATGACAACTCTAGGAAATTATGTTATTACTGATGGTTGTAATTAGTATAATGTACAGTAGTCACTATTTTTTTCTTTATTTCAGAATATTCTGTCATTCTCGGATGTGGCCATTTCTTTCTCTGAAGCGGAATGTGAATACCTGGGCCCTGCTCAGTGGAAATTGTATAGGGATGTGATGTTGGAGAATTACAACAACCTTGTCTTCCTGGGTGAGGATCCCTTACGTGATGAATTCTTAATTAATTGTCAGCGTGAAGTTTGCTCCCTCTGTACAATATCTCATGGGGGCTTGGCCTACTTTTAAAGAAAATTAAAAATAATTCCTATACCTTAGAACTGTTTTTCTTGTCTTTCATAACCACCCCTCCACACTTAAATGTATGATATATATTAGAAAGTGGTATGCCTTAAAGAGACCGTCACACCCTTCAGTGTTAAGTCTTCCTTGTAAAAGGGATGTGAAGCTTGGGACTTGCAATTCCTAAGTTTTTTCTAAGGATTCCTTTGTACCCATAGGAAAACACATAAAGAACAAATCCTCTACTTTCCTTTATATTGTATCTTCTCCTTCCTTATACACACAGTCCTGGAAAGGACATGTTATTTCCCAGGAAAACCTACTAACAATGTTGTTCCCTTTATCCACAAATAGGTCTTGCTTCCTCTAAGCCATACCTCATCACCTTTCTGGAGCAGAGACAAGAACCTTCGGACATGAAGGGACAAGCAGCTGCCACCATGCCCCCAGGTATGTCTGAATGAAGGGGTTAGAGGACAGAGTGGGAGATTCAAAGATTCAACAGAAAGTCATTGAGACAAAATGTTCTGGTGAAAATCATCTTTCAAAGATCTTATTTTCTGTCTTTTGCTGTCATGGTAGACATCTATCTGACATTTAGAATGCTTTGAGTCTTATAAGCTTTGTTTTCTCCTACCATAAAGTTAGCTTGTATTTATGGTGACAGACAAAGCTCTGTTGTTTCTAAGTGAACTTTAACTTGGATATTTATTTTCTTCATAATATATACATAAAACTTATTGTTTCAAATCTTTGAAATTTATTATTTAATATTATTATGGACCATCTTTTTGTGCAGCCTAAGTTTCATAACTTCTAAAACTAAAACTTTGTACTTAGGATATATGCAAATGTTATTTACAGATATTTCCTAAGTTAAACTATATTTATACTTTGTTTTTATCTAGTCATAATATTTCTGTGTCTGTTTAAGGGGCTGATTTTCATTTGCATGATGTTATTATAGGTTTTCTTGATTGTTGATGTTGTGCCTTCCTTGTTTGACTTTGATTAATACTCCTTTGTTTATATGTTCTGTATTGTCATGGTCTTCTTACTTCACTGGAAGGTTACATTATTCTCACCTATTGTGTGTTTTAAATTAGGTTTCATTGAATACCAGTATAGAAATTTGAATGTAGCTAATAATTTATATAGAAAAATGCAAGTTTGTGTAAATGTTTGTTTTTAAAAATAAGCATTGTTATCATAAAGAATTTTGCTCAGCTTTCATTCATTCCTCAACCTTTACTCACCAGGGGGAGAATGCTATAGATGCAAAGAGTGTGGCAAAGCCTTTGATTGCAAATCAAAATTTAATAAGCATCAGAGAATTAGTTTACATGGGAAGCCCTACAAGTGTGAAGAATGTGACAAAACCTTCCGTTTTTCATCATTATTTTCTGAACACAAGAAAATTCATACAGGAGAAAAACCTTACAAGTGTGAGGTATGTGACAAGGCCTTTCATGATCCATCATTATTTTCTGAACACAAGAGAGTTCATACAGGAGAAAAGCCCTACAAATATGAACTATGTGGCAAGACCTTCCATGCTCCATCATTACTCTCTAAACACAAGAGAATTCATACTGGAGAAAAACCCTACAAGTGTGAAGTCTGTGGTAAGGCCTTTGAATATCTATCAAAACTTTCTAGACATAAGAAAATTCATACAAGAGAGAAACTATACAAGTGTGAGGTATGTGGCAAGGCCTTTCATGATCCATTTTTACTTTCTGGACACAAGAAAATTCATATAGAAGACAAACCCTACAAATGTGAAGTATGTGGCAAACACTTCCATTATCCATCATTACTTTCTAAACACAAGAGAATACACACTGGAGAAAAACCCTACAAATGTGAAGTTTGTGACAAAGCCTTCCATGTTCCATCATTACTTTCTAAACACAAGAGAATTCATACTGGAGAAAAACCCTACAAGTGTGAGGTATGTGGCAAGGCCTTTCATTATCCATCAGTACTTTCTGTACACAAGAAAATTCATACAGGAGAAAAACCCTACATGTGTGAAGTCTGTGGCAAGGCCTTTCAAGATCTACCAAAACTTTTTCGACATAAGAAAATTCATACAAGAGAGGAACTATACAAGTGTGAGGTATGTGGCAAGGCCTTTCATGATCCATCATTACTTTCTGAACACAACAGAATTCACGCAGGGAAAAAACCTTACAAGTGTGAAGTATGTGGTAGGAACTTCCATTATCCTTCATTGCTTTCTGAACACAAGAGAATTCATACAGGAGAAAAACCCTACAAATGTGAAGTCTGTGGCAAGCACTTTCATTATACATCACTACTTTCTAAACACAAGAAAATACATACTGGAGAAAAACCCTATAGGTGTGAAGTATGTGGCAAGGCTTTCCGTGTTCCATCATTACTTTCTAAACACATGAGAATACATACTGGAGAAAAACCCTACATGTGTGAAGTATGTGGCAAGGACTTCAATTATCAATCATTACTTTCTAAACACAAGAGAATACATACTGGAGAAAAACCCTACAAGTGTGAAGTATGTGGCAAGGCCTTTCATTGTCCATCATTATGTTCTAAACACAAGAAAATTCATACAGCAGAAAAACCCTACAAGTGTGAAGTTTGTGGCAAGCACTTCCATTATCAATCATTACTTTCTAAACACAAGAGAATACATACTGGAGAAAAACCCTACAAGTGTGAAGTATGTGGCAAGGCCTTTCATTGTCCATCATCATGTTCTAAACACAAGAAAATTCATACAAGGGAAAAACCCTACACGTGTGAAGTTTGTGGCACGGCCTTTCAAGATCTACCAAAACTTTCTCGACATAAGAAAATTCATACAAGAGAGGAACTATACATTTGTGAGGTATGTGACAAGGCCTTTCATGATCCATCATTATTTTCTGAACACAAGAGAGTTCATACAGGAGAAAAGCCCTACAAATATGAACTATGTGGCAAGACCCTCCATGCTCCATCATTACTCTCTAAACACAAGAGAATTCATACTGGAGAAAAACCCTACAAGTGTGAAGTCTGTGGTAAGGCCTTCGAATATCTATCAAAACTTTCTAGACATAAGAAAATTCATACAAGAGAGAAACTATACAAGTGTGAGGTATGTGGCAAGGCCTTTCATGATCCATTTTTACTTTCTTCACACAAGAAAATTCATATAGAAGACAAACCCTACAAATGTGAAGTATGTGACAAACACTTCCATTATCCATCATTACTTTCTAAACACAAGAGAATACACACTGGAGAAAAACCCTACAAATGTGAAGTTTGTGACAAGGCCTTCCATGTTCCATCATTACTTTCTAAACACAAGAGAATTCATACTGGAGAAAAACCCTACAAGTGTGAGGTATGTGGCAAGGCCTTTCATTATCCATCAGTACTTTCTGTACACAAGAAAATTCATACAGGAGAAAAACCCTACATGTGTGAAATCTGTGGTAAGGCCTTCCAAGATCTACCAAAACTTTCTCGACATAAGAAAATTCATACAAGAGAGGAACTATACAAGTGTGAGGTATGTGGCAAGGCCTTTCATGATCCATCATTACTTTCTGAACACAACAGAATTCACGCAGGGAAAAAACCTTACAAGTGTGAAGTATGTGGCAGGAACTTCCATTATCGATCATTACTTTCTAGACACAAGAGAATACACACAGGAGAGAAATTCTAAACTTGTAAAGTATGTGGCCTGGTTTTCAATTGCCCATCATTACTTTCTGAAAGCAATGATATTTGACAGGTGAGAAACCTACAATTGTGAGGTATGTGGCAAGGCCTTTAGAATTTTCCAGATTCTTTCTACTCATTTGATAGCCCATTCAAATGTGAGGAAAGTGGAAAAGCCCTCTCTACAGAGTCAATCCTGTGTCAGCACAAATTAACTCACAATACAGCCTTACAAATATAAAGAATGTAGCAAAGTGCTCAACAATACTAAAAACTTTAATGATCATCAAAGAATTAATTCTGGAGAGACACCCTACAAAGGTAAAGAATGTGGCAAAGACTTTAGAAGTTCCAGATAGTTCTTACTGGAGAGAAACATTACAAGTATGAAGACTGTGGCAAAATTTATTACCAGTCTTCTGATATTAAGCAACATTAAAGAATTCATTTGTGAGAGAAACTACACAAGTGTGAAGAATGTGCCAAGTCTTTTGAACTTACTAAGAACTTTGGAAACTCTTCATAATTGGATTTAAATGGCACAAGTGAGAAAAATATTGCAAACCCTTTAATAAGCTTCTATTTCTCAACACAAGGTAATTCAAATTGGAATGAAAGAATATGAATGTCAAAGTGTTCATAAAATGTTTATACTTCTTCAGGTCATAAAAGATTTCAAAGAATTCATTCTGAGTAGAAGTGTATTTGTGTGAGAAACGTGGAATCATACCTTACATAGCACAAAAGAATCAAGAGTAGAGGGCATTCATACACATGTGAAGAATGTAATGAGTTATTTATCAATCAGTCAACATTTCTGACCTCCATAGAATTTATCCTGTAGAGAAACACTGTAACTTTGAAAGCTGTGACAATGCCTTTAAGAGCTCCTCTTCCCTTGAACAAACTAAAGTACTCAGAGCAATAGTCCTCCAAATGTAGCGTACCGAGAAGGTTGTATTTATCATTCACCCTTTATTATACATCAAGGAAGTCATACACGAGTCTCTGCAAATATAGATTATGGCCAGATATTTAGTTGTTTTTCAGGCCTGTGTCCACATCATAGTGTTCATATTGGTAAAGTGCACTGCAAATGTTGTGATTATGGCAAGGCCTTTACATGGTTTTCATATCCTCTGAGACTTCATACTTGTGAGAAACTCTGTACACCTAAATAATGTGCAAAAGTCTTCAGTCATATCACTACTCATCAACACAAAAGTCTGCACATCCAAATGATGTGCCTTTGAAAATATTTTTATTCTTCAACACCAATGAATCTTCACTGATGAGATGTTCTGCCAATCCTGACGACCTATGTTACTTCTGCTCTCAACCTCACACAGAGAAGCTGTTATGATATATTAAAATATGCCACCCATACGACTGATCTGTTATGAAAGATATTTATTTGGGGGAAGGGAAGCAGAAGACAGCTAGAGCCTGAGTGACCCATGAGGACAGAAACAGAGACAGATGGGGAGAAGGGGCATCCTAGCAGAGAAAGGGAGAGAACCAAGAGGAGAGCAAGAGAAAGAGGGAGTGGCAGACTGGTTATACCCTAAGTACCTGGTCCAGATGATGTCATAGGATGCAGGTACTGACATATGATGTTGTCATGACATAGGTCATATGACATAGGACCCTAAGGGCAAGTCAGTTAAATGGCATGCACAAATAACATTCCTTGTTTAATTAAAAAAAAAAAATGAGGAGCTAGGGAAGGGTAACAAAGTGGGAATGAGGACTTTGGAATGCTTCTCATGCAAGGCAAGTTAAAGTATATAAATGTAGGTTCATTGGAAGCAGCTCTTGTTCACCATGCAAGGGGGTGAGAGAGAGGAAAAAAGTAAGCATCAAAATGTCCAGATTACATGGTGAGAAGGAGGGGAAACCCGTGCCCTGGAAAGTTCAGGGTAGAGGGTGGTGTTGCCAGCCATGCCCAGCAACAGATAGGGACTATGGGATGCTAGGAGAACCTGGAGCTGTTTGTCCTGGGCCTGAAGCACACAATTCCAGCCTTTTGTTAATAATAAGTGGATAACAGTCAAATCAATCATCTTTAGCTACTTCCTGCTGATACTGGGGTAGAGATAGGGAGGCCAAAAGAGTAAAATGTTGGCCAAGTCCAGGAAGAGCAGGCTGTTTTGATGCTGTCCAGGATCTGTGAGAATTTCGGCAGCGGGAAGTAAAAGTGCAGGTCCAGCTTGATGCAGACTTCGAGGTTAGCCTGGAGTACTTGTGGGTAGCTGCTCTGGTGATGTGTTGAATGTAGGAAACACCTGGCAGGATACTGGAACATAGATATGGGCAGAAGACAAACTTAAGTATGTTAAGGATAAAATTTCTTTTAGGTATATATTTGAAACTTTTGGGAGAGTGAGCAGAGATGGATGGTTTGACGCAAAAAAAAAAGAGAGAGAGAGAGAAAGCTGGAACATAGGAAAATAAATCAGTTCTGCCAGACTTTGAGGCAACCCCACAAAGTACAGGAGGACCAGAGAATCGAGGGCACATGGTGGCAGAGCAGGTCATCATGAGCTGGGCCAGGGGCCAGGAGGAAGACTCCCAAGGGACACAACCTCACTTAGGATTTTCTTATGTGAGAGAAAAGGAAAGCAGAGTGACCAGGTCGGTAAAAAGTAAAAGATTATTCACCCAAGGGAAGGCATCTGCAGTGAGTGTTGGTGAGAAGCATTAACTGTAGCCTTGAGGTCATTATTTGGGGTGCCTCTGTTCCCCAGTGAACAGGAGGTGTTGGCATTCTCGGACAAAGGGAAGTGTTTATACCAACCAGAAGGGAAGATTCACAGTTCAGCTGGTGTTGGGTGCAGGAATGTAGTAATCTGGTGGTTGGGGGAAGGGGATCCCAAAACCAGGGAAAGTGGGGAGGAATCCTACCTTTTGAGATAGACAATAGGTAGGTGCAGTACTTATCTAGAGCCCATTTGACCTGAGAGGTGGGTTTGGATGGATTTGCAACTTACAAGAATTCCTTTTAATGTTACAAAGGAGATAAAACTTTAGACAATTTAGCATCACCATTGCAATCTGTAGTGAAATACACATTGTAGAAAAGGCAATAGACCTACAGCTTTATGTTAACAGAATAAACACTATAAACACTATGGTGAGCTTTGGAAGGGCAGAAGCCTTCAGTGAAGTAGAAGGGGCAAAAGCTCACTTGATCTTAACTTTTAGTATGATTACACATTATGGTAGGGAGGCTTAAACAATTCTTAAGTCTGTACTTAAGAGACAAACCAAATGAAATTTAAAATTTACTATGATACATAGGTGAGACTGCTATGAACATTTATTATCCTTTAGCTAAAGGAATGGTAGCAAGTCACATCTGAGACCTGCTTTTTGAGTGTGGTTACAAAGTAGACTGGCTATACTAACAGCAGCTCTAGGAATGAGGCGTAAGGCCTGGTCTCTGGCATATGACAGAGGTTGGCAATATGACCATGAGAACTGAGTGTGAAGTTAAAAGAGACCTATAACATTACCCTGGGCTTAGTGTGAGGCTGGTGGAAGTTGCTGAATCTAGGACCATTGTTTTCTGCCAGGCTAAGGAGCTCGAAGGCTAGAAGTGTCTGTGGCACCTGTGCTGGTTGAGTTTCCATGGCTGGGCACAAAGGACAAGCCTGAAGGGGAGCATTTTGACTTCCAGGGGCCAGTCTTGCCGTCAGGTTAGACATGGCTTGTTGAGATGGCTGGGTACTGGTGTCCTTCCTGGCTGCATTTGAAACAGTTACCTAGCAGAGTTGACTTTGGCTAGACCCCCAAGGGACTGGGACATTACAGATCTCTTATTTCCTCTGCAGAAATGCAGACAGCTTCAGAGCAGCAGCCAAGGTATAGAGTATAGTTTTATGCTGTATCTGAGCCTATCAGGAAGGCTTCTCTTGGACTTTAAACATCACCCCTGATTGGGGGTTGGAGGGATTCAGGGACAATCCTCAGCTGTTTAGTTAAGATGGCAGTGAGACAATGTCTGCATTTGTAGGCTATAAATATATTTTTGCACATGTTAGAAGACTTGATCATCTATAAGATGACTATTAACTTGCATTTGTTAACCATTAGATATTAGGATTTTAGGTTTTATCCTTGTTAAGTTGGAGCCTTAAAAACAAACACAGTCCATAAAGAGAGTATAACAGTTTTTAGATGATTTAGCTTATAAAAAGTCTAAGGCTATATTATAGATTAAATTACTATATTTAGAAACAAAACCAAGATATTTTAACCTTTTTGAGAATGAAGATATAGCACAACAACCAAGTTTCGATATAGACAAATGTCTGTCTCTAAAATTAATATATTTTAGTTTAGAGTATCTTTGGAATTATATCATATTTTAAGGGTATCTAGGCAAAAAAACTTTTATCTAGTAACCCCAAGTTATGAGTTTTAGAATAAACAACATAGTAAAACAGTATAGAACAACTTCAAAATTATATTAGAATTTATTATACCAAACCCATTGGCCAGAAAGCCTAGTGGTGAACCCGGATCACAGGCAGCTTATTAATCTGAATAGACCTTTATAACCTTGAAATTTTAGCATCATATAAAAATTATTTTGGACCAGGGCTTAAAAAATATATAGATATGTGTGTGTGTATATATATATATATATATGTGTGTGTGTGTGTGTATATATATATATACACACACACACACACATATATATGGCATGTTGTAAAAATATAACTTTGAATTTATACACAAATTTATATCATTTAAAAATGAGACTCGTAGCTTTGTTACATAAGACTAGCAGTAATTTTGTTCAATATGTACACATGTTAAAAGCAAATTATTTATAGTGGAAAACATTGTATGAAGGTGAAGAACGTGGCACATCCTTCCTCAGACAGTATGAACTGGAGGGCACTTGTATAGAAGATCAATCCTATGAATGTGATGTGCTGAAAAATGTGAGGTAATGCTTGGAATTAATGTGACATCATGGTTTTATGTACTGGAGAGAAACAAGTCATTGTTGCCAGAATCAAGCAGATCGCTCATGACTGAGGATATCAATTTGTTATAATACCAAATTATATGCTCCCAAGATATTGGAAATGACAGTTGTATGAGGGAGGAAAGTATAGGATCTAGTAAGAAAAGCTTCCAGCAGTGAGTGGACCATGACTAGGAGAGAGGCTATGTGTCTTTCAGGTGGAGCTGGAAAGGTGGGGCACTCTATTAATGATACTATTAATCATACTCTGGCACTATTAATGATACTCTGCTATGCTTGCAGACAGGAGCCTAGCAGAGTTGTCCTCTGGGATGCTTCACCAGGCAGTGGATCCAAACAGATGCTGAGACTCACAGCCAAAATTACATAAAGCATAGGGAGTCTTGTGTATAAGTGGGGGCAATGGATAGAAGGACCTGGAGGTGACAGGAGCTCCACAAGAAGACCAGCAGAGGCAACTAACCATCCCAATGGGGCCTATGGAGACCTAAGCACCCAACCAAGGAACGTACATAGACTGGACCTAGGTCCCCTACACAGATGTAGCTAATGGACAGCTTGGACTTCATGTGGGTTCCCTAGTAAAGGGAGTGGGAACTATCTCCAGTATGGACTCTATTGCCTGACTTTTGATCACTTTCCTCTAGTGGGGCTGCCTCACCAGGCCACAGGGGAAGTGATGCACTCAGTCCTTGATGAGTTAGGGTAGGTTGGTGCGCGCGGGGGGGGGGGGGGGGATGCTTCCCTTTTCTGAAGGATGCGGGATGGGCAAAGAGGGAGGGAAGGTGGCACTGATAGAAGAGGAAGGAAGGGACAACAATCAGGATGTAAAGTGAATAAATAAGTAATTTTAAAAAGAGTGAATACCACAGACAACATGACAGCTTGCCCCTCAAAGCTCACTCATAAGAGAACAGAAACCAAAATCCAAATGTCTATCAAAACTTATGAATCTGAGTACACTGTTATTACTAATGAATAAAATGAACCTCATCCAGTGACCCATGTAATGGAAGTTTTGATTAGGGAAACGTTTTTTGTTTTGATCCCAAGTATGGGATGTGAAAAAGACTTGAGAGAATGTATGATCATTGTCAGCTGGGGTGTAGTTTTTACCAGCTAGAAAACATCCTGTTGGGGACTCAGGGAGGGCCTGAATAAGAGTCCAAAAAGCAGAGAGAGCTTTGCATCCCTTAACATTGCTCTGCATCGCTTGGAGACACTCCTAGAGAGAAACGCTCTGGGGAAGGTTCTGAGGAGGCTGCTGCTGATTCAGCTGTTGCTGTTTGCTGTTAGTCATTTGCTGTTTGCTGGTGCTTTTCTGGACTGTTGAAATCCTGTTGACGAAAATGGAATCACCCCAAGGAAATGAGTCTAAAAAGGTTTCCATCCCTTATCCCTACTAACCTTTCTTTCCTCCCTAGGGAGGGTGGGTTGGAAGGGAGGTAGAGGCATTAAGAACCCCCCCTCCAAAAAAAAGAAATAAAAAAATAAAGTAGGTTTTAAAAATATCAAAGCCTACAAAGACCCATCTCTCCCAGGAGGCCCCGCCTCTTAAAAGTTCCACAGTCTTTTGAAACAGCACTCTGGGTGGCCCCAGCACTTTTCACTGCCAAGGTCAAAGCTTGCTTTCAATCACTGTACTGCCTCATCTGTGCCCATACCGGACCATATCCTATAGCCCATATTTACGCTAGGGAGAAGACCTTGATTTCAGAGTAGAGCACTCCTGTCCAGTTCTTCTGTGCTTACAGCTCATCACAGAGCTCAACATCAAGAGATATTTTCTACCTAAGGGTAAGATTCATAGCGAAAACCACATGGTCTATCAGTCTCCCTCCTCTGAAAATCCCTCTTCTTGGAGTAATGGATTAAACACATTCATAGTGTATAAGTATCAAAATTAGTAAGAATCAGTCAGTATACATACAGATAAAACTTTTTTTTCTAATTGTGATTTTCAGTGTGACATAAACTACACACACTCCTGCCTGGTTTGAGGAACTCTAGATTTGAAGCTTGGGGCACAGGCCAGGATCTGATTTTAGAAGAAAAGGGGAAATGCGGTTTTAACACTGGATGAACAGTGTAATAATATAAGGATTTTAAATATTTCTCTAACTTCAAGAAATTGCCACGAGCAATCATTGCAATGCATAGGAAAATAGCAATAACTGCTTCAGTTAGGATCCTCCTGGGGAGCAAAATCAGTAGGATAGGTACATATTATTAAAAGGTATTTGTTAGATATAACTTTTGTAATTCGTTCGTAGATCAGTGAGCTGTTAGGATCTCTGCTTCTCCAGTGTGCATACACAGTGCTGAAGGTGTAGAGGCTGGCTAGATAGTTGCTGCTTTTGAGTCTGCATTGGAAAAAGATGGCGCCTGACACCTGATGAAGGTTAACACTAATGACAGTGGACACACCAGAAAGAAGCAACACCACTCTTTTCTCAGACCTCTTTATATCTGAATAATTGGTTGGATTCTGTCTGTAATTGTAACTTTTATTTACCAGATGTAATTGTCTTCTTGGAGGCTTACTGCTTAATAAGCTCACCCCTTCTAGTTCTTTCTGAACTCTGGCTGGTTCACCTCAGCTGTTCTAGCTCAAACTGCTCACCAAGCTCAGAAATTCAAACTGGCTTCTCTAGGCTTCTGATGGAATCACTCTGCTTGGTCTTAAACTCTGGCAATCTCTTTTAATCTCTGGCTTCTTGTTCTCCTGCAGAAACTCAACTCTAATGCACTGCGCTACTCCATCCTGACTCATGCTGTACTCTTCTCTTCAGGCGCCTCTCTCCTGTCTGTTCTTGTGAGAGTTTGGTATATCCTATCTCTGACTCATTCTATTATATCTTTCTCTGATTCATCACCTTATCTGATGAATCACCTTATCACATTCATTCATCACCTGCCCCTCAATTAGACGACACTTTGAAACATAGCTGCTTTCTTCCACAAACTATCCTTACAGTCATTGGGATTAAAGGTGTTTACTAAGGGTGTGTTTATATTCCTGCCAGTGGGGGAATAAAAGTGTATCATTCTAGCCAGAATGGTCTCTTGCTAGAGCAGCCATGTTACTGGGTTACAATTCCTCCACAGTGTCCACTTGGAGGCAGATCTTCCCACCTTCTCACACCTTCAGAGGTGTGTCTTCTGGGTGATTCTAAATCCTGTAAAGTTCATAATAAAACACAACCATCACATGGTCTCTAGTTAATGAAATTACACCTCAGCACTGGAAACAAAAACATAGCTGTAACAAAGTTGATAATAGCTGGTACTTACTGAGAAATCATGAATGCAAAGAGATATTTTGTAGGATGTTTCTAAGGTGGGAAATAGGGGCAGGGCTTTGTACACTTATTTTGATAAACAGTAGTGGAATAGAAACAGCTATATTAAATATCCTCCTTCCGAAGCAGCCAGCAGAAGCAGAGAGGGAGGCCCCTCAACATCTTATGACTTAGTCCTGCTGTCTGAAAGCTCAGTATCAGGCTCTCTCTGCCTCTTCTCCACAAAGGCAGCCTGCCAGGTAGTCTGTGTTCTGCACATTGCTTCCTCACTGGAACCAGGCAGCTGCAAATGTCCATAATTACAGGAGATCCAACCGTTTTCTGCTCTGTGGTTGGAATAATGACAGTCTTGTTTTTATTTCTATTCTAATGGCTTCATGTTCTGAATCGCTGTGATATTATTAATAGTGGTAAAGGGGCCCGAGTTAGCCCAGGGCAAGCCTTTCCATACATCACTTTAAGGGCAGCGGGTGAACTGACAGGTTAACGAAGCTGCTCCGACTGCACCGTGCAAGATGCAGCCATAAATGGGAGCACATGGGGAGGAGACACGAGCACTTTAGTCAGTTCTCAGGACACATTTACCTCAAAACAGAACCTTGCGTCACCAAGTTGTGTTCTTTTTTATTTTTAGAATTTCTTAATTTATTATTGGAGAGTTTTATGCATATAAACAATGGATTTTGGTTAAATACAGACTCATTCTACAGCTCCTTCTAGATCCACCCCTGAACCCACTCTCAATTTCACAACCATTTTATGAAAATAGCCTAAAAAGTACAACTAATATGCCTCTTTTACTCCAAATCACTTTGAATAAGCCATCTTTGACTCCGCTCTGGAGGTTTCTTTAAGGATGAGCACCCTACCTTCATAATGGCATGAGCAGAAATTACCTTGAATCAGCAAGGATATAAAGTATGACAAAGTGGCAATGAATGTTCCTGATGCAGATGTTGGCATGTCTCTGTTTGACATGGATTTAAATCTCTACCAACCTCACTCTCAGCACTCATGTGTGTCTTGGGTCTAAGGATAAGCTGTTTTCCCCCTAAAGATATCTTATATTTCTCTCTGATCTCTGTGACTTGGAGCTCTCCCCCTCACCTCGTCTCTTTGTCTTGGTCTCCTAGCTTGTGTACATATCCTTGTAAATATATAAAGTGGCAGCTTTATATATCAGGGTCCCACAAAGGGGTTTGTTCAGAATTGGGTAGATGACTGAGGGATTTCAGCGAAGTAGGGAGAAGACAGGATTCTGTATAGCCAGGGAACAATGGCAGTCTCTGTTGTACATTGATTGATTCATGAGACCAAGGTCCCAAGACTGCTCACTCCTTGCCAGGAGCCAGTTTTTCCTACTTGATAAGAAGACTGAATATCTGTACACCTAAAGAAACTAATCAAGAGGGAGGACTCTTGCTAAAATGCTCAATTCCTATCCAGAAAGGCAAAGAGGCTGGACATCAGAAGAAGGAGAAAAGAGGGAACAAGTCAGGAGCCTGACACAGAGGACCTCTGAAAAGCTCTGCCCTGCAGACTATCAATGTAGATACTGAGACTTATGGGCAACCTTTGGGCAGAGTGCAGGGAATATTAGGAAAGAAGTAGGAAACAATAAGATCTGGAAAGGACAGGAACTCCACAAGGAGAGCAACAGAACCAAAAAAAAATGAGCACAGGGGTCTTTCCTGAGAATGCTATTCCAACCAAGGACTGTGCATGGAGATAACCTAGGACCCCTGCACAGATGTAGCCCATGGCAGTTCAGTATCCAAGCGAGTTCCATTGTGATAGGAACAGGAACTGTCTCTGACATGAACTGATTGGCCTGCTCTTTAATTACCTCCCCCTGAGGGGGAAGCAGCATTACCAGGCCACAGGAGAAGACAATGCAGCCACTCCTGATGAGACCTAATTGACTAGGATCAGAAGGAAGGAAAAGAAGTCCTCCCCTATCAGTGGACTTGGGGAGGAGCATGCATGCAGAGGGTGGAGGAAGGGGGGATTGGGATGGGAGGAGGGAGAGAACCACAGGGGGGATACAAAGTGAATAAAGTGTAATTAATAAAGAAAAAAACAATAGAAATCCAATGTATCACAATTTTAGGGGTTAGAAGTTCAAAATAAAATTAATTCTCCCTCTGGAAAAAAAAAAAAAAGAAGACGACTGACTGGATGTATGCCCTGAAAAGCAATCTTTCTGAAAAGCCGGCTGTTCATGCTGACCTAAGGTGATTCTGGCAGGGAAGCTATGACTTGTCTCAGGCTTCTCTCCAGCCTCTGCCCTTCTTGCCTCTCCCTTCCCAGTTTTGAGATACCTTCCCTCTACTCTTAGCAGTTATCTGTTGGTATATCATATTCTTTTTTCTCGTGGTAGCAAGGCACCCCAAACTTCATTCTGACCATACTTTACCGGCAACTACATACTTGACTTTGCTCACTTCATTAGCAATGGAGCAGGTTGCAATTTCATCATCTACTTCCAAGGCTGTCCCCATTTTGTCTGTCACCAGCTGAGACAAGACTACAGGTTCCATTTTGCCAGCCCTGACACCAAAGGAATAATGGGGCCAAGAAGCACAGGAGCCAGGTGGTGAGTCAGACATCTCTTTTCTTTAGCCATCTGTGAGCAAGAAAAATTCTTAGAATGCATTTTGATGTATTGGAGGCAAAAGACTCTTCTTAGAACCAATCAGAGTCACACCCATTTTTACTTATTGTGTGTTAGAAAGGGGCTTATTTCAATTTCCCCTATAGGAGAGTTTATTTTCATATCCAGCTCATGAAAATTTATTTGATAAAATTTATTATCTCTTTGAGGCTTTATCTAAAATGTGTGAGTGCATGGCTTCAAGAAGACATTGAAATCTGAAGGCATCCATATGAGATTTTTGATCCAACATTCCTAAAATAATAACCGAAATAGCAAATGACCTTCACTAATATATTCAAAAGAGCATAATAAAATAATTCATAATAAAAAGTAAATTCAAGAAACAAATGAAGAAAACTGTTAAAGTAGCATACCCCTATGGATCACCAAACCCCTTTATTATCTTCTGACATGCCATTTGAGCCAGACCAGAACAAGTCCTGACTCCAGCAAGGGCAAACAGCCTGGCTGGTTGGCCAGTTGCCCTTTGGTTGATCTTGGGGTACTTATTTGACTCCTTCGCACCCCAATGTGCTAATCCTTTAAATAATTAAATTGTCTCTCTACTTTACAATGGAATGCTCAAAACCCTGGCTGTGGTCTGGAGAGATGGTTCCAGCAGTGAAATTGTTGTCATGGTAGCATAAATACCTGACTTAGAAACCCCAGCGTTCACTTTAGAAACAGAAGTTCAGATGTGGTAGCATGGGTCTGTAACCAAGCCACTGGAGAGGGAGACTGAGGATGGAGATGGGTGGATCCTGGAAGCTCACAGGAGAGCCGGTCTACCCAACTGTTGCTCCCTGGGTTCAGAAAACTTCTGTCTCCAAAGATGGAGAGCAAGAGCTCCGACACCTGCACCTGGCCTCCATACACACATGAACATACATGTACACCAGCAATCACAGGTGTGCCCACACACCACGTAAGTGTACACACACTTCCCTACAGCAAACAAATAACAATGCCTAGCACAAAGTAGCCTGTATGAGAGCCTTTGCTCTTAATATTGTCATCACTATTACAGCCAGTGGAGTGTAGGAAACTGTCTTAAAATTGGCAGTAAAACAAGAGCGCTCAATCCGGTGTTTCTGCTGAGATATGAGCTGCAGCATCCCACATCCCACATGTGGCACGGCAGACTCTGCTCCTTCTTAGCCCCAGCCAAGAACTTGTTTTCCTTCTTTCATTTTAAACCTGAAGGCTGTACCCAGCACATGTCAGGAATGGGGATGCTGAACCAGTGAGCATGATGATCAAGCCCCTCCTTAGAGTCTGAGGTATGGGGATTTGCAGACAGCATTGCCTGCATGGGCAGGATTCCGGGTTCATGAGAAGGCTCATCCTTGATGAGCATCAGTAGGAATAGGCTCTTAGGGGCCATGGTATTCCTTAATCACCCAGCAGGAATATTCCCTGACTGACTTAGGCCAGGTGTGAATTGGACTATTATCAATTTCTGTGCTTGTTAAAGGCGATCCTTTAGGGGAATGACATCATAGGGGATTGCTCCAGACAGAGACCTCTTAGTCCCTGATAGCCTCTTCAGAACTGAAAGCCCTCTCTGACCACAGCCTCTGCTAAGGAGGAGCAATATGGAATAGCTTGGGCTTTGGTGTAAAGTCAGCACAGCCCAGGGCAAGCCAAAGAAGGCTTAGGCCCAACCTGCACACGGATCACCCCTCTCAGAGAAGTTTGGGACATTGTCCTCCCTGTCTCTTGGCTGAGCTTAAGAGGACCAGTAGAGGGTAAAGTGACATCTGTACAACTATACAGGGTCACATTACGATGGGGGGAGCATCAGAGGCCAGTGAGCCCAGAGAGCTGGAAAGCCCCTCCCCTGCCCTGCTCCAGCTCCAGGAATGGGAATCACTGCAGTGTTTTTGCTGGCTGAGAAACACTGGTACATCCTCCTGCAGCTTTGCAGGTTGCAATTCCAGAATGGGCCTCAGCATGCCACAGGGAAAGTGTCAGAGGTAAACTTACCCTGAGGTAGTCCTGAGGGCTCGGACTATCCAGTAACTATCCAGTGCTGCTGGCTTCTTTTGGTCTACATCTCTTGTCCTCATTCCTCTGTCTGCAACCAACACCACAGGCACAACTTGTTCATATGTACCTGTGTGTTCATTTAAGACACGTCTAGATTTACAGTCTAACCTCCCAAATCAAGGTTCCTAACCTCATCACATCGGCAAAGAAGTACCTTTACTTTCCCCATAAGTATGGCAACATACCCAACCAAAACAGCTTAAAGACTGAAGGCTTTGCTTTGACTCAGAATTTGTAGGTACAGTCTTTCCGAGGAAGAAGTATGGTGGCTGGGGTGTAAGAGAAGGCAGGAAGCAGAGAGAGAT
Organism: Psammomys obesus; assembly: GCF_907164565.1. NCBI lineage: Eukaryota > Metazoa > Chordata > Mammalia > Rodentia > Muridae > Psammomys > Psammomys obesus. The sequence continues at coordinate 1,960,708 of NW_026596440.1, read as the reverse complement.
AGGTACTCAGCTTACATCCTTTCCTGTTTTATTTGGTGAGTAACCACAGGCTGTGGAATGGCACTGCCAACATTCAGGGTGGACCTTCCCTCTTCAGGCCAGCCTCCCCAGAAGTGCCATCACAGGCCACTCTGAATTTCATCAAGGTGACACTCAAAACCAACAATCACAGATCCCTCTCAGATTCCATTGTCTGGGACCAAGGCAGTCTTGGGTGATGTCTTCCTTCCTGTCATAGTGACACTCACCAGCTCTGGCTTGTATCAGGCTTGTTCTTCAGCAGCAGTCCTGAGGCCTCTACTGTCCTCCAACTCTCTTCGCTGATGCTGTAACTTGGAAGAGCTTCAACAAATGAAAGCTTTATCTGCAGTTCCATGGAAGCGAGCAACCAAAACCGGGGCACAAACTGGAAGAACAAACCCTCTGTAAACATAATGGTACTCTCGGGAAGCTGAAGTATATCTATGAGAGAAACTATATAATTAATTTCAAGGATTAGTAAGACAGTAAATATACCTAGAATCGAGTACATTCTTCCATGTCAGCAATAACCTGGAAAGTATTGTTTATTAAAACAATTCTATTTACAATGGAAACAAAATATAAAATATTTAAAAACAAACTTTAAAATGCCCTCTCTAAATAAAATATATTTCCCAGTTTTCTGGGAAATAGAAATGCCTTCAATCATGAGTTCCTCAATGACAATGGTAAACAAGGCAGACTCCTCCTGAGATAACTCCAATATCAATACACTGCCAATGTGTCCTTTCCTTTTCAGCTGAAACTCTACAGTGAAGGCTGAGCATGCCTACAGGTGTTCCTGTCTATCACATCAATATTTTTCACATGCTCTATAACCTTAACCTGAGCATACTGAGGAATGGGCTGACCCTTACATGAATATGTGTAAGTGTCTGAATAAATTCCCCATGCTCTCTCCCTCTGGAATGAATTCTATGGCCTCTTTTCCTATTACAGGCAATAGCTCTTCACCTCTTCATGTCTTAGCCATGCACATTTTGGCTTTGCTCCCAACATGATGAAAAGCCACTGTATTCAGTTACAGACCTATTACTATTAAGTGGAATGCTCAATACAATGTCAGTAATTATAAGGTTAGTTGAGAGATCACAAGTAACTTACGTATGATTCTCCATGGGCCATTAGGGAGGGGTTCTAAACCTTATCCAAAAGAGTAAAGGAAGATAGCACCAGGTTGGCTGTGGAGTCACAGGAAGCAGGCTAGAAGCATGTTCAATGCTTGTGAGCTGTGCCTCTTGAACAAGCTGCCACTCTATGCAGCAGCGACAGGCCACCATCCAGCATCCCAAATGCCATGCCACAGAGTGGTAAATAGAGCTGATTCCAGCATGCCCTAGAAACTGTATCTAAAGGTTCAGAACGTGTTGTCCGAGAAGGAAACAGTCCTACAGGGTGAAAATTTCAAACAACACTGTCAGAACAAGAGAGAAGTGGGGAGGCTGATGTCTCAAGCTCATGTGTGCAGTATTTAATACATCAGATATCTAATTGAAAGAATTCTTGGCTGGATTTAATTAGTGCATGCAAGTATGCATGTATTTAAATATCACACCGAATACTATTAATTAATGTGTTAACAAAAAATTAATAATTTTAATGCAGTCAACATTGGTCCCAGGAGAAACAGTGCCTAAAATTTGGGACAAGGGATTTTAAAATATATTCTTTGGGGTTCTTCCATCCTTCCAACATACCCCATAACTGTCTTTTACTGGGATGTGGTGAAGCCAGGTAGTGGCCTGAAACAGGAATTCCACTAACCCATGCTCTGAAACAGGATCGCCCATAAGAAAGCAGGAAGGCTCACAGGTAAGCCTAGTTATCCCAAGAGCTCCAAATACGATGACTACAAATGAGCAAAGAATAATCAGAGGTGGGAAGATTCAGTAAAGCCTGTCACAGGGATAAAAGTTAGATATTTCAGGGAAAGTCTTTGTGAAATTCACTGAAAGGACAAATTATCCCAGGTCCTGGTGTTTCTTTTGCACACCTTTGGGCTCCTAACGATGTGTTTCCTGCCTGTGCAGGCAGCTGGAGGGCCAGTGTGCATCTAGCCCTGAGCCACTGTATATTCTGGCCAAAGAGTGTGGGTTCCATGCTGGGCAAGTTGTTTTTCCATGCAGGCCCGTGTGGCTTCATTCCCTGGACCTTGCCTAGCTCTATCTGCAGCTGCCATATGTCACTTCAGCTAAGGCTGTCTCCTCAATGTGCCTCAGGCTCTTTGAACCTGCATGTTTTTTTGCCTATAGTGTTCTCAGTGTTATGTTGTGCAGGCAATTCAATTGGCCTGCCCTTAGGGACCTTTAGGGTCCAGACAACATCTTTGGTCAGTACCTGCATCCTATGACATCATCTGGGCCAGGGGCTTCAGGTGTAACCAGCCTGCCATTCCCACGCTCTTTCTCTCTCTTGCCCTCACTCTCTTGTCCTTCCCTTTATTTTCAGGGCATCCCCTCTCCGTCCCTGTCTCTCTCTGTCTCTCTGTGATTCTGTCTCCCCCACCCTCTCTCTCATTGTCCTCATAGATCACTTGGGCCCTAACTCTCTTCTAGTTCCCTTTCCCTGAATAACCTCTTTCCTGTCATATCTGTTGTATATGTGTGGCATCATGTTCAAATACTAACAATCAAACTCTAGACTTGGCTTCTTCTTCAGGTGTCTTCTCTAACCACCTGTTTGCCTGAGCAGCTGAACAGAACAAAATGCCACAGTTCACGCACAGTGTGTCTCTTTCTCTCTTCTGTCTTCTACCGCACCTGTCCTTTGTTGTTTTTGTTTGTTTGTTTTTGCTTCCTTCTGACTAAAGTATAAGTGAGGATGGGCTTGAATCCCCTCTGCTTTCTGGCGAATCCAGCTCACAGCCAGGAAGCTAAAAAATAGCCCTGCAGCCGCAGCTTTCGGGATCACTGTCTAGTCCTCAGTGTTTGGGGAGCAGGGCAGGGAGCCCCACTACCCTAGCTGTTCACATGCAGTGACTTCTCAGCACAGCGAGGACAGTTCAGCCTAAGGAAGGGGCTCCTCCACACTCCTCCCTTCATTCTCCATTGCTGCCTCACCCTGAGACTCAGTCTGGCCCTTCTGCTTCCTTCTCTCCTTCCTGCCATACTGGACCTCAGTGTGGTATGCTGTTCTGTTCCTCCCTCTGTGGGCCCACCACAAGCCTTCTCTCTGACTGCTAGCCACATCCTTATATCTGTGTCTTATCCAGTCAGACAGACTGCAAGCATGACTCTGCTTAGTTCTACTCAGTTCTGTATCTTGAAACAGTAATGTTTGTTAGTACATTTAGCAAAGCCAACATTCAGAACACTGAAGATACTCAAGCCACCAAAAAAAAAAAAAAAAAAAATTACAGAACAAAGCAACGCAGTTGTGTTCTATGTTTCTAAATTAACCAAATAAATAATACTGTTGAGTTGATTAGGCAGAAATCACACAACATGAGCATTTATAATGAATAGTTCACTGTGAATTTTTATAAGGAAACTTTAACCTTGATCCAAAAGTGATTTCTTTGAAGACTGATTCTGAGGAAATCAAAACAAGCAAAGTTAGGAAACACAGAAGGCACAGGCATAACCCTAGCAGACACTAGTGGCTCCAAGTGAGCACAGCAAGTTCCTGCCTTCGGGGAGCTGGAGGTTTACCTTGCTTAGAGCAGAGAAGCCTGGACTTGATGTGCCGTGCCGTGAGCTCTAAGAAACCTGCTTAGCAAGCTGGGCCTTGGAAAGTATCCGAAGCTTCCCACACTTGCCTTCTGGAGCTCAGGACATTCCTGTTCTGTGAGGGGCCTCATAGTGACCTAGGTCCTCTGAGGTTGGCATAGCCTGCCTTCCTAGAGCAGAATACTTCTCTTTGTATATAAATGGGATTTAAATCTACCTGGGACTCATTCTATTTCCTGAAGCCAGATGCCATGCAACATACACTCTGTATTGTTGATATCCAGAGGGCAGTGAATTCTGAAACATTTTATTGATGTCCTAATAGCTTTTCAGAGGACAATGGAAAGAACCACATTAAATGTAAAAATCAATTGTAGGACACACTCTGGTTTCCAAACAGTTAAAGAGAGCTATCGTGTGTCTTCAAGTTGGAGAAATAGAATGATGTAAGCCGAGAGGCTGCTACTAGGAACTTGGCTGCACTCAAGCCTTGTGTCTGTGCAAGTCACATGCTGTATTTATCTCTCCTTACACATAGCAGGTTGCAACCTGGGAGTCAGAGCAAGAAAGAGTCATGGAGAGCTGAGCCCTACACACCCACATTCTACGTGTACAGCAGCAGGAGTCAGACCAAACCACTCTACATTGTTATCTGTAGGATTTGGACATAGTCGCCTCTGGATTTCTATTCCTCCATCTAAGAGAGTCAGTCCCATTAACAATCAATCATCAAACAACAAACAAACATCCATGACTCAGGAGAACAACTGCAGTGCAAGAGCAAATGGGTGGGTTCAGATCGCCCCGCTATGAAGGAAAGGCTGACCTAAGCGTGGATGGCAAAAGACATAGCCCCATCAGGAAGGCTTCCATGTTGAACAACTGTCCAAGGGAACACCAGCTGTCCTGGAACGGACCAGGCCACGGCAGACTCCACCTTCCCCCTGCTGCTGAATCTTGAGGCTTCTCACTGGGAATTGTTTGAGGCTGAGGGTAAGTTTATTTAGAGTGTTTCACCACAAAAGGGAAACGTTCATTTATAAGCTTCGAGTAACTCAGTATTCCCGAAGATGCACATCTTGGGGTAGCATCTCCTTAAAGTGAGAATGAGGTTGGGAGACGTGGCTGTTTGTTGTTCATGCACTTACTGTCTGCTGGGCAACCATGATTTGTTTATGAGGGTTCTCTCTGGGTATATGGTAGTTGGACAAATATATCAGTAAACTTTTATGAAATACTTAGAAAATTTCACACAGAAAGAGCTTCCAACAGAATTGCCAAGAATGAGGAAATGGCAAACTTTTCAACTTTCTCGGTGCCTGAGGGGAACCTAGGAGAAATTTGACCTAATGAAGATAAGATAAGAAATTATAAGACAGCAAACATGGAAGGCTTGGTACCCAGCATCGGTACATATGCAGTCTGTGTCTAACCCTTGAGGGTGATGTGTCATGCAGAAGGCATAGGTCTTTCAACTGTCACACACAAGATAACACAGCAGAGGGAGGCTGACAGAATGCAGCCCTTGGCAACTGCATGTTGGGCGGCAGGGAGGAGAGAATACTGATGTTTACTTGAGGCAGCCATGTGCATTAAGCTGCATTTTCAAATGTGGATTGTGTCTGTCATGATGCTTTCTGATCTAATATTGCCCCACCCACTGTTTGCTTTCAGACTATAAATTACAGCAGTTTGGTGTCATTTTTCACTTTCACCTAAGTATGAAGCTAATCTTCATTGTCAACTTGATTCAGAATCACATGGAAACACACCCCTACACAAGTCTCTGAGTGTGTTTACCAAACTGTTTAGCCCAGCAGGAAAAACCCACCTTATGTGTGAGTACCACATTCTACGTACTGGAGTCCACGACTGAATAAAGGAGAGCATATAAGAAACTGCAGCATGCGTCTCTCTGACTGGAGAAGCAATGAGACTATGTGACCATGTGACCACGTGACCCACTGGCATATCTAGAGCATGTTCATGGACTATATCTTCCCTGCAGAGATGGACTCTGTCCTCCTTCCCTTCCTCAAGCTGTGTTCTTCCAACATTTAACCACAGAAACAAGGAAAGGACAGTTAGAGGAGCTAATCTGCTGTCTAGTGAGGATTACTACTTAGTTTGTAGATAGCTGCCTTGATGGGCTCTCACATACTAGAGGGAGGAGAGGGGAAGAGAGAAAAGGAGGTGAGGAAGAGAGAGGGAGAGATCAAGTAAAGAAAGACAGGGAGACACAGAGAGGGAGCTGCCATGTCTTCTATGAGCATCAGTCCTGTTCCTGAGAGATCATTATCTCTAGAGTCCACACATCCTGATTCCAGCATACTGGGATTTAAGTTTCAAGGCATAATTCTGAAGCAACTGTTTCAGTCCATGGTAGTTTTGAGTTCACTTCCTCGTCCTCTGTATAAACATTCATTCATTCATTCATTCATTCATTCATTCATTCATTCATTTGGCATGGTAAATATGGCCATATTGTATAACAGGAAACAACCAGGAAATGCAGGAGGCCTGTCCTGATCACCTCTGAGGTCAGTTGCATTCAGCTCAGAGCTGTCTACTAGCTGTCTTGTCGGCTGCAAGTCTGCATTAGGCTGCTTGACAGAGCACTAGTAGTTGCTCCTCATGGTTATTCCTGGTGGTGCCTGATGACCTGAAGTCTGAAGGTGGCATTGTGAAGAAGCCCCTCCGACCCTCCTCACTCCGTGTATGTCCCCATTGCTGAGGAGCACAAGGCTCAGTGGTGCTCACATCACAGCTTTGGTCTTTGGTTTTACTTATTCTAAACTCAGTTCCAACGTGCTATCCCTTATGAATGTTGTTTCTTAAAGAATTAACTTTCCCCTTTCTGCACTCTCATCAGTTTCTGCTTAGAGAGACAAAGTTGAGGTTATTTCTTAAATGATTAAGTATTCCAGTGAGAAGAGGGTCATGTCAAGTCTGTTGAGGTATTTTAAGTATTACTTAAGAAAATTAAACAATGACAGCCACCTAAACACATAATTAGATGGCTGTTTAATAATTCTGGTTTGTGGTTGGTTTGATTTACACTCTTTGAAGTGGAATGCATTTTCATCATCTTCAAAGAAGGTTTGGTACAAATCTAAATTTTAAATAATTTCTCAGTTTCCTCACTTCAGATAGGGTGGGAAGGAGTCATTGTAATGAGAAAGCAATCTGGGATACACTAAGGAGTTTGCTGTGGTGAAGAGGGGGAGGGTAAGATGCTGCAAGCTCTCACTTCTTGGCCCTCTGCCATGGGTAGCTGACATGCCATTGTAGATTAAATATGTCCATCCCAAGATGCGTCAGTACCCTGAACACCTTGAACCCGGGAATGCAATCGTATTTGAAAACGAGTCTTGAGATGTGGTCAAGCTGGAAGGAAGCCGTGACCTAATACAACTGTGGGTTCTCATAAGGAAAGGAGAAGAAATGGTGCCAACCATCCTTGGGGATGATGGAGGTCATGTCAGAGAGGAACTGAACTCAGGTCATTAGGCTTTTTGGCAAGGGCCTTTACTCCCTAAGCCATTCACACACACACACACACACACACACACACACACACACACACCCCTTTTTAAAGATCTCATGTAATATAAGTTAACAAGGAAATGAGACTGCAGAGCAGTGATTCTCAACCTGTGGGTCAAGACGCTCTTGGTAAACCTCTATCTCCGAAATATTTACACTATAATTTATAACAGTAGCAAAATTACAGTTATGAAGTAGCAACAAAAATAATTTTATGGTTGTGGGTCACCAATGAGAAACTGTATTAACGGACTGCAGCTTTAGAAAGGTTGAGAACCACTGCTGTAAGGATTGAGAAACACTCGGGAAGGATATTCAAAATTTTCCTGCCTCTTTCTCAGTTATTGAGATTATAGGCCTATGTCTCCATCTCTGGCTTCTCTGTGGTCCTACCTATCTGATTTTCCAAGCTTAGGGCTGCCTTTATTTTTCTGGGGACCAGAAGCTAGCCCAAGCAAGGACTGAAGAGCCCATCTTTATGGATCTTCTAATGGTGTGTTGACCTCAGGAAAGAGGTTTAGCCAGGTGAGATGAGGCTGAACATGACCAATGACACAGCAAACAGAATAGCTGAGGGCAAATAATGACTGAAAAAGTCTCCAAACTGCTATTCATGGCCCATCTGTCTCATCCACCCACCTTCAGCACCAGAGCTGTCTTCACAGGCTGTGTCTGGAACACAAAGACTTTAGATTCCCTATACAGTGTCAGCTCTCTGCGCTCTTCAGCCTGCTTCACACCCTTGCAGAGTTTCTCTTGCGTCCATAATCACAATTCCCTAAATTAAACCCCACAAATGTGTATACATATGCGCACATGCACCACCTGCCGGCTCTGTTTCTCTCAAGATTCATAAACAATGTAGTAAAGCAGCCCACACCCAAGAGCAGGACACATAAATGTCTGTGAGACTCAGACAAGGCCCAATTGTCTTCCTAGTAGCTTTGGGTCTGAGGACCACACTTGTGGCCACCGACCGGCCTCAGTGTCACTGTGTCTCCTGCGTGGTTTGTCCAGAATTGACCCAGATATGGCTGGCTGGTATCTGCTTTACCAGAGGCTACTGAAAGCCATCATTAAGAATCAATGCCACAGAACCAGCCACTAAGTTGTAGTGTGAGATTCACTATTAAGAAGCTCATGTTGCAGACATTTAGAATTTAAAAAGTAAGGAAGAAGATGATCAAGAAGAGATAATAACAGGAGTTTTTTTTTCCCCCACAGGAGGATGGGGACACTTTGAGTCCCCAATGTGAAGGAAATGGGTGATTCCCCACTCTTCCCACCCAGATCACATACAAACTATGGTGGTTAATCTTGCTTTTCAACATGATATAAGCGTTAGACTCAGAATGAAAACAGGCCTTATCTCCATTAGGTTAATTGAGGTAGTGAAACCCAACCTAAATGAAAATGACACCATCCACTCCTTGCGTTAGGTCCTGGAGAAAGTTGGCCGAGAGCAGCATCCATGCCTCCCTGCAGCTTCCATGCCTCTGCTTCCTCACTCTTGACATGCCGTGACCAGCTGCCTCGTGTTGCCGCTGCCACGCCTTCCCCACCATGACAGACTTTGCTCTCAAAATAAATCCTTACTCATTTATAATTGTTTTTGTTTCGTGTTTTCTAAGAGCAAGTAACACACACACACACACACACACACGACAAAGCAGAAACATGCTGTTGCATTAGCAGACGTTGAATAAGGTGTAGCTTTGACCTCACTATGCTGTCTAGAACCTCTTTCTGTAATGCACACTCATAAAATACTTTTTCAGAAATTCTAGGGGTTCAGAGCCCCAAATCTTTGAGTGCAGGCACAAGATAACCCAAATAGATTCCAGTACTTCAGACAGATGCTCCTTCTCAGTTACACAATGTCCACACAAAGACACATTCACAGTGAGCCCTCTCACTGAATGCTGATTGGCTGAGCCAGCAAACAAGTGCAATAAACAAAGGCTCAGAGGGCTACCACTCTGTTGAAACTAGAACAAAACTCAAAGTTTGCTCAAATAGTCGAATTATGTTACGGAGAAAAGTAAGACTCAGAAGGCAGATTCCTTTGTTCCAGGTAGCTGCTGGCTAGTACGTGTCGAGCTCAACTCAAGGGCAGTAATAAGCTGTCTGTCTGGCGATTTCCTCTTTTAATAACTGTTCATGATGACTCTGCCCAGGTATTCCTTTTCCTGCCACTCTGTGTACTATTTCTCCACATTTCACACACTCTGCTTTTCATCATCTTTTCACACACTGCCTTCTGAGCAGACATGCCACCTTCCTCACTGATAAAGGACACAGTGGAGGCAAATTAGTTCTGAAGGTAAAGCTGAAGTAACAGATCAACAACATCACACATATTTTGAGCTTCATCAGTGGTATCCTGAACATTGTTTTTGTTTTGTTTTTAACTCAGAAATGCCTGGCTTCATGTATACTCTGACGAGAGCTTCATGTCTGTGAACAGATAACAACTATTCAACTCCCCTCAAAGAATACCATGAGCATGGGTGGAACAGGCCAACAAGGCCTTCTTCCTTCCCTCCAGGAGTCTCTGTGCAGTGAGAGGAGAGAAACATTCACTTACAGGTCTTTAGTACCATGTCTGGGGCCACAGCAGATGGGTATTTTAATGCTTGGGTGTTTCTTCGCACCTTTTTTCTAACTAGGGCTCAGGTTTCCTGGCAGGGCAGGATGTATAGGAGTTAATCCACACATACACCTTCCTTCTCTCTCTTAGCAATAAAAGTAAAAAAAAGAAAATAGCAGAAAAAAACTAATTATTGACCGATGCAGGGATAGGTAGAGAGGAGCTGGGTCACAGGCAACTCCTGGGGTAGAGTGGGTAGACAGACAGCAAGAGAGGAAAGCTGTGGCTTGTACAAGCCGAGTCAGGTGGGGAAACAAGGGGATAGATGCATAAGGAAGTATGACAGAATCTAGAAACAACACTACAAGGGTCCATGGTGCAATGCCTGAAAACACAACAGACTACTCATCAGACCTCATCCGTGGAGCTTATAAAAGACTACAGGTTTTTAAAGTAGAAATCCAGCCTTCACGGTTCCTAAGCACTCCAAGGGAAACAAAGAGGAGCACCTAGCAGCAGGGCACCGGCGGCAGGGAGGGCTTCTGTGGGAATGGGACCCGGAGAGCTGCAAACAGAACAAGGCAGCCAGGCAGGGCTGAAAAGGTAAAGCTGGGCTGACACTCAGCCAAACATCAGTCATGTCCATGTAGAATCCTAGGAAGGTTTTGCTGAAGCCAGCATCACTCTGCATTCTTACATCACTAGAAATTAGTTTTAATCTGTGTGCATGCTACAGAGATGTACCCTAAGCAGCGTTTGGTTAACATTTCATTGTAGTCGGGGGAAGTGGTGGATGGGTTGATGGATCAGGCCATATTCTGGACTCACTGCTCTTCTTTAGTGTGTGTGTGGGCATAATATTACGGGATTCAGAGTGTGCTTTCCTCTCTAGAACCCAAGAAACAAGCTAATTAGCCCTTACTTCCCACTCCCAACATCAAGCTCTCTCTCTCTGTTTGGCCCCAGTGAGAAAGGATGCACTATGCATTGGCAACACCTGGGATCTCCTTGCAAGATGCAGCAGACAAACTGTCAGGAGCCTGTCCTGAAAGCTACAGGCCCCAGCACAGAGAAGTGCTAATGCATCCCAGAAGCAGTTGACCAACCCCAAGACCGGAACTCACATGTCAGTGCAATTTTCAGATGCTAATTTTTAAGTGCAACAAAGGCTCTCTATAAATTACCATTATGATTTTTACATCCATAATTTATTTCCTGCCAGGAACACAATACATTGCCAGGTGGCCAGACCACAATAAGAGACACAACTCACATTCTTGACTTTCCTGCTTTCAAACCCCTTGGGAATCTGGATTTGGCTGATAGTTGCTGTAAGTACTTTAGGAGCTGCATTTTTTGTGGTTAGTCGCTAAACTGTAGGCAAGCTCCATCCCAGACAGGGTGCACACATAGGGTCTCAGTGTGAGAACATCCCAGAGAGGTCAAGACGCTGAGAAAAACCCCGCAGTCTCAGCCCCCAAGACAAGAGCACAGAGGAACGCAGCGAGTCCTTTGGGGATTCCAGCTGGTAAAGATGAGACAGCCACATGGCAACAGGATGTGCCACCCAAGTGGTGGTGACCTGCTCTTTATTAAGCCAAAATGCACTAAACAGAAGCAGCCACCAGAGTTACACAAAGGTAAGTGACAAAATGAACCTTTCTGCCACTGTGGTGCCCTAGGGATATCTTTGCTCCTCAAAGTGAGCCCTGCAGACCCACAGCAGTGGAACCCAGCTGGCCATTTGGCATCCCTAGTACTGCAATGTGCCCCGGTGATTTGCACATATGTGGCAGGAACACAGCCAGGGGGCCTCTGAGACTGAGCCAAAGGTCGCTTCCAAAAGAGGCCAGCCCCTTTTGATGATACTTCCATCCCTTGGGCTGTTCTGTTCAGCTGGCCCTTCATCCTCCCAGTCAGCTACCTCTTTCTGCACCACACTTCTCCTCACAGAGCCACACTGGCTTCCTTCTGACCTGTGTGCAAGCTTTGAGCTTTGCCTTCCTAATGCAGCACTTTGCTCAGAGTGCTGACGATGTGGAGCCTTGTGAGAGGCCACTGAACACTTGTCACCACAGGAGACATAACTAGCACCTCCTCGGTGCCAGTCTCTCTTCCGCACACCAGGGCTGGATCTGCTCATGAGAGAAACCGTGTGTAAGTCTGTTGGAGAAGAGAGGTGCAAAGCCGCATGGGGTGGGGAAGGGCTCCATGCTGTACCCTTGAGCTCTGCCACTGTGTCCATAACCACTGAGCAATGCTGCTGCTTCTTCCTAATTAATCCCACGATGCCCCTCTACTACAAGCCCTTACAGGCATCAAAGACCTTACATACTTCCTGACTCGCGGCTCCCGTGCCAATATCCACCCCAACCCTCTGCTTCCCATTCTTCTCAGTCACCAGTGTGTGGTCCTTCAGTCTGGCACCTCACACAAGGGATCTGCAGACACTTGTAACACTTCTGCCTCTCCTACCCAGAGATTGCATCAAACCCCCAATGAGGTCCCTTGCCCTTACTTCTTAGGGGCAGAAGAGTGTATGCCGTGTGACCCGGCCATTTATAGCAACACGGCTTCAGTTCAGCCTCACAGGCAAGGCCATCCTGTGGTCTTGATTGTGAATTTATGTGGAAAGTCAGGTTGGAAAGCTGACTCAGCAACAGTAAAAAGACAAATCCTCTTGCAGAAGACTCAAGATCAGTTCCCAGCATCTGTATCAGGTAATTCACAGCAGCCTGCAACTCCAGCTTCAGAGATGTGATGTTCCCATAGGCACTTGTACTCACAGGAGCATTCTCCCACTGGATGCATAGACACACATACACACAGGCACTCACACACAGACAGACACACACACACACAGGCACACACAGAAACAAACACACAGACAGACATACAAACACACAGAGACACACACAGACACATACACAGACAGGCACACAGAGAGACAAACACACATACCCACATAGCCACACAAATATAAATAAACAAACAAACCTTTAAAAGAGTTGGTAAGGATCCCTGCTGAGAAGCAGCTTTCTCGGGTGCCTTCACTGTGGGTAATCATAGCCTGCCTGTGTGAAAAATGTTCTTCCAAGGAAGGACATGATCAGGGAACCAAAGTTGCAACGGCAATTCTGCTATCGCTGGTGGGACTGAACTAAAACTTCAAGCAGATTAGAAAACGGTGAGTAAACTCTATTCCAAAGTGAGCAGAGAAAACTGCAGTGTCAAGAGTGACAGCAGCCATGATGGTGAGGACGCTCAAAGGCTTATGGCCTGGAGCCTCCCTTTGTGGGGTTCAATGGAAGGAGTTTGCTTGCCAAGGGGAGCAGGTTGGGTAGTTCTGTGTTATGACAGAGCAAGTTGCTACTGCACATGTCCCTTCCCATAATGCACCTAATTTTAGTCATATGCATGCTCAATTATGCATAGGCGTAAGATGCTAAATAGGATGTTCTTCCCAAAACTACCCTCAAAGGGCACAGTTTGTCTTACTTTTCATGCGCTCAGAACTAGTTCAGGGCAGATTGGCCTTCCTAATCTCTTACCAAGAGTGAGGTGGGGTAGAAATTGTTAAAGCTTGATAGCCATTAAAAGGAGAATTTCATTCCATTGTTTGGCATGGGGTGTGAACGCAGACTGGTACAAATGGGGTTCAAGGTGGCAAGCAGGTTGCTGAGTGCATTGTTCAGAGTGCAGTGTGCATAGCACATAGCATTTGCAGGTCCTCAGCTGTAAAGTACATTCCTGGATATAGCCCAAGCCAAATAACTCTAAGATGTTCCCTGTGGCCACTTCCTTCCTGCCAGTGTCCCCCAGAGCTCTGATCTGTGGAGTCATCAGCTACTCTAGTGCAGAGCTGTGGGGGGTCAGGAGCAGAGCTGGTGCCTGCCTTTGTGCTGTGACAACACCAAGCGTTTTCTCAAGGAGAATGGGAAAATGTGTCTCAGAGGCTTCTGTGTTAAAGACTCTGACCTCACTTAAAAGGGAACGAGGTGTCAATTCTGGCAAAAATGACTGATCCATAAATCCTTCTGCAGGTTATAACCAGTGCACACACAAGTCAGAGGTGAGGATGAAACTTGTAGTAAGCGCCATGTGTGCCTGCTACAGCATGCCCTTCCAAAGATGCCATATTTCCTACCCAACACACTGCAAACCCACACTAAGACAAAGCTGAACACACTGCACCCCAGCCAGAAACAGCAGCAGCTGCCACGCGTGTGCCTAGCCAGGGACTCTCTCTCAGGCACCCACAGCTTCTGAGGTCCTCATCATTTTCATTATACTGTTAGATGCCCAAATGATATAATGGAAGAAAATGCAATTATTTTTTTGTTGTGTCAAGGGCCCTTAGCTTTGCTTGTCTATTTATGTCGTTTTAGACAAAATGACCTAGTTTTCAATCCTAATGGTCTGTGTCATGGAAGGAACGAATTTGAGTACCCTCATTCACAAATAATGTGTTTTCGTTCCAGCAGAGAGATTAACTCCTAGCTCTATTATACATTAAACAGGAATTATAGTAAAACTTCTGTTTGCTAAAAGTTATCTTTCAGGAATATACAATCCAAGACTAAACATGTTAAATTTTCACATAACTACTACCAAGAATAGCAAAGGGCTATCACCTGAATGGCTGGACTAGAAAATGTAGGTGATAAAGAAACCAGTTGTTTTCCTAAAGTAAATGTCCTGTACATCTTGACAATGTCAGCTCCTCTCTGAGATGGGGAAATCTGAAGCTTAGAGGGGAGGAATATTTCAGATATTGAATCTCTGAAGCAATGGCAGAACCAATATTCTAAACTTTGTTGCAGGCACAACCCATGCTTCTTGGTACAGATTTCTTCACAAAGCTGATTTGCTACCAAAAAAAAAAAAAAAAAAAAAAAAAATCAGACTTAAACAGAACATTGTCCAACTTCTATTCTATGTAATATTTACTCTATTTAGAAGATATATTTTGGGAACCTCATAGTCAAATGGATAGTCCTGGGGAGAAAATAGCTTCCAAGGAATCAGTTCCTTTGTTTTAGATGTTGATACCCCGTAACTGCATTGAACTCAGAATCTGCCTTACAACTAGTCCTTGCTGAAGGAGGAAGGGTCTTGTGTTGGCTGCCTGTCTGGATTGCAGGACTAAGGGCTGACAAGCAACTTAAGAAAAGAATGGCTTATTTGGCTTACAGTACAAGGTGGAGGAATTCGTCGTGGCAGGGAGAGCAAGGCGGCAGAGGCAGGAAGCTGCTGGTCACATTGCGCAGACAGTCAGGAAGCTGGGCATGGGCAGGAAATGGAGCTCAGATATAAAACCTTAAGGCCAGTGCCCAGTGATCTACTTCCTCTAAAAGACTCCACAGAGTTCAACAACCTTTACAAGCAGTGTCCTGAGCTGCAAACCAAGGGAATACTTTTCATGTTCATACGCTGATAGTTTAAAAGCTATATATTTAAAAGCACATACGTAATTGAACTTTCAAAAATATGCAACCAACAGATATGGGGCTGGTGATGAAGGACAGCTGGTAGAGTTCTTGCCTAGTGTGCATGTAACCCTGAGTTTGAGACCACCCAGGACCACAAGTAGAAGAAGGCGCTAATAAGTTCCTGGGAGAGGGAGGTCATCCTCAGTGGGTGTCGTGTCCCTCCTGCTCTGTGTTGAGTGCTCTGGAGGGTCTGCTTCAGGCTTCATTAGGGATTCACCAGCCTGTTCCATCAAAATAGCAATCATGTACTGGAAATTCCTTAAAAGCCCCTGTCAGGCAGAAGACATCGCCTTCACTGCCAGTTATGGGAGCCCATGATTGGCAGCCTTTCTTTATTCCAGTTTCACATTACCATTGTAAGCAACCAAAATACTCATCTTTCCAGAGAGCAAATTGCCACTTTGAAACATGAAAAACAGAGAAAGTATAAAATTCTGAATAACGGCCATTGTGAGTAGCTAAGCACTGTGTGGTTGTGGGAATGAGGCAATTTGCATCTTGTTATGTTGCCTGCCTTCTTGCTTTCATAATTATTGGAACATTTCAGATCATTAACGCTGCCAAATACAAATTAGAAAAATAAAAGTCTCCCAACTGATACAGACTTTTTCCAATCTCAACTCCAGGGCTCCAACTCCTAGAATATTCTAGATGAAGCTAGTCTTTTTACTCTGTTGCAATTTCTTCTTTGTAGTCATAAGCTCCATTCAATACGTATATCGAGAGCAATGGAACACCTGGTTTACCCCTCTGATAGAAGCTAAAGCATGGTTATGTCTTGCTATTTGTGGACAGCAAGTGACACGCTGTCATCTGCTGCCTCTTGGGGACAATAGAGCTGATCAAAAGACTGGATCTATTCTGTCTGCACTGCTTCCAGACAGACTGTGCACACTGGGATGGAGGCTCTCTCTTGGTTTTATTTTTTTTTTCTCATATATGAAAGGTGCTTTAATCTTGTAGACAGGTCTATAGAGCTACCTAGAAATGTGAATAAAAAATTTGTAAAGATGGGATGAGCCATTTCTGGGGACCTAGTATACAGCGTTTGGGATGGGAGTATTAATTTGATCATGGTAACCACACGCAATGCATACATATACAAAAATCAACAATGCTCCATCCTGACTAAAATTTGTTAATTAAAATATTATTTTAAAATTAAAAAAGAGAAGAGGATGAGATCAGGAGCAAAAGGAAACCATAAGGTGACCCCTAACCTGTAGCCACGTTTTGCCTCCATGGGCCTGGAGATAAGGAGAGTCAAGTGGTAACATGGAAAAACTGGGGGTAGAGGGGTCATAAGACAGGAAATGGTGGAGTCCACAAAGAACACTGTGCTGCAGCCTGCCCACAGACCATCTTACCAACACTGAGCACAGATCCCCTGAAGGACAGCAGCCTTGAGAAGCACCACAGGCCTCGGAAGTCAGGGGTTCTGAAGTGGAGAGGCCCACTAGACAAAACTTACAGACTGAGACTAGATTTGAATGAACTCAGCTTGGAAGGGTTGGGGCAGTATTATGGTCAAGGCCTTCATGCTACTGAGTCCTTCTGAATGAATCCCTAGGCTTTTGTCCATTTGACATGAATGTTTCAATGTGTTGGTATAAATTTTAAAAATAACCTTTATGAAAATCAGAGCAAAAAAGTATAGATAAACTTGAATCCCCTCCGTATCGTTTTATCCATAAGTAAAGCCTTTCCTTAGGAGTGGGCTGTCCTGGTGCACTAGTGGACTGCTGGTCTCAAAGGTGCCTTTGATGTTTCCACATTGGATCAACAGTGACCTAGGAGAGCCTGTCTCACTCCAGGGCTCTGCTTGCACTGGGCCTCCCGTGGTCCCTGCCCTGCCTCCCTGATTTGCCACAAGGAAGGCTAGAGTCTGGCAGTCTGGCTGGCATTCTACCGATGCAGCTGAAATAAACAAATCTCAAGTATGTTTTACAACATTTTAACATATTTTTACAATGTCTGATTTAACTCTATTTTCTAAAGTTCATTGTAAAAATAATGAACATAGAAAAGACTGTGCCTTCTCTAAAAAGAAAATATTTGTCAAGCATCTGTCCTGAGGCTCGGGCTGGTACTCAGTATTCTGCAAACATTCTTTATAAGAAAGAGGGCCGTTACCAAGGGTGCTTCTTTCATACATATACTAAAGTGTTGCACAAAGTCCACACATGTACATTTATGCATATACACATTCCAATACGCATGGGTGTACATGAAGGTATGACATATACACAAAATATGCTCAGTATTCTTAGATCATAGGTCATACTGGGTTTTTTCTTTTCAGCTGTGTATCCTGAATTTGTCACTGAGTGTATATAATCCTCATTTAAATGAAACTTGTCGATTTTAAGTGTACAGCGGCAGAAAAAAAAGCTCATTGCTTTAGGTGTTTAGAAGCCAAAATGCAGCTTTAATGTTCTTTTACAATAGCAGCCTACTTCATGTTATTAGTTGTACATATTTAGCTTTACTATTTATGTTTGTTTCTAATTGGCACATTATAATTGCATACATTTATGTGGCACAGGGGGATGTTTTATGTATACATTGAACAATAATCAAATCAAGGCCCTGGCACATTCATCGTCTCATACATGGATCATCTCTTTGTGTTGAGAATGTGCAATGTCTTCCTGCTGTTTTGAAATGTTCAATATATTATTTAAAAAAAAAAAAACATATGAAGATTGCTACTGAAGCTGAAAGTCAGCATTCTCAGTAACTTTCTATTTCCTTGTGTTGAGCCTAGAAGCACAAAAAAAGTATCTTCCTGTTTACATTCCTGGCATGTGTTTTGGAGTGCTCTTCAGTGCTCCTGCAACACTGTTTTCAGAGGGGACCTGATACTGTCTCTGCCAAGACTCCTGGCTACTGAATATGGGGTGAGGCACAGAGAAGTAGGAACAGATGGGAAAAAGGCAGTGTGTAGTGAGTGGTTTCAGTCCCGAGTTAGAAAGCCCTTCAGTCAGGATCCTCCAGAGAAACAGAGCCAATAGGAGTTCATACAGTGCACACACAAGGACACAGGAGTTCATACAGTGCACACACAAGGTCAAAGGAGTGCATACAGTGCACATGCATGCAAGGTCACAGTGCGTACACACAAACACGTGGTGAGGAGACCTACGCTGTAGAATTTGGGATTATTGTTGAGGCTGCCAAATTCAAGTTCTTCAGGGAAGGCTAATGGAGAATACAATTCCATCATAAAGCCCACAGCCTCGGGCTCACGAGAACTGAGGGAGTGGACAGGGATCAGGACATACCTCTGAGAAGCCCACAGCCTTCTGCTGAAGAACTCTACCCTCCTGCAATCAGGATAGGCTGGCCTTCTGCTAAGTTAACGGAGAGCTCTAGCAGTTGATTGGATGGTCACCCGCGTTACAGAAGGCTCCGTGTCTAACTCCACCTACCGTTTAAATGTTATCATTATCCACAAGATACAGAGACTCATAGAATAATGGTGGACTCAACATCTAGAGATTGAATGACCATGTCAAAGTGACCCATGAAATAAGTAATCCTGGGTATGTAACATCCCTTCCCTTTCATATCTATCTATGTACCTATCTATGTATCTATGTATCTATCACCTATTTATCTATCATTCTTTCTTTATGTCTGTCTGTGTATCATTTATCATCTATCATCTATCTATCAACTATCTTATCTACCATCTGTCTGTCTGTCTGTCTATCTGTCTAGTGCCAGGGATTAAAGCTGTCGCATGCCAGGCCCCTACTCTACCACTTCTTACACCCCCAGCCGTTGTGATAATTTCAAATATAAAAATCCCTACATGTTACATTTCTGCAGGTGATGAATCAAATGTTTCTGTTCCAATGAAACAATGTGAAAGAGGAAGAAAACATTTGTAAAAGCTACGCTCCTGTCTCATTAAATATATTACAAAATAAACATGAATTTAAACAAGAGAGGTACAAGTCCTTATTATTAATCAAAACCCAGGAGAAAATTAAAGTGTCTCTACAGATAAAACTCTATAGAAGATTGTTTTTTAAAATATTTTTTACTTATTTACTTGTGCATATGTCTGTGTGTGTATTCACATGTGAGTGGAGGTGCCAACAGATGACACAAGAGAGCGGTAGATCCCTTGGAACTGGGTTAAGAAGGCTGTGGACCACCTGATATGGCTCTGGAAGAACAGCAAGTGCTTTCAACAGAGAAGTCTTCTTTCCAGTTCCAGGGTTGTGTTTTCATGGTGAGGAATTCTAGAGGCATGGTGCTTTGTTTGAGTTAGAGAAAGTGCTGTGTGTGATGGCTGGGATTGCGTGTGCTGATCCGGTGGGCTCATTCCAGCCCTGCATCCTCATACAAGTGCTCAGTGCACACCATTACTTAACGTCGGTACAACTTTTTGTGGCAAATACTGTGCATGCCATATATGTGAATGCTGATAAATAGCTAAGCAGAAATCACAGAATTCAGTTCAAATCACACACTCAGGAAACGGCGTGCACGTGTCGTTGTCCCGTAGTGGTGACTCTGGGCTTTCCTTGGGCAGCTGACTCTTGGTTAGAGAACAGAATCCCCATGTGGCTTAAAGAGACAGAAATGAGCAAGAGTTTTGGGTTGTGATGGCGTGTGGTAGGAATGCCCTACAGACCAGGGCTGGCCATTCTTAGGGTATCTGAAGCACATAATGCACATGTGTCTCGACTCCTGCTTTGAGACAAGTGTATGTGTGACATTCACGCCAAGGTTGTTCCCTGGTAGCTCCAGACTGTACATCTTGAAGACTGCAATGGAATCCACAAACAATGGCTTGTAATTAACCCACGGTGACATCCAGTAATATATGCAGACCACATCATAAACCCCCAAAGAGCACACAGATCTCCTGTTTCACAGCTTGGTGTGGTCCCCACCATGTGACATGGATATGAGCACACCAAGGTGCTGCCACATTTGTTACCCTTCATCCATTAGAAGAAATGATGCAAAACTATTCCCAGATGGCCGGCTGACTCCCTACCTTCTTGTGTACTTCAAATGACACCCATGACATGATCCCAAATGTCTATAACACTATCAAAGGCTCCTATTTTCCTTTGCATTTCCTCAGCCTCACAGTCTTCTCCAGCCTTCCTTCAATCACACCATAAACACAGCCTCAGAGTACATCAGTCAGTGGTAGCAAGAGGAAAAAACATCCCCATAGTGTTATCAGCCCTCTCTTTCTTGATTTAGCAAAAACAGCTTGCACTTCTGAGTCTCTGGCCAAGTCCCACATAGAATTACTTTTATGGATGGGAGGAAAGCCAACTGCTGCTCGCTCACCTGTAAGTCACAGTTGATGGAAGAAATCAGAACCAGATTCTCTTCACATTTTCTGAAGTCATTTTAGGAGAGTAAGGAGCAGGAGACAATAGAATGGCTTTTCAGATTGAATGCAAAGCCAGCAATGACTCTTCTGCTAACATTCAAAGTGATGTCTGGTGGCACAAAAGTGTGGCAGGAGCTGAGAAGGCAGGATTCCCAAGGTTTTATCCCCACCCTGTCAGGAAGGAACTTGACTTCAGGACTTTGGATGAGAGGCTGTGCTGAGACCCTCTGTAAGTTTGATTAGTCCATTTGGGTGCTTACTCTAAACTCCCTTTCTGTCTAAAATTTCATTTTTTCATATGTATTTTTATGTAATCATTTTTTTTAATTTCATAGGAGGAAAACCTCTAGGTTAGGTCCAAACACTCCTTCATGTTGATGAAAGATATAAAACCCTTCACAAATTAACAAATCATTGCATCACATGTCAACCAGAACACTGGCAAAGAAAACAGGGTAATAAATGAGCCACAGAAAGTGAGTCACAAAATGGAAGGAAGCAGCCTGGCCTTGGGGCTCAGATTCTTATCTCAAAACAGAGCCAGACCCATGAGGAAAAGTCTCTAGTAAGAAATTCTGTCTATTTACTGCATGATGGTATTTTCTTGGTGACACTAGGGCCAGCTCAGTAACTGGGACCGCTCAGTTGGAATGGTACCAGTGGTTCTGTACGGTCTGAATAAGCATCTGGAGTGAGCAAAGGATGATGAGGGAGGTCCCTACAGCAGAGAATCTCTGAACCTAGCACACATGTGGAAAAGATTCTTAGGGCTTTGCTATTGTACACACTCGCAGCGGCTATAGAAATTTTGTGAAGCATCAACGGCATTGGGTCTTCTCTCTACTGGCATTTCTCTATCCATGCCTCATCTTCCTGGAAGACAAACAAGCCCCTCAGTAGCTCCACACCCAGAGTCTATGTCTATGTTACCTTAAATGTGGAAGGAGATTTTACAGGTGAGAATGAGGGAACTGAGATTAAAGACTATTCTGGATTATTCAGATAGACTCAGGCATTCACACCTGTCCTTAACGCAAAACCTAAAAATCAATTGCACAGGAAAAAGCTATTCTATAAATCAGTAATCAGGGATATCCAAAGTCCAGGGCACTGGGGTCATATGGTTTCATGGAGACCCCTTTCTCAGTAGCCAGGAGCCCTTCTGGGCATGCTAAAAAGATGAGTCAGGTTACAGAATGTGGCTGCCATGTCAGCATCAGATTCCCTGAATAACTTGCATGGTGTCACACACCTCAGCATTCTGCAGGCTAAAGTAGGAAGGTCATAGTGTAAGGCCAGCCTGAGATACAAAGACAATTATAGGTCAATCTGGGCTTCATAGAGAGAACCTATATTCCCCTACCAATCGCTGAGTAAAATCTGCAGTCTGTTTTGTAGGGAATGAAGTGCTCACTAGGTGGCAGGGAGAAGTCTGAAAGAGTGGGTCTTAGCTTCTTGTGGAAACTCCAATAAACATGTTAGCTGCCATCAAGCAACAGTAGTTTCCTCTCTAAGTGTTCTGAAGGCCCAAAAACCTGAGTTCCCAGTATCAGCTGGTCACACTACATACAGAGGCTGCAGAAAGTCTTCCTGACTCTCCAAGCTATGGCGCTGGTGACATCATCAGCCTCTGGCTGTATAGGGTCAAGCTTTGCCTCAGAGTCACCAGGACCCTTTTTCTCCCCCTGCTCTTCATGCTGACTCATAACTCAGCATAGACACTGCTCCTTTCAGTGGCCGTGAGACTCTCCAGCTGGGCCCCTTGCTCCCCACAACGCTCAATCCTGCACTTTAAACACATATTGGCTTCTCTCCTAACTATTGAAAATGATAAGTACTCCATGGTATAATGTGCAATTACACAGGGCTTTTTGGAAAACAACACCGTCACTCAGCCTACCTGTGATCTGTGGCCTTACATGAACTTGTTGCCTCTCACAGCCAGTGAGTCAGTGAAGGGATCACTGCCCTCTGCCTGTTTACCACTTGAGAACCGAGAGTCCTAAGAGTCTGTCCATCCAGTTCACACAGCCTGGGGGGAACCAGGACAGTGCAGGTCCACGTGAGGGTGACACAGGAGAATGTCACCAGCATCTCAGAGTGCCATCGGCTGCAAGCTGTTGAAGGTGACAGGCCGCTACATTTGATTTTTATTTCAACTTGCCACTGGCATGCTCAGCATCAAACCCAGCAGAAGGCAGGATGGCGAACAGGTTATCGCTGTGCTCAGGTACCTGCCTGTCTGTGGAATGAATAGGTGATGCCAGATTGTAGGGGTTCTCATTTCATCTCAGCAAGGCCTAGGATCTGTAAACACAGTAAAGGAAACACTAAGTGATGTTGAATTTAATTGAAATGAGATCTGAGAAGGAGGATTCAGAGCCAGCAATTATGCTCAAAAAGTGAACCCCTGCTGGTGCTGTTTACATTCCTCTTGCTTTAAAGAAATCTGCAATGGAAATAATAAGCGATAGAAACACAGCTCAAATTGAAACTCAGTGTGGTGAGCTTGCAATCTCCCAGGGAGAAGAAAGCTGCAGAGAAGAAAAGATCAGCACAGACTAAAAAACAAGCTTATGGACTGCACCCAGCTCATTTGATGCACCGGCAAAACGCAATTCTTTTTGACCTAACATGCCTATGCTTAGATGTATTATATTGTCCCCTTTGGACTTATTTCCACCCCACAATCTTCTCTTGCCCCCAAATCTAACCTGTGCAGCTTGTATCAGACATGCTCAGTTGTGAGTCTGCTTGTCAATGAAGAACTGCAGTAGGCCTGGCATGATGGGCAGTGAGACACCCCAGTGCCAGCTCAACCTCCCTCGTGCAGCGGTGTGTCACTAGTGAGCCCTTCCCAAGGTCAGAGTCGCTCCCTGCAGGCTCCTTCCTTCAGCCAAAGGTCTGTGCATCTTCCTGGAATAACTCCACTGCATGTCCTTCAGACCGAGAGACAGCTTCCAAGTGTCCATAGCCCTGGGACCCATAAACTCCCAGTCTCCCTTAACTGTGGCCAACCTCATAAAGCACCTTCATTAAGTTTTATTTGTTCACAGTACTAAAAATACTACCTAGACTCCACCTACTTTGGTTACAGAATATTGAGAAATGAATGGCAAACTGACTAGAAAACTTTCTTCCTGCTAAATAGCTTTTATAGTGTTGGAAGGTTCAATGTGGGCTTCTGAGGTGGGCAGGGCATGTCAATTTTCTTACTCAGTCCTGGATCCTGCATGGTACGGCACTGATGTGCCAGAAGAGTTGTGCCTCCTGGGATAATAGTTCTATGTTGTTTATGGGAACAACCAACCATTTCTGATTGGATTTAAGAATTTTTCCTCAGAAAGAATTTTAAATTTGGTACTGTATACTGGGTCAGAGGCACACGACTGAGGATATCATACACTGAGGAGGAAACTGCCAGGGCTCTTTAGCTAACTGCCTTCTTAATATTTGTGTTTCCACCCACAGATCTGTGCTGCTTTCAACCTTGGTCAGGTGATTTTTTTTTCTGCAGTGGGTAATGGCTAATGCAGAGACTCAGACTGGCTAAAAGATGCTTAGAATAAGTGACTCAGCCATGGATAAGTATTCTGTGTCACCACCACCCTCTTCCAAGGCTCAAGGAACACAGAGAAGTGGGCAGAAAGAATCTAAGAATCAGAAAATGGAGAAAAGTCTGTGAAATGCTCTCTTGTGGGAACAGCATGGGTCATGCACACATCAGCTCACAACTCTGATTACTTGCACAAGGCTAGTATAAGACAAAGTCCGTCAAAATTCACATATGGATGGAGGTGAAGGGGCTCCCAACATCCCAGCCCCAGCTGAGGAACTATTGGAAGTTGATTCCTGTTGAGGGAAAGAGAGTCACTCCACACAGCAGGATACTAATGGGTTACCCATGTCCCATTGGATAGTCCTATACCCTTTTGTATACAGTAAGCACTGATTATTAAACTATTAATGATAAAATAAAAATAAAGAAGATAGGAAATTGGGAGAATGGTTAGTGTGTTCCAGGGAGAGTGGGAGAAGATCAAATAATTGAAGAATACTTTCTAGGCTGGGCATGGTGGTATTTGTCTTTAATACATGACTTGAGAGACAGAAGCAGGTTGATATCTGTGAGTTTGACACCAGGCTGGTCTATACAGCAAGTTCCAGCCTAGCACAGACTACATATTGAAGTCCTATCTTGAGAACAATAGAAAGAACCATCTATTGACTATAGACCTTAATAGTACAAAAAGTAATAAGAAATTAATAACTTGGTAGCTTAACCGAAGAGGAATTTATTTCAACTTACATGGAGTTTAATGAGTGGCTTCTTTTGGCTGGCATGAGGCTCCTTCATCCCTTAGATTTGTTCTCATCAAGTGAGAGTCAATAGGCCAATTCTAGGTGCAGCAACTATTCTTTTATAGTCATATATATATATATATATATGGAATATATATACATGTGTATGTGGAAGTAGCCTAAAATTGCCCTAGAATAAAGAAAATGGGCTTAGGAGAAAAACTAGGAAGTCTCTAACATACGATTTTAAGAAATTTCTTTTCTTAAAAAAATTTAAGATTTTCTTCAGATCGTCTTTAACATATGATCTAAAGAAAGCAGATAGCTTGTCCTGTCATAGGACTCTCTGCACCCTGTACTGAGATGCCCTAAGTACAGACACAACGTTATGTATAACCAGCTGGGGGCCCATGGGAGGTGGCACAGGATTTTGTCAACCCAGTAGACTAAGTGTTGTTTTTTGTAAAAACTGCTCTACTCAAGGGCACTTCTGCGCTCAAGATCAAGGAAGAGAAGAGCAGCGCTGCTGTGTCCATGCAGAGGTAGGAGGACGGCTGACTACAGATGTGATTTCTCTTGAATTTTCATGTTTTTAATATTTTAATATTCCAGGAGTGACAATAAAAACTTTATAATGTGAAAATATAGCCTTGAGCTGGGAGAACTCAGAGGAAATATTTGGAGAACACAGATGAAACACGCCATTTGGGGTCTGCTTTACTGGGTCTTTAGAGAGACTCGCTTTACAGTTTTATGTGAAGTGAATTTCTGTTAAGTTTCTGAGTGGAAGACCTTGTGCGTTTTCTTGCAGGGAAGCTTTGATACAGTAAGTCAGAGAGATTTGATGAGCATACCTGGTGGCCAATAAAAGCGCACAAGCTGCCTGCAGAGACAAGTGTTCCAGGACCTCCTCCTGGCACTGCGCTCCTCACCCCCTGCAGAGTACCGACTTGGTCAGGAATGTTTCCTCACCTTTCTGCCATGTTTCGCTCGTGCAAGCCCTAATCTTTCCAAACAGTCCGCTGCGCTTGGGACATTGATTTCTCTTTCCTTGGAGGAGACTGAAATGCATCGTGTGTGAAAATTTTCTACACCACTTTATGCAAAAGAGGCAATACTGACCACATTCACTTACTTGAAGATATGTGCTGGCTAGTTTTATTTCAACTTGATGGAAACTAAAGCCATCTGAGAAGAGGAAACTTCAACTGAGAAAAGCCTTCATAAGATTGGGCTGTAGCGAGCCTATAAGGTATTTTCTTAATTAGCAATTGATGGGGAAGGGCCCAGCCCATTGTGGATGGTACCATCCCTGGGCTGGCGGTCCTGGGTTTTATAAGAAAGCTGGCTGAGCAAGCCATGTGGAGCAAGCCAGTAAGCAGCACCCCACCACGGCCTCTGCCTCAGCTCCTGCCTCCAGGTTCCTGCCCTGATTGAGTTCCTGTCCTCACTTCCTTCAGTGATGAACTGTGATTTGGAAGTGTAAGCCAAATAAACCCTTTCCTCCCCAAACTGTTTTGATTCATGTTTATCTGCTGATCCATCACAGCAATAGTTACCCTAAGAGCGACTATCATATAGTCAGTCTCATTACACACAATTTATTCTAGATACAGTGCCTGTTTCTGATGTCTATGCACCTATTTAATCTAACCTCTCCTTCTCCAGTCATTTCTACAACCGATATTTTGTGCATCTCCAAAAAAGTGTGAAGAACTGAGATGAATAAGCAAATGAGCCTGATGCTGTCTCAGCCAGTTTTCAAGGAATTAGAAGTTAGTTAGGAAAGAAGAAAAATGTGTGGTTGTGAGGCAAACTGGGAGGCTCAAAACTACACAATAGATAGAAGTGCAATTAGAGGAAAAGCCAGGAGGAGAAAGCAATTGTTCAGTGGCTGCCTGGTAGAGAGCCAGCCAGTGTGAAATGGCCGAATCAAATTCTCCTATGCTCAGGCATTCAAAACCACAACACCCGGGCAAGAAGCAATGATTTCTAAATACAGGGGCCCCACTACATTGTAGTTCACAGAGAACCTCAGGCAGGGACCCAAAACCATCAAAATCCATGACAGTGTGACACGGTCATTCCAAGATTCACAATACAGCAGCTTCCAGGCCTGGGAAGACCCACGCTGGGTGGATCGAAACAGCAGGGAGAAAGAAAAAGGACAATTGCAATGTTGTCAGGTTACTGCCAGGTTCAATCAAATCATGTCTGTCATCTATCACCAAGTACACACTCCAAAGTCCATGAGTCACCTTGGAGCTGTGGTGCTTCCCTGCTGTCCTGTGTTCCGGCCCCCTGCCCTCCCCCTCCACAGCCATGTTTCACCCTCCAGCAATACGTTCTCACTGTGTCGTTTTATTAAAATGTATGCTGAAGAGAATGTCTACAGCTGTCACTTGAATTGACATGGGCCTCACTGTGAAAGCAGCCATTGCCTCCCAGGGTCTCTAGTATTAGAGCAGGAAAGACCTCAACATTGATGATCCCCAGACATTGCTCCATAATGCGAGCAACGGCTTTCCTGGTCCTCCCTCTGTGTGACTTCCCCAGCAGCCGGTCTCTGTGAGAGCTCTGAGGTCACACCATTTTTCTGTCCATTGTCTGTGTGTCCCCTCAGCTGTGCATGCCCTGGGCAACAGGCTATCTTTGTCATGAGCCTATGTTTCTTGAAGGCTTTGACCAGTTCCCTGTACTCAGTGCAGACACCTGTGGTGACAGTGACTGTCCATAAACCTAAGACAGGTAGGCAGAGGCCTATCAGCCTGTGTCTCCTGTGGAGATGGGAGCCAGGAACTGCTCTTCCTGGAGCACACTGAGCTGGCTAAGTTGAAGAGCCCCTGCCTCATACTCAGCCTGACTTAATGGGCTTCCTATTTTCAGCTTTTTCCCACCTGAGTACAGTTCTCCAAACTTCAGTTCCTACCAGCTACTCACACAATTTTTAAAACACTTATGTGCCTCTCACACTCCCACAGTTTAAGGAAAGAACTGTCTTCGGCTGGCTTTGTTTTGACCTTGGCCTCTTGGACAGCATTTAGCTTTGTGTCAGGGATGCCTCTAAAATTTAATAAAACCCTAGATATTGGCAGGAGGATGGCTTATTAACTGGACCTCTCTCCGCTGCTAAAATCTCCTACTAAATTTAATTAAAGGTCTGCTATTCCAGTCTGGAAACCTGCTACGGATTCCCATGCTCATATGGCCTTACTGCCTGCTGCCGGTCTTACACACGCCTTCGTGAAGCACCTATAGACTTGCTCCTCATTTTCAAAACTCACCTCTTTCAATGTTCAGAGACACAGCCACATTTCCCTGCTAATGGCACTAATTATCAACTCTGCCCCAAAATACTCTACAGAGCTGCAAACCCACCTTCCGATTTGCCCTCTACATGTCCTCTGTGAAAGCACAGATGGTCCTCTCGCTTCACTTACAGGCCACCAAGCACCTGCATGCCTTCTTTTGTGGCACACATATCACACCTAACAGCTCTGATCCACTGGCAGCAACCTGGCCTCACATCCTGAGAACTTCCCGCAGGGCTTCAGGGGAGCCTCATGCAGCCCAGCGCTTAGCACAGAAATGAAGGCAATCTGCCCATGGTTTCCAGGTGTCTGCTATGGAGCACACTGAGCTGGCTAATTTTATGTCAGCTGGACACCAGCTAGAGCTTTCTGAGAACAGGGACTCTCAGCTGATCAAATGCCACCACCAAAGTAGCCTATAGGAAAGTCTCTTGTGCGTTTGTCTTGGTTGATGGTTAATGTGGGAGTCACTGAGTACAGTGCCACCACCTGGCAGCTGGTCTGCAATGGTACAAACAACAACGGGTTCTTCTCTAGCAAGCCAAGAGAAGAAATCCAGTAGGCAGTGTTCTTCCAGGGCTTCTGACTCTGTTTCTGCCTCCAGGTTTCTTCTTTGAGTTTCTTCCTTGTTTCCTCAGCAATGGAGTGTTACTCAGAAGTATAGGCTGAAATAAACCCTAAGTTGCTTTTGGTCTTAGTGTCTATCACAATTATAGAATCCCTAATAAGATCCACCCACGCAAAAATGTAGGAATGTGCACATTGATTATTATAAAAACTATATGAAGAACAAGCAATGTATTTATAATTAAAATTAGCAAATAAAAATATAGTACTCAGTTCTAGTATTTAGCTCAAATGTTAAAAAAAAATGAACATCAACAGTGTAGAAGCAGAAACGAAGATGAATAATATGAGCTTTTAAAGATGGACTGAGAAGGTTGTGTTCATGTACTTGGAATGCATACACACATGCACACAATCACACACATACACACAAATAAACATGCACATAAGGACACACACATGCACACAAACAATCACACACACAATGAAAGAAAACTAGGTCATGGATTTGAGAGAGAGAAACTGGGGGTTGTATGTGAAGAGTTGGAGGGAGAGAACAAACAGGAGAAGTGGTGTAATTAAATTAGTCTCAAAAAATAAAAATCACACAAAAGAGGAACAAGTCTCTAAAGCTTTGTATTTGCCAAAATTAACCTAAATGCAAAATAAACAAAAACAAAAATTCCCCAATTTTGGCAAAGTGAAAAAAAATGAAAACTACAAATTCACAAGGTTTGTGAAAACTAAAATTTATCAGCAACAATGTAGGGAAGTAACCTAGGGGGGGAAAAAACCAACCTGTATAACATCCTAGAATGTGAAGACTATATATACTATTAGACATAACTGACAGTTGGAAATGAGGCAAAATGTTGGAACTAAGCAAATAAGCAAAATCAGTAAGTAAATATTCACTATAATCAAAGCAAAACAAAAAAGTCCCTCAGACTACAAAGGGTCAGATGACAAAACTAACAACAGGAACAATGAACTGAACACATTTTCTTGCATTTTAAAATTACTAAAGAACTAGAAGCATAAACCTGGTATCAAATCTGACATGGATTTTTTTTTCAGTTTAGTTATTCATATCCAGATCATATCCCCCTCTCTCCTCTCGTCCATATTCCTCCCTCAAACCCTCAAACCCTCAAACCTTTCCCCTTAACCTTTCTCCTCAGAAAAGGGGAGCCTCTCCCACCAACCTGCCTTAGCACATCAAGTCAATTCAGGACTAAAGGGATCCTCTTCCACTGAGGCCCAACAAGGCAGCCCAGCTAGGGGGAAAGTGATCCAAAAGCAGGTACAGAGTCTGTGTCAGAGACAGCCCCTGTTTCCTCTTACTAGGAGGGCCTCATTAAGACCAAGATGCCCATCAGCAAAATATGTGTAGGGGGCTTAGGTCCAGTCTTTGGTTGGTGGTTTAGTCTTGATAAGCCCCTGTAGTCCTTGGGTAGTTGACTCTGTTGGTCTTCTTGTGGAGTTCTTGTTTCTTCCAGGACCTGCTATCCTTCCCCCAACTCTTCCACAAGACTGCCCGAGATCCAACTAATGTTTGGCTCTGGGTCTTAGCATCTGTTTCAATCTGCTGCTGTGAGGAGTGTCTCAGAAAACAGTAATGCTAGTCTCCTATCTGCAAGCATAGCAGAGTATCATTAATAGTGCCAGAAGTTAACTCTCTCCCACAGGGAGACTCTCAGGTTGGGCCAGTCATTGTTTGGCCCTTCCCTCAATCTCTGCTCCATCTTTATCCCTGCACACCTGTTGGTAGGGTAAATTTCAGGTCAAAGGCTTTTTTGGGTGGGTTGCTGTTCCATTCCCTCCATTGGAATTCCTGCCTGGGTACAGAAGGTGGCCTATTCAGTCTTCATATCCCCGGCTGCTAAGAGTCTCAGCAAGTCACCCCATATCCTCCCAAGAGCCTACCTACCCCTGGTGGGTCTCCAGTTTGTGCCAGACATGCTCCCACATTGGCTTCCCTTCTCTCTCCTGGCCCTCTCCCCTCCACCTGCTCCCCATCCTATTCGCCTTCCCACCCCCTCTCCCACCCAGTTCTCTCTCTTATACCATTTCTGATATCTACTTTATTTCCCCCACTGAGGGAGATTCAAGCATCTTCCCTTGGGCCCTCCTGGTTACTTAGCTTCTTTGGGCCTGTGGATTGTAGAATGGTTATCCTGTACTATATGGCTAATATCCACTTGTGAGTGAATACATACCCGGTGTGCCTTTTTGGGTCTGAGTTACCTCACTCAGGATATCCTGGCATGGATAAACACAGACAAAAGCAGTGTGACTGGGCAAGACAGTGCAGAGTTTCCTCCATCTTGTTTTCTTGCTGAGGCCATTTTATGTGTGACTTTGATCTTGTAATTTATGTGATCTTATGTGTAATTTGATCTTGATGTGAAACCTAATGGAAAAATTACTGAACTCTATTCCTGGAAGCCAAGGTCATGATGACCCAGCTAACTTATTTTAGCTCCTGTTAAACTGCCAGCTTTTGCAAACCTCCGCTTAAATCAGTTGAGTAAAATACTAGAATGCGGTTTAGTATTAAAACAAACAAACAAAAAAGACCTTACTCTAAACACTCAGTGCTACACTTGGGTCCAAATAACTGAGTGTAGTCCTGGCACACTGGAATAAAGAATTTTGATTGTGTATCCGAGTGGCCTTCTCTGTAAGAGCAATTGAGGAAAAAAATACCACATGCTAAGCTCACATTGCCAGAAAAGAGCTTCAGCTATATCAAAGACTAATCTAGCACCACGTTAAAAGCAACACACCTTGGACAGAGTGGGCTAATAGCAGGTTCTGAGAATAACAAACATTAAAACTGTCCATCATCAAAATTCAAGTTAAGAGCTACTGTGTGTGTGTTTGATTAAATTCAGTATACATTTACAAGAACTCTACCAGAAAAAAAGCACAGCAGAGAAGAAACCCACACATTAAACTACTAACTAAGGAAAAGTGGAAGAATTTTACATTAAAGTTGTAAACAAGAATGACATACTAGCTTTCCTACTTTTTTATTTCTAGGTTGTTTGTTGTTGTTGTTTTTCCTGGGTGTCCCAAGAAAACAGAAATAAGTCTAAGGATTGAAACAGTTGATACCTCTGTATTTTGGTATTGATAATATGATTTGGAAGTTCCCTAGAGACGAAGATGATAGATGAAAACTACTTTCCATCAAAGCATGCTGTCCTCAGGGGTGAATCTGACAGTGCTTCATGGGCAAAAATGTGAAATGTTATTTTAAAGCACAAAATCAAAGGTTAAAAAGTGCAGTCAGCATGCCACTCACAGAGTAACATGGGGCTCAAGATCTGCTCATAGTTGAGGTGACTGAGATAAAATATTGCTATACAGGATGAAAGACAAAAGCTCTGAGCAGAGGGAAGAAAACAGACAGACACAAAAATGAAGAGAAGACTGACATGACAGCAGAGAATCCATCAAAAAGGTAGAATATAGAAGGATCCGAAAATTCTTCTACTCACCACTAGAATAGAAAAAAATTTCGATAACAAAGAGAATATAAAATTAGCATATCAGGGCTTTAAAACAGCTACTAACAATATGCTCCAAAGTATAAATATAATCAAAAGATAAACTGAAGGTATCAAGAAGAAACCTGTGTAACTTTTGGGAGAGGCAAGCTACCTGGAGGCAGGCTTCCTCACTGGTTACTCACTACAACATGGTTAGCCCAGAAACCATTTACACACAGACAACAAAAATGGACTCAGAAGGTTGTTTATATATATTTGTGTGTGTGTGTGTGAGAGAGAGAGAGTACATGAGCACATGTGCAAGCGCCTGCATACACACATACACACTGATAACAATAATCAAAGGAAAAGAGACTATCAATGTGAGAGTGGGAGGTATGAGGATTTGCAGGAGAAGCTGGAATAGGGAAAGGGAAGGGGGAATTGTTGTAGTTGTTTTAATTTTAAAATGTATTTTAAAACCCACTGCAGCTGTGAAAACTCTCATAGACTTATTTTTTTTCACTTTGAATGGTGAATTTGTCATATTTTTCACTGGATGAAATTAACACAAAAACTCAGTGAGTGAGGAACACCCATCGCACCACTGAAAGAATATAAAAGTATAAAAGATATAAAAATATAAAATTATATATAAAATATAAGTGTAAAATATAAAATATAAAAGAGTATTAAAAAAAGTTGCACTTGTAAAATGTTTGAACTCACTAAAATTTACTCATCACCTTGATATTGGCAGTGCGACCGTGATCAAAGAATTGGGACATTGAATGCCCATGACCCCAGCTGGGTAAGACAGTGTCTCCTGGGCCAGGCCTTCTATCTTAAAGAAATGTGCACATAAGTGTATTTAGTGATTTCACCTGTGCACTTTTGTGGTTTTTGTAGGTAACTTTGCTGTTTACAGGCTGTCTGGATGGTGGCACCCAAACCTACCATCCCAGGACTCCTGAGGTTGAAAGAAAAGGACCTGCAGTTACAGAGCAGCCCAAGTTACAGCTTAAGAACAAAACAAAAGCAGAAAAGACTGGAAAACATGTACAAACAAGAACTACCAACAGGCCTCATGAGCAGAGTGTGTTGAAAGGCCACACTGCACCTGACAGAAAACGTGCTTGGAGATCTTTGTACACACATATGTCATAGTTCTGTTGGCTATCACACTAAAGAATCAGTGATATGAAATCATATGTCGATTCACTGAGGAGAATATCGACGTGTGACTCTACACATACAACTGCAAGCAATCAAAGACTGCTCAGCATGGGAGAAACAGTCTTCCCCAGTGAAGAGCACGTCGGTTGGTTATCCAGTCAGAACGGTCAGTCCTTGAAAACATAAATACCAGTAACAGTATACAGAGTAAGGAGAGAGAGGGAGAGAGAGGGAGAGAGAGGGAGAGTTTAGGAATATATGTCGATATAAATATGTATGTAATAATAATAATGAATGAAATATCAAGGCCATGAGCTTGAATGAGAGCAAGGAAAAGTATATTGGAGAGTTTGGAAGTAGAAAATGGGAGCAGGGTGAATGATGTAGTTATATTACACTCTCAAAAACTAAAAGAAATAGTTTAAAAGCAAGAATTCACTGACTCCAGAACAGGGGATGGATCAGTGCACAAAGCACTTTCTATGCAAGCAACAAGACCAGGATTCAGATTCCCAGACCTCATAGAAAAGCCAGCCAGCTGCTCAGGAGACAGACATGGGGAACCTCTAGGATAGTTTAGGAAGCTAGATCAGGCAGAACTGGGGAGCTCCAGGCTCAGAGACACCCTGCCTCAAGAAAGCTGAAGGCAATTGAAGAGGACTCCTAACAAATATGTTAGGGCTCTGCATGCATGAATAAGCAAATGCATGCTCACATGCACACACAGACTTCTGTACACACAAGAACAGGCACGCACACCACACACATACACATTCAAGAGAAAGAATTCACTCATGTAGTATTTTTGGTAGCTTGATGGGGCATGATTATCATGAATAATGACAGAAGACTATGCTTTTCATTTCAATAAAACTTCTGAAATTTAATTCAGAAAGAAAGTAGTTCTAACATGTGTGCTTCATGGCCCTCAAGTCCTTGACTGACCCTTTAACAAAACATAGGAATGATGAAGAAGTTCAGTGATTTCTCCCTGGGAGAAATGGGGTCTGCAGTCTGAATACCAATGAGTTTGAAGTCTTGCTAAGTTTCACTTCAAGTAGCAAATGAAGAACAAACCTCACTGGAAGGAAATTGAAAATAGACAAACAGATACCAAGGCAGTTTAGAGATGTCTGGAGAAGATTAGTTATGGCCTAGCCCTTGGAAAGAAATCTGTAACATGATGCAAATCACAGTAAGTGAGAATATATACATCATGAGAATTAGAAATGCCTATTATTAGAGCATTGCAGAACTCACCAGTAAATCCCCTGAAAACTTCTGGAAGAGCCAATGGACAAAAAACAAAAACAAAACAAAACAAACAAACAAACAAACAAAAAACAAGAACAGTTAACTCACAGCAAGAATTAATCATTAGGAGATTTAGAACTGAAGTTTTTGTTGTTTTGCTTGTTTTACTGGATCACCTGTGTCCCAGGCTTGTCTTGCACTCACCCCACAGCTCAGCCTGGCATTCTGGGCGTATGATGTGTGCCACCATAGCTGTCTGTATTTGGTGTCAGAACGGAAGCCAGGACTTTTTGCACTGTAAGTAAAGCGATCTGCCCACTGAGCTCCACCCAGCTCTAGAACTGGCGAGAAGTGATCACCGTGTACACGCATGCACACTCCTTCCCCAGTTACCTTTGTCTCTAAAACTTACTTTTCACCCTCCCCATCCCAGGAAATCTCTTATATGAAATGTGATTTCAGTGTATGCTTTTAGCTTTAAAAATAATTGAGAAGAGTTCTATGTTTCAGATTAGGAGGGGAGGAATCTAACACTCAGGATCCCCCTTATCTCTATTTAAAAGCAAACAAGGAGGGTTCACAACACACTATTTAATACAATAATATTGATAACCATTGGTACCCTTTGTATGTCATAGGTATTAAAACTGCGAATAAAGTTAAACAAAAGGTTATCAGCAAATTTCAGTAGAGTTAATGCAGGTTACATAGAGGAGATCTTTGCTTACATCCAAGCAGCAGCAGCCTGGGAACATTGTTAGCTGCATTTAATAAGGTGCTTGCTCTCAGGGTCATCTACAGGCCTGGGCTGGCTTTTCTAATATTCCCATAGCTCATGAGCCAGCCTTCTGACTGCTTTTGCAATCACTCATCACTTATAATAAGGGACTGGTGTAAGGATGCTATGGCCCATCCAACTGCTGTCTAACACTTCACTGGTCTTCAGATCATTAACCTCATGCACCAGAAGGTGAAAGGGAAGATTGCTATGAGTAATGTATGGGCACAGAACTCAAGCCAGCATTCCTTCCTGGGGCACCTTCTTAGTGGACATTTATCTCTCCCCCCTGAGAGAGACACTTGTGCTCAGCCCTGGCTGAGCTCAGCACCGCCTCCACCACCATTGGATTGGCTGCACAGAAACAAAGGGACTGAGTCTTCCATCTCATCATATCTCAGAAACAGAGACTACAATTTTCATATATCCCAGTTGACATGCATGGCACAAAGACAGAACTACTTTACTGTTTCAAACTAAGAATTCACTGGTGAAATAAATGACCAGAACTTCCCTTTCAGTGCTCATGAAAAATGAGAACAGTTTCTAACAAAGAGACTTACATATAAAAGTAAAGTGCTACCAAAAGCTGAAAAAAGAGAATCCTATATGCCAATTGACAGAACAGACAGGCAAGAGCGGAGTGCCTAGAGAATAGAAAAAGGACAGTGAAAAAGAAGAAACTGTTTGCACTTGTAGAATGGGCAAGCCTTACAAGGCATGATTCCATTCAAATGACATGCAACTGTAGAGAAAACTGGATAGGCATGGCAACTCATACCTGCAATCTCGGTACTTTGAGAAGCTGAAGCAGGAGGTCTTCCCTAACTTCAGGAGTTTCTTGGGAAACATACTGAGTTTGAGAACAGCTTGGACTACATAGTGAAAATATGTCTCAAAGGAAAATTGTAAAAAAGAAAGTAGAGGTATGTATTAAAACAAGATTAAGATAGATATTGCCACAGTTAGCTTCAACTATCAAGTTGGCACAAATCTGAATCTAGTGTCACTGGGGTGAAAAGAAACCTCAGTTGAGGAATTGTCTCTATCATGTTGGACTGTGGTCACTGTTTAGCTTTTGTGCTGTGAAGCTTGTTAAAATAATGTAGTAGATATCCAGTTAGACCAGCACCATTTGTTGAAGATGCTGTCTTTTTTCCACTGTATGGTTTTGGCATCTTTGTCAAAGATCAGGTGTCCATAAGTGTGTGGGTTTATTTCTGGGTCCTCTGTTCAGTTCCATTGATCCACCAGTCTGTATCTGCACCAGTACCATGCAGTTTTTATAACTGTTGCTCTATAGTACAGCTTGAGATCAGGGATGGAGATACCTCCAGAAGATCTTTTATTATAGAGGATTGTTTTAGCTATTCTGGGTTTCTTGTTATCACATATGAAGTTGAGAATTTTTCTTTTAAGGTCTGTAAAGAATTGTGTTGGTAATTTCATGGGAATTGCATTGAATCTGTAGATTGCTTTTGGTGAGATGGCTATTTTTACTATGTTAATCCTGCCAAGCCATGAGCATGGTACAAATGGTGCTGGTCTAACTGGTTATTTACATGTAGAAAAATGCAAATAAATTCATACTTATCACCCTGCACAAAACTAAAGTCCAAGTAGATCAAATACCTCAACATAGAACCAGACACACTAAAAAAGTGGGGAAGAACCTTGAACCCATTGGCACAGGAGACCACCAACAGCACAGGCTCTAAGATCAACAATAAATGGGACCTCATGAAACTGAAAAGCTTCTGTAAAGCAAAGGACACTGTTGTCAGAACAAAATGACAGCCTACAGACTGGAAAAGGATCTTCACCAATCTTATATCTGACAGAGGGCTAATATCCAGAATATATAAAGAACTTGAGAAATTAAATAGCAACAAATCAAGTAATCCAATTAAACACAGAAGTCTCAATAGAGAAATATCAAGTAACAGAGAAACACTTAACAAAATGTTCAACGTCCTTAATCATCAGGGAAATGCAAATCAAAATGACCCTGAGATTTCACCTTACATGGATCAGAATGGCTAAGATCAAAAACTCAAGTGACAACACATGCTGGAGAGGATGTGGAGAAAGGGGAACCCTTCTCCATTGCTGGTGGGAATATAAACTTGTACAACCACTTTGGAAATAATCTGGCATTTTCTCAGACAATTAGGAAGAATGCTACCTCAAGATCCAGCTATACTACTCTTAGGCATATATCCAAAATTTGCTCAAGTATTTAACAAGGACATTTGCTCAATCATATTCTTAGCAGCTTTATTTTTAATAGCCAGAATCTGGAAACAACCCAGATGTCCCTCAGTTGAGGAATGGATACAGAAATTGCAGTACATTTACACAATGGAATACTACTCAGCAATTAAAAACAAGGAAATCATGAAATTGCAGGCAAATGGTGGGAACTAGAAAAGATCCTGAGTGAGGTATCCCAGAAGCAGAAAGACACACATTGTATATACTCATTTATAAGTACATATTAGACACATAATATAGGATAAACATACAAAAATCTGTACACCTAAAGAAGCTAAGCAAGAAGGAGGACCCTGGGTAAGATGCTCAATCCTTTTTCAAAAAGGCAAATGGGACAGACCTCAGAAGATGAAGAAAACAAGGAACAGGACAGGAGCCTACCACAGAGGGCCTCTGAAAGACTCTACCCAGCAGGGTATTAAAGCAGATGCTGACACTCATAGTCAAACTTTGGGCATGGTGCAGGAATCTTATGAAAGAAGGGGGAGATAAAAAGACCCAGAGGGGACAGGAGTGCCACAAGGAGCAACAGAACCAAAAAAATCTGGGCACAGGGGTCTTTTATGAGACTGATGTTCCAACCAAAGACCATGCATGAAGATAGCCTAGAACCCCTGCACAGATGTAGCCATGGCAGCTCAGTCTCCAAGTGGGTTCACCAGTAAGGGGAACAGAGATTGTCTCTGACATGAACTCTGAGGCTGGCTCTTTGATCACCTCCACCTGAGGTGGGGAGCAGCCTTACCAGGCCACAGAGGAAGATAATGCAGCCAGTCCTGATGAAACTGATAAGCTAGGGTCAGAGGGAAGGGGAGGAGGACCTCCCCTATTAGTGAAATGGGAAAAGGGCATAGGAGGAGAAGAAGGAGGGAGGGAGGGATTGGGAAGGCATGAGGGAGGTGGCCACAGCTGGGATACAAAGTGAATAAACTGTAACAGATAAAAAAAAATTTAAAATAATACAATAGAGTCCCAATTATTTGTGTGATAACTGGGTCAAGAGAGAGACAAACAAAGCATTATAAAAATAACCTTAACACATATTAGAGTGGTAAGAATGGCTATGGTAGAGTTTTTGGTAGGATGGAAACATGTTTTCCCTATGTCGGGTGTGATTTCACAGATGGAACAACTGTCAGAATTCATCAAATTACCACCTAAAATCTGTACATTTTCATCTCTGCTACTCACATCTTATTAATCTTCTTTAAGGGTATCTGTGTAACTACACCCACCTTATAAAATACTTCTGCTTTCTCCAACCAGACATATAATACATAATAGTACATAGAGGATACTTCCTATTAAGCTCTGAGTGGGTAGAAAATGAGAAGTCATAGTTATTGAAGGCCATACTCCCAAGGTCAGGAGGCTTTATTCATTCAGTGTGGTGGCTGAAGAGTCAAACACGCAAAGATAACTGCCTGGTGACACATGGAGTCTGAATATGGGAGACAAAGGTTAAATGAGACACTCCTGCAACTACTATTCCCACACGTATTTAAAGAGGACTTTCTCATTAGACCTGCTGCCTACTTCACACTACTAACACAGGTGGTAAATAACCCTTATAAAATAAGGCTTGCATTAACTTGACTAGCATTTGTATTCAAAGCTTCAAATATAGTTGTATTTGTTGAGGAAAAAGATCCTGGTTACATGATGGTAGTTTTGTGTGGAAATCAATTCAGTCCTGTACAAAGGGTGAGCCCAGCATGAAATTGCCATCTTCATCACTGGATAGTGTTGAGTGTCTCTCTCCATGACATATCAAAAGGGTTTGTCCTGTTTCTAGAGGAGACTGAGCAGGGGTGTGCATCAACAACAGAGTGCTTGCCGAGCATGTGTGAGGCCTTGAGTTCAATCCCCAGCAAGACAAAAATGGAAGCTGAGCAGGCTCCATCACCTCTGTCTCCCTGTATCCAAGCACGTTGAAAAACAGCGCACTTGGTTCTCTATGCCACTCCACGAGACTGGGGTGACTCCTGCTGGGGTACAGAAGGGGCAGGCATGCAATGTAAGAACTCTTTTATTTTCTTCTGTGAGGTCGTCGGTACAGCTTTGATGGGTATGTGGCTCTGCCTGAGAGGAGGCTCTGGGCTTTAATTGCAACAGTGCTCTCACTCAGATGTGAGGACCCAGAGAATCAAAAAGTTTGGGAGACTAAAGTCAACAGAATTGGCCTAACAAAACATTTTTAAAAAAGCAAAGGGCACAATGTAGTGGTGACCCAGAGGTCTGCAGAAGACAGTGTGCAAATACTCTGCTGTGTTTTGACAGAATGGCATGACGGGGGCGGGGGGGAACTAGGCAAGTTCAGAACTTCTCTGAGGAACCTGAGAACACTGCACAGTGCTCACCCAAGGGCCAACGCTCCTTCTCATCACTATACTAAAATGTGATATGTCTTGCAGGACATTGGACAGTACTCAGAGCTTTTGTCAAGGCAGAGGAGGACCATTAGCCCTGGAGGGAGCACCATCTGAGCCTCACATCACACAACCTCACAGCAAGAGCCAACAGATCAGACTGTTTGCAAGCAGATTAACTGTGTTCTGAACAAAGCTCAAAAACAGTTATAGGAATGCAAACACTGCAAGAACCAGCAAGGTCAAACCCAGGCTGCCTACTGTTCAGTCACAGATTGCCAGGCAGACAGTTAGAGAAACATCAGCTTATTGAGGAACAGGAGGAAAAAAATGAGTCTACTAATATTCCAGAGTATTTTAATCCATCCTTTAATAAATGGCAAAGCTGACAGAAATTTATAGAAGATATAAAATTTAAACAACATTACCAACTGGCTTGGTCTAATTGGCATTAAATATCATGGTAAATATCCAAAAAGCAGCAGAATAGATAATATTCCCAGAAAAATGTTCTTGAGGCAGATTCTATTCAATGTCATTAAATAAATCTGAATAAATATAAAAGAATAAATCCCTATAGAGCAAAAACTCTGACCACCATAAATTTCATTTAATTAAAAACAGGCAAATCTCTGGAAATTCGTGAATATTGAGAGGCAGTTAATGCCCTTACATAGAAAAACTGATGAAAATGGAAATTGGAGAAAACACTGAACTTGAGGAAGATGAAAATGCTGTGATGTTTGCATGACACCAATAACGCCATGCTTTAAGGAAAGCAAATCTAGCATAATATGTCAATATCAGAGAGAAGAAAGCTCTGTAGTGACTTAAGTTTCTGCCATAAAAACTACTCTTTAAAAAGGCAAAATCCAAAGTAAGAAAATACATATCAGGACAAAAACTAGGGGATATGGCAATGAGCGGGGGAGAAGAGAAAATCAGTAGCTTCTCAGAGAATTCAGTAACTAGAAAGTCTCCAGCCAGATTGACTTTTAAAGGAAGAATGAAAACACACCTTTCACCAATACTGGGAAATAAAGAGGCAATATCACCATATTATATAAAGAAGTATCCAAAGGAAATTATTTCACACCAATAAATTTAACAAACTGGATGAAATGGGCTCAATTCTTGGGGAACATGAGCTACCAATGCTCATTCAGGTGGAAATTATGCATGATTCTCTAGCTATTACTACATTTTAAAATTGGAGTTATCAACCTCCTCACAAGTGAAATCCTACACTTAGTAGGATTAATGACATACTCCCACAATCCCTGCTATTCCAGAGGCCAAGGCAGGGGGAGCTTGCTTTGACGCCTTCTTGAGCCTCACAGTGAGACCCTGTAGCCAGATCAAACAAGCTCACTAATTAATCAAGATGTAAAGATGCGTTTAAATAAATAGAGACACCTAAATGATTTCACTGGGGTTTTCCAGATAATATACAGAAGAGATACTGTCAACTCTGTGAAAACCATTCCTGAAATTGCAAATAAATAGCTGCTTTCCAATTTAATTTGTAAGGCCAGAACCACCCTAATACTCAGTATCACCATACACGGAGATGTAGGTCAATTTCACTTGTGAATATTCATGCCAAAACATAAACAAAATTCTAATTGATGGATTATGTATTGTGACTATGTTTACTTTACATCAAGGCTGCAATGTTGGATTGACATTCAAGAGTCAGTTATAATGCAAGCCATTGCAGCAAGAAATCAACAAGGAGAGTCATGTGACTCAATAAACACACAAATGAATGTCACAAAATTCAACAACCTTTCTCACCCAAACTCA
The DNA here is from genome assembly GCF_907164565.1 of Psammomys obesus. Taxonomy (NCBI): domain Eukaryota; kingdom Metazoa; phylum Chordata; class Mammalia; order Rodentia; family Muridae; genus Psammomys; species Psammomys obesus. The sequence goes on along the minus strand of NW_026596440.1, from coordinate 1,918,668 downwards.
GCCTGCTAGAGCAAGAGGAAACTTCTTCCACCTGTTTAAGGTAGTTCATGATAAATCATAGCTAACCACATTTTTACAGGTAAAACCCACTGGCTACTTTATCTCAAAGAGCAGGAAAAAAGTTAGCATGTCATACATCAGCAATTCCATTCAACTTTGTGTTAGAGGTTTCAGCTATTGTAACCAGACAAAAACAAAATATAAAAAATTTCAAATACATATCTATGCTGAAGTCAGAACTAAAACTGTTATTATTCACAGTTAACAATATAATTTATCTATGCAGAAGAGCTATAGAAACCCATTTAAAAATATATTAAATCAAATAAGTAGTTAAGCAGGGTTGTTTAATACACATAAATTAATTTTGTTTCTATATATTTTCAACAAATAATTTTGGAATCTAAAATTAAAGTAGTAACATTGGAAGAAATTCAACAAAAAAATAAAGATTAATATGGCCAAATAAATGAAAAATTTGCACATTGAAAAAGAGAAAACTTTGCTGAGAGAAATTAAACAAGTAAATAAGTGGGAAACTGTATCCAGGAGTTAGAAAACTTGATGTTATTACCATGTCAGTTTGCATGAAACTGAATCAAAGCAAAACCATCTAAAGTCCTAGGTGACACATTTGGTCATTTAGTTGATGTATAACAAGTAGTCCCCAAAGTAATTTTGCAAAAGAAAGCAAAGCTGGAAGATTAATGCTGCCTATTTCATAACACATCATGGAGCTCAGTAATGCAAAGGCTGGTGCACCAGTTAGGCACAGAGGGAACTGTTGCTGCAAATACAGATAAGTGTTTGGCTTACAGATAAAGCACACACATGCAAGCCTGGTGAGATGGCACATGCCTCTAATACCAGCACTCTGGTGGGCAGAGGCAGGAGGATTGCTGTGAGCTCAAGCCTAGCCTGGTTTACAAAGCAGGTCCAGGACAGCAAGGCTACACAGAGAAACCTGTCTCAAACAAACAAACCCAAACCTGTTGACTGGGCAATGGACAGCCACAATTCAGGAGTAAAGAAGAGTCATTTTGATAAACATCAAATGCCTGAATCTTTGGGTAAAAAAAAAATGTAACCCAATCTGTATCCTGTAACAGACATAAAGATAAACTATAAATGGGCTGCACTGCTATGTGTAAAATGTAATACTACAAATCTATAGAAGAAAACATGAAGCAAGTCTTGTGAGCTCGAGTTAGGCAATCACTTCTTCAATTATCACCTCATAAGCACCATCCACAGCATCCACAGTGAAGCACCTGCCCAGAAGTGATAATACCCACAGTGGCCTGAGTCCTCCCATATCACTTAACCACCAAGACAATGCCCTCACATACATGCCAACAAGCTACTCTGATGGAGAAAGAAATTCTTCAGTTGATGCTCTCTCTTCCCAGATATGTCAAATTGACAACCAAGATTAGACATCACAGCAGATTTCTGAAAAAAAGAATTTTGTCTACACAGAGAACAACCACAGTGATTGCAGACACATAAATAAACCCATTACAAAGGTAGTAGAAAATCTGAAGATCCATTAACCAGATACTTAATTAGGGGGAGAAAATCTTGGCAAATAAGCACCTGCAAAGACACTCAACATCACTACACGCTAGGGCAGTTAAAATTATGTCACAGTGAGATGCTGCCACACCCCTTCCAGAAGACTAAAACATGAAGCCTGACTTCACAGGAGATGTGCGGAATGTACAGGATTTGGGACTCTCAAAGAGCTTGGAAGAATTCAAAACTGCTTTGAAAATGTTTCCATGATTTTAAAAAAAGAAGTGTGTTTCAGTGGGTCACATGCCAGGGTTCTCATGCCAGGGCATAATTGTGGAGGTCTTAGACAACACACAGAGTCTATTCTCTCCTTCCAGCGGAGCTAACTAAGGGTCAAACTCAGGTGACCACGCTTTGTGACAAGCACCTTCACCTGCTGAGCCATCTTGTTATCCCCTGGCCCCACCCCAGGTTGGAAAGAAGTTCAACCTCACCCTCTCCAGTGATTTGGCCACTCCAGTTCAAGGTGGCTCCCCAAAGAAACAACAGCACGTATAAGCAATGGAAGTTAGCAGAGTAGAAACCTATTCTCAGGGTAAGTTTTTCTAAGGCAAACACTCCCTTCCACTCACCTCTCTGTGCCTGACTGTGCCCTCTCCCTGTGACTGTCTTCCGAGTTCCTGCTCTCACACCCTCCAAATCTTTAAACAAAGGTGACTGTACTGTTGAAACCGTGCCTGACACATCCAACAGGGTATCCCACCTCATTCATCTTCATGTGTCTAGTTGCTACATTCAGCCCACCAGGAGCATTGCACCTTGACATGTTAGCCAATCTAACAGGTGGAACTCTTGGCCCATATGGTACCCTTCCTGCCCTGGAGATCAAGGAGCACAGGATAAGCATGGGTGGGATGAAGTAAGGGACACACCGGCATGCACTGCTGCAAAGCGACAAAGTATTTGGCCTTTTCAAGAAGATGGCTTAAAAGATACATTTATCTTCTCTGTATGAATCAATATCCTTGCTGAAGTCTAATGCCTTCAGATATTGCTCAGGATGAAATGGTGGGCTATAATGATAGAGACACAAGAACATGTGCCCTGAGCACATGAACAAAGATGATTGACAGTAGTGCAGGTAGACCATGGGTCAAGTCCTGGAGAAGGACTCTGAGTGTGGGGTGGGTCACACTTCCCACTCAGGAAGCCCAAGAGATAGCTCAGAAGCACCTTGAAGGACAACTCAGCTGATTCATCTTAACATCTTTGTTTCTGTCGAAATATTTTGTTTGACACTCTCCCTACAAGATGGGCAAGGGAGAGGGAGGAGGAAGAACAACATCAACTTTTAAAAAGCATTACTTAGTGTCTCTAGTGGCTGCCACTCTCTGCAGGCCCAGCTTGCCAGCCTCCACCAAGCCTCATTGGCTAAAATAGCTGTGGACACAGAGGCTTGGCTGAGTTCCCCGGAGTGGGACACATTTTTTTTTTTTTGTACATCGTTTACATACTGCTGCAGTGATTATACAATGAGGCCCACAACTTCCAGAGAGATGGAGAGAGAGAGAGAGAGAGAGAGAGAGAGAGAGAGAGAGAGAGAGAGTGCTCTGTGGCCCTCAAGCCTGCAGAGGATTGTGAGACTTCCCATCCCAGAAAGGAGAGAAGTACACTTGCTTCTCAGGTCTGTGGATTTCAGTGTTTCTGTAGGTTAGTAACTGCAGAAATAAACTTACATTTTTGCTTTTATATTTGAGCAAGAAAAACAATTTTCTTCTAAAATCTATGTTCTGGCAGGACACAGGCCTGAAAGAACCACATGTACTCTGCCCCACTGCACAGGAAGTTAGTTCTAATCATATCTACATAGCAAGTGGACAGGAGATTCAGCCAATGATATTTGTATCTGAATTCCGAGTTGGGAGAAATAGTCATCCTCGGAATAAACAATGCCATTTTCTTTTAAGTTCCTGCTAGTCGGGGAGTCACCACTTATGGAGGATCTCGAGATGGGGGTGAGTGGGTGACACAGAATGCCATCTGTGTCATTGCCAAAGGTATATCCCTTCAGAAAACGCCCTCTGTGTGCAAGAAAAGGATACTGGGAACCTATGATCCTGAAATCCTAGTGAAAAATTCAGTAAGAGGAAATAGTAGAGTGTATATGGTATGAAAAAATGGTGGGGCAAAGATTGAGTTTAAAGGTTTAAATGAGGGTAAATAAAGGCAAAGAAGAGTGTGAGTGGGGATTACAGGTGGGATAAACAAAGCTAAAGGAAGGATAAGCACTCCACAAGGACCAAATATATCAGGGCACAGGAATCTTTTCTGAGACTGATACTCCAACCAAGGACCATGTATGGATATAACCTAGAACCTCTGCTCAGATGTAGCCCGTGGTAGCCTCCCCACTCCCCCAAGGGAGGAGCAGCCCTGCTAGGCCACAGAGGAGGACTTTGCATCCAGTCCTGAAGATACCTGATAAAACAGGATCAGATGAAAGGGGAGGAGGTCCTCCCCAATCAGTGGACTTGGAAAGGGGCAGGGAGGAGATGATGGAGGGAGGGTGGGATTGGGAGGGAATGAAGGAGCGGGATACAGCTGGGATGCAGAGTTAATAAAATGTAACTAATAATAAAAATAAAAAATAAAATTAATTTTAAAAAGCTAAAGGAAGTGTCAAGAAGCTTCATGAAACCCCACTGGTATATAAGTTAACTAAAAAATGTGTTTAAGGGAATTTGAATAGAAGTACCCCACATAGATGGACAATGCTCTCCCAAAAGACATGAGAGATTAAATGAAAATTTCAGTTCTGGGCACAAGTTACCACCATACCCATTTTTGGTCAAGGGGGCCCCAGAGGCAACCAAATTAATGCCAGCTATTGCCATGGCTCTTGATTGATGACTGTTACTACATGATAAAACCATATTGCTAAAGACAACACAAAATTTGGTAACCAGAAATAAAGAAATCAGCCTTAAGCTGACCAGGTCACTCTTTACCTGAAGAGTAGCTGCTTCCTTGGGGCTGGATGGTGCTACAAAGCGACTGGGGAGTCTGGATCCGTCATATACGAAACTGACTGACTGCCAGGCAAGGTCCGCGGAGGTGGAGCAGTAGTGGCAAGACTATTATGGGGTAACCAGCCACACCCTTGGTTTGATCTGAAGCCTGCCCCACTGAAGCAAATTCACGCCTGGTACTATGAACATGATCAAAACCCGGGGTTGGATGTGGCATGAAATTTTCAAAGAATAAATAAATGAGATTTTTTTTTTTTTTTAGTAGAATTGAAAGACAATACATTATAGAAGCCACTGGCCAATTAAATGCTCCCAAAGGATAAAAGTGTTCAGAAAATGAACTCCAACCTCTCTGGCTTGCACACTAATCCCGGTACAGGCTATTGTGAGCTATGTATACTGCAAGTTCAGAGGCAAGCTTGGTAATGTAACGGTGTGGTGAAGTGGATCCAGAATTTTCTTGCTGTCAGGAAGTTCTTTCATCAGATCTCCTGGGAACTTCTGACTTTAGAATTTCATGCCCCAGCAGCTGTAGACTCTAACCTGGAAAATCTATGATGCATGCCTCTTAGGGTAGCTAGACCAGGCCAACTCCACGACTCCCTGAAACAGGAAGCTGAGTTGGAGCTCAGGTGTCATGTTAGGGAAGATAGCAGGGAAGGCCATAGTTTCACCTCTGTTCTTGCCAAGACATCTAGAGAATGCTTTCGACAATAGTTCTCTTTTCATATGGTGGCTTTTGAATTAACTAAGGTAGAATCTACAAGGCTGATAGCTTTGCTTTAGAATGATTTACTATTAAGTGCATTATTTGCTGTTTCTGCATATTTGTAAACTTTACATTGCAAGTTCCAGAAGAATTCTGTAATTTAGTTGGCACCTGATGATCTCCACATGCACGGACACACACAATAGTAATATAATAATGATAACTATAATAATAATGATGAACAAAAATAACATAAAAAGATGAAAACGCTAAGGGTCCAAGAGTCTGTGTGATTTTCTGTAGCTCCGTGAGTCTGCAGTGCCCCTTAGCCACTTGGCATTCTCAGGGAGGAGACACAGAACTAGATTGCCGTAAGGTGGCAAAATAGCACAAAACATGTGAAACATGTCCTCTGATTGGTGGCTGGGTGCTACTCTTTCACAGAAGTTGTGCTTCGCTTCCATACTCCAGGAACCTCTGCACTCTTCTCCTGTCTTCAGAATATCGTTTGAAGGTCAACTCAGGAGAGCTCATACTGTCAGTGAAGCAGAAAAACGGCTGTGTGAGAGACAACCCAAACAAAGCATGGCCATTCGGAAAGCCCCGCTGTCACTCTGCAGCCTCCTGTGGGAAGCCTCATTGCTAACCAGCTCACACTTTCCCCAGACTCATTCCTCTAATTTGTACTCCTTAGGTTCCTGATGATCCATCCGCGTTTTAATCAGCCAAGAAAAGTACCAGCTGCTGCCCCCCGCCCGGCCCAGGGAGCCCTGTAGAGTGCGTGTCTCCTCTATAGCATTTGTTTCTCTACTGCCCCAATGCCAGCTGCTCAAGTCTCTTGCTGAACTCTTAGCTGTTATTTTTTTTTCCCTAGGACTTAACTTGAGGCATCTGAGTCACAGTTACTTAGCCTGCAAATTACCAGCGGAGTCTCATGACAGCTAGTTCTCCATTAGAAAGCAGGAAGCTCCCAAAGTGTTCCCCTCTGTAGAGTCATGCCTGGCTCTGACTTTTCGTTGCTTTGACCTTGGACATCCTTAAGTACCACTTATCTATCCTCAAGGGAAAAATAGATGGACAGTTAGAGCTAGACAAAGGATCCCTTATCCTCCTGAACTGCAAAAATCTGACGCTCTCCAGGTTGGGAGGTCTACATCAAACCTAAGGTAAACTAGCCCTTGCAAACGAATGTGTCTGGATTCAGACTGTGGCTACCAAAGCAGATAACGAAGCCCACATAACCACACAAGGACTGATGAGTAGCACATGAGTCTGTCTGCCTTTTCCTGGTACCTGTTTACACAGTAATGCTAAATTCTACCATGCAGCTAAATCTAATACTGAACACACGCTGGTTAAAGACAATATTTGGTTCTCTGGTCTGCCAAAAACATCCAAATTAAATAGCATGATGAACGTTGTAGCCAAGCAATAGAAATAGGAGTTGGCCCTAAAGCAAAGTGCTAAAAATACCTGAGGAGAACACTTAAGTAAATAGTAACACAAACATACAGCTCAGGTTCAGACAAATGAACGAGAGGGTTTGAGGTCACCTTTCTGGATCTGTACAGAGCTACTGTGTGCATGCTGGTGTGTGTCTCTACTATGTGTACATACAGGTGCGTCCCATGTAAATTAGCTATAGCCAGCAACCTCTCCCAAGGACTTAGTGGAGAGTCTACACTTTGGGATACCATTTAAACTGTAAATTATTAGTTTATTTGGTTTTTTAAAGTGATGTTTCTGTTGTTGACAAACAATTGGATACTACAAACATAGACAAAGAAATCTGGAAACAGCTAAAGTTTCAGCAATTGCTACCAATTTCCCTGACAGTTTCTACATTAACTTTAACAATCACACAAAAAAAAATTAGCCAATAATGTCCCAAAATATCACCACATTATGAGACTGGTCACTTATTCTGGGAAAAGAAGGGCTCTCCTCCTCCCCAAGCTCCTGGGCTTGACTGCCAAGCAGGCAGCTGCAGCAGAACCAGGAATCACCGCCGCTGTCTTTCTCAAAGTGCTGCCACTGACTCACCCCAGTCAGTCCAGGCTCTCTTTCTGCCTGGCTCAGAGTTTGAAGCCCATCGTTTCCTGCTGCAACCCAGCCTGGTGGTGGCAGCCCGGCTGAAAGAGCCGTCACACTCACTGTGGAGCAATCGTTTCTCACCTCCGGCTGAACCAGAGATCTTCTAGCGTGTGTCTTGTTTCTGGATCTGGGTTCCATGTTCCACCATTCTAGGCCAGCTGGCTGGCTTCCTGGGAGAGGCAGAACCTTTGACCCTCCACTGTGTTTTTTAATTTAATTTTATTTATATCTTTATTTATTACAATTTATTCACTTTTTATCCCACTGCAGCCCTTCTCTTGTCCCCTCCCAGTCCTACCCACCCTCCTGCTTCTCTCCTATGTCCTTTCCCTAGTCCCCTGATAGGGGAGGTCCTCCTCCCCTTCTATCTGACCCTAGCTCATCAAGTCTCATCAAGGCTGGCTGCATCATCTTCCTCTGTGGCCTGGCAAGGCTACACCCCCCAGGGGGAGGTGACCCTGCACTTTAACCTTTTCCACTGGAACCCTGGGGGAGAAGAGAGCATTTCCAGAGTGTTGGCCTCCTGGGAGATGGGGAACCATACATACAAACAATGAAAACACAAAGTTGAAAATCGTAATATACAAGCAAAAGACAAGTAAGTTTTTTTATTTGTTTGTTTGTTTTAAGTGCCCAAAGAAAGCGATACAAAATGAAAACATTTTCAAAATTTACCTTTGAGTTCATTTTGTGTTTGTCCTCTACTCCTGAGTGTGGTACCTGCTCTTTTGCCAAATGATACTCCCCTGAAGAAATTATTTTTTCCTTTGCAATTGGTTGTTAATCAAAGCTCCTTGCTTAGAGACAGGCACTCATGTCTACTTCCCATCTCCAAGTTGGGATCCTGTCTGGTTTGGACCTGTGCAGGCCCTGTGCATGATGTGTGTCACAGTCTCTAAGAGTTCATGCGCCCATCAGTCCTGCTGTGTCCAGAAGATACTATTTCCTTGGTATCATCCACGCCCTGTGGCTCTTACAATATTTATGCCTCCTCTTCCACATAATTCCCTGAGCCCTTAAGGGAAGAGATTGAATGAAGACAATGTGTTTAGAACTGAGTGTCCCAAGGTCTCTCACTCTCTTCATATTGTCAGTTACCTGTCTCTGTATTTGTTTCCATCTACTTCAGGTGAAAGATTCTCTGAGAATGGAGAAGTGGGGGCACTGATCTATGGGTGTAGTAGAATGCATTAGAAGTCATTTTATGGCTACATTCTTTCAGCAAAACAGTATCTTTTGGTTTCCCTGGAAACCTAACAGTTAGGCTGATAAAGGTGATGTCTGCCTGAGGCTTTTGCATGGGTGAAAGGGCTTTCTGAAGCTTTGTTTGTTATTTCAGTGCTGAGTAATTGTTGCAACTTGTGTTTTCTGGCTGAAGAAAATAAAACTCAAAATATAAACAAGATGCATAACACATACAGCGGATCCCTGAAACAGCAAGGACAGTTGTGAGGTTGCAAGGAGGATGAAGAGGAATAGGAGAGAGGTCATGCAAGTAACCTACTCTGCAGACCACCAGGTTCTGTAGTTTTTTTTTTTTTTTGTTTTTTTTTTTTACTTGAAACCACTGATGCTTTGAATTGTGGTAGTGTTTAATCCAAACAAGATTTGATTAAGCTGACTCAGTTTTGTTGCTCCCAGCATCCAACTCCACCCTGAATTGAGTTTCTGCTTCACTGATTTCCTTCCCTTACCAAAACCACTGAGCAAGGTGTGGGCCTGATTATTCCCCTGCATCTTCATTTTCTGATTTGTAATTTGGCCAGTGCATGGTGTCAGAGCACTGGAGAAGATGCTTTGTTCCTAAGGAAGGTGCTGAGGTCAGCTAAGCTGCCATTCCTTAGTGACTCATCTCTTTTCTGTGTAGCTTCAAAGATTTTTGCCCAGTTTTTGCTGTAAAGATACTGTTTACAGGTTTACAGGTATGCTTAATTTACTTATTTAGCTCATTATTTGGTTTGGCTCCTCAGCACCTCTCTATACCATGACCCCACTCTCCCCATTATCTCTCCCATCCAGACCACCTGTGAACTAACTTTAGATGTATATGAATTGTCTCCCTTCATCCAACAATGTTATTCAGAATCTGCTATAAAGTTAACTGAGTTGTATTTTTTATATGTACCATTTTTTTGCCTATAATGCCTTTTCCTTAATTATATCAATTTTACATCTTTGCAATAATAATAATATTTTTCTATTATTATTAATAATAATTTTTGGGTAAATCCTCCAGAAAGAGCTGTGGTATGCAGCTTATTCCTGTGGGGCACATGGTCTGTGCCATCAGGGAATCTGGCATGGAGTTAGAGCAGGATGGAGATGTGTCCAAACCCCGGAAATCTCATTCTTGAGATCAGTGGAAGAAAGGATCGCTCCCTCCCTATTCCGTGCCTGCATGGCCCTGTGCACATAGTCTCTACCCCTTATCCTTGCAGTTCTCTGAATAGTCATGTAGCTTGGCACCTGGGATTACTGCCCATGTAAATAGAGCTAGCTAGCATCCTTGCCCTAAATAATGATAGTGCCCATCCTGGGAATCCCTTCCCACTTCCCCAAGATTCATATAGCCCTGTTCACCCCAAATACACAGGCAAAGCTGTTGCTGTTTCACTGGAAGAGCTCAGAGCTGAAATGCTATAACATTTTAAGAGCTGCTTCAGAGAAGGCTTTATTTCTTCTTGATCTTGTGGACCCACTTGTTCTGGCTCCCCTTTATCCTTCCCAGCCAGGTGTGGAGCAGTGCCCAGATACCCTGAGTGAGGAAGCAGACAGCAGAGCCACAATTCCTCTTAGGTGTTTTCGTAATTTTCTATATTATCTATTCTTCAGCATTTGATGGTCTGTAAAAGGCCACTTATCATACTATTATGTCCAACACTGTAACTGAAGGCTGATTTCTCTGTGTATTTAGTTCAAACAAATTACTCGCTAGCTATAATGTATATAATTAGAAGATTTTTAAAATGGCAGAGAGTACTAAAATCTTCTAATATTTTAGTGTCTTTTTTCTTCCTCATGTCTATGATAGTAATCAAATGTTACTTATTATATTTGATTCCCTTTAATGGTGAAAGATTATACATTCTCTTGCAAGTTCTTAATAGTCTCACTCAGAACTTCAGTATAAATATTTGACTTGACAGAAAGCACAAGTTCATCACTACTTTAATTTTTCCTCTGAAATGAAGACTGAAGTTGGGATTACTGTACCCTATCTGTGTGTCACTGATACCCAGTGCTGCTGGTCTCCTTTTTTATTATGACTCTCAAATAATCAAAAATAAAAATTAAGGTAGATGATACTGATCTCTCACCTTGTCAACTATTTTTTTAAACCTTATTCTGTTCTTATTGTTTCTTCTTTCTAAACATGTATTTTCTTCTTATTTTATAGAGGCTTATGTAATGTTGACATTACACAAACTCTGCCTGAAAACAGTGTTACTTAACACATGCTACTAAATGATAGTTTGGCTGGGTATAGAAATTCCCAAATAAAATTTTCCTTACATTGCCATGTGAATTCTGTTGTTAACATCAAGAAATCAGGTAAATTTTCAGAATGTCTTTCCAAACTGAACAATTTATTGTTTGTTTTTCATTTATATTACATATTTACTTTGGTATTTTAGATATTCATCCTTTATTTATGCAGTTGAATTCACTGCAATTTTTGCTTAGAAGAATTTAGATTCTTCCTCAATTCTGATATTTTCTAGCTATTATATTTGAATATTTTTTCTAGAATCGATTATAGTGCAGGAAAATAAGTCTGTGTTTCCATTTTACTAGCACACACACACTTCAGTTCTGTGTATCCAATGTTAATTTTTAAATACATAACATACTTTATTTATTGATCCATGCTTCCCTGGCATTCGCTTATATCCCATGCTTTTCATTCATCCACAGCCTCTAACCATCCTCACCTCACTGTTTACTTTCCCTGGAAGTCTTTTCATGATGAATGCTTAGGTCCCTCACTCTGAAACTGAACATGCTTTGTGCTTTCTCTTGATTATAACATGGTTATTCTAGGTGAGCTCCCTTTCTGTGATAATTAGTTGCATTGCAATTAATGCAAACTAAAATTCCTAGATGAATTCCTGTTATATCTTGTTTGGATGCACTTTCAAACTGAATTGAATTTTGATGGAGAAGAATGGAGAGTTCCAGAGGAAAGATCTAATTGCCTTTGTAGGACAGAACCAACATCCCTGCAGCAGTTCTATTTCTCAGACATTGGATTCTAAAAGTCTGTGGTGAAGCTTTGGGACGGACTTTGTAGCTATGCTAGAATGAGCCTTCACTCCTCACTTGAGTAGAAGTGGGGAACACATCAGGTCTGTGCTTCAGTGTCTTCCCATTTGAATCCCTCCCTCCATTGGTCCATGGATGTTCTCAGACTTTCTATTTCTGGAGTTGTTTTCTGTCCTAAGCCACTGACAGTTTCAAAAATTCAGTTTGGGGGAGGAGAGGTTGTTTGTTTGCTTTTTGTTTTGTTCCTTTGTTTTTTGGAGACAAGGTTTCTCTGTGTAGCCCACTTTGAGGCTGGCCTCAAACTCACATAGATCTGTCTTTTTCTGACTCCCATGTGCTCGGACTACAGACATGTGCCACAGTCCCCAGAATGGAGACACTTCTGTTGTTGTGAAGCATAAGATTAGGCAGGGAAGCTTGGTCTTTGAGCTATGAGCATATGTCTAGTCCACGTCCTCATTGAGGACATCATTTTTTGAGCATCTTGATTCAGACTGTAGCCCTTACATTGTTCCGTGCTAGGAGAACACAAGTGTTATAATTTATGTTATGCTGACACTCAGCTCTTGTTCCTGCCTAGAGCTATAGAAGCAGCCATTCTATCACCCCTTTGTCTAAGGCATTAAGGACTTTTCTCAAGCTTTCCTAAAATCATTTCTACATATTTAAAATATCTCCAGTATAATGCATCAACCAACACCTAGCTCTCTGACAAAGCCACATAGTACAGTTTGAACTAATTGCATAACTAACAGTGCAAACTATGAAGCCTTACTGCAAGGGATTCAATTCCAACAGATTTTTGCAGGCCCTGGGAGGAGGCCAGCAGGAAATGTGTCCTCAGCACCATGATAGTCTTAACTTAATTGAATTGCAATCCAAGAGGCTACTCCCCATTTGGAAAAAGAACTTATGGTCACTGCAACCATAATTTATAGACTTATGTTACAATTGTGGCTGGAGACTATGAGCCACTGAGCTGATGTACATAGTATTTCAAACACCCTGAAGCACAGACCTGATGTGTTCCCCACTTCTACTCAAGTGAGGAGTGAAGGCTCATTCTAGCATAGCTACAAAGTCCGTCCCAAAGCTTCACCACAGACTTTTAGAATCCAATGTCTGAGAAATAGAACTGCTGCAGGGATGTTGGTTCTGTTCTACAAAGGCAATTAGATCTTTCCTCTGGAACTCTCCATTCTTCTCCATCAAAATTCAGTTCTGTTCTGTTTTGCATTTCAGAGCATGCCTATGCATCGACAACGAAGCCCAGCATCAAGCAGTGTCTTCCCATTTGAATCCCTCCCTCCATTGGTCCATGGATGTTCTCAGACTTTCTATTTCTGGAGTTGTTTTCTGTCCTAAGCCACTGACAGCTTCTGCCAAATTGGATGAGCTTCTCCTCCAAGCTGAGAATCCAGGGCTGGTGCCAACCACTGTAGAATAGACACCCTGCTTTGGCTGGGATTTGGGGAACAAGAAAAGATGGGTGGCTGCAAGTAGAGATTGGAGAGATAGGGACAAGGAGGAGGTGGTGGGCAGGGGCAGTGTCGACTACTGAGGAGTAGACAGACATCTTGCGGTGGTCAGGGGTTGGGACACGTGGCTGTAGAGGAAGGCTTGGGAGACAGGTGGACTGCTGAGTGGAGATAGGCATGGAACTTTTGGTAAGTTTCTGAGCATTCCCTCAAGATTTTAAGGTTTTTTCTTCAGTAATTTTTTTTAACAAAAACTTGCTCTATAAAGAATACATTCACAAAGGACATTATTTCAGTTGTCTCTCTGCATATACACACTTAACAAAAGCAACTAAAGGAAGAGGGGGAGCTTTGGCTTGTGTGTTGGTTTGGTTTAGGACCCTGAGACCACTCTTCACATCGTGTCACCAGTGACAGAGCAGAGAAAGATGAATATCAGCGCTCTGTGAACTTTTCCCTTTTATAAAGTCCTGCGGTGAGGCCGGGCCTTCTCACCTCAGCTAACCAAATACCGGAACTTCCTCACAGACACCTCGTGGACTTGCCTCCAGACTGCTTTTGCTTCCCCTCAGAGAGTTCACGCCGCAGACCCTGACCTTATGGTGCCGGGCTGTGAACATGCTTCTCATATGGGTGGGGCTTAACAGCATCTTTTCTAGTTCTCTAAAGCTCCCTGTAACCATTGAATGCACTCTGCTAACTCCTTCTGCCTCCGAGATGACTATACATATATAATAATATGTTTAGTAAAATAAATAAATCAATCTTCATATTTATAGGATATATATATATATATATATATATATATATATATATATATATATGAAAAACCAACTCTTCTCCTACCCTCAGCTACCTGCTTTTTACAGTGAAGCCCCAAGGCAGAGTGAGTCACAGGCATGCCACATATCTGTGTACCCCTTCCATTTAGTATATATACTACATATTACATACACTAGTCTCTTCCTTTTGCTGTTTACCATATTAAGTACTGTTTGCCATAGCTGAAGAAGTGAATGAGATGGAAGAGATGCCCATGAAGAAGAGGGTGATACACACAACTGGCAGTGATTCCTGTCCTCAGAAAGGATCCTGTCAGTCAGAAGAGGTGCTGGCTGAGATGGTGGGCCCTGGTGAGAGCCGGCGCTAACATGCCCAGCACCCTGGCTCCCTTTAGGAGAAGCTGAGAAGGGAGACGAGCAGAACGTGCCGTGCTGCGTGGGACTAATGGTGTGTGCCAGAGATAGCCATGTTGCCTCTTGGTGGCTTAAATGTGCTGTCTAGACACATTAAGCTCCAGGCTCCTCTCCCTGCTCTGCAGCCCTGCAAGCTGAGAGGCTCGCAGGGAAGCTGTCTGCCACTCTCTCTCATCTCCGAGCAGAGATTCAGCAAGACACTGGGAAGTGACAAGAAATATCAGGCTCTGCCATGAAAGATTCTGCTTCATGGGAAATTCAGGAAAGGGCTTTATATGGCTTTAGACAGTGGTGGAGGGCGACTAAATGGAAGGGGAAAAAAATGGAAGGGGTACCCAGATACATGTCTTGCCTCTGACTCGCCTCTGCTCTGGGGCTTCACAGCAAAGAGCAGGTAGCTGAGGGTAGAAGAGAAATAGTTCATTTGTCCTGATTCTGCTGTACCCAACGCCCTCCCTTTAACCCCGTGGCTGCCGTCTGCTGTCCTGCCACATCGTGTTAGGTGAATCCCAGCTGTTAATCGCGGACTGTGAGATTTATTATTGTTTTTTTTAATTTTTCTACTGAGTATGGGGGTTATGCCCTGTGCACGTGTTTGAGATATGCAGATACATGTGCATATTCATATCTCAGTTAGAGGAGGGCTAGTGAGCGCCCTTCCCCACCACCCTCCGCCTGATTTCCTGAGGCAAGATTTCTCACTTAACATGGAACTTGCATTCTTTTGGCTATACAGGCCTTCAGAAAACCTCACTGATCCTCGTGTCTCCATGCACATCCCTCCTGCTTTGCCCTGCATGCACACTATAACCCCATGCATGCACACACACACACACACACACACACACACACACACACACACACACGTCACCCCCTGCACCTGCGCATGAACCCACGCCTGACTCTGGGTGCTGGGATCCCAACTCTTGTTCTCTTGCTTGTGTGGTTGGCTCTCTTAATCACTGAGTAGTCTCTCCAGCCCCTACGTGTGTATTCTAAAAACCCCGTCTACATGGGATGGGTTGGTCAGCACGCAGAGGCACTCCAACTACCGAGGTCATGACGCTCATTCTGACAGGAGGAGATGAAGGCCTAAAGACCCTGCATCTGCCATTCAGACCCTTGCCAGCAGAGCTTTGGAAGGATGCTCACTGGGAAACGGCTTTGATTAGTGCTTGCACAAATCTGTAATGTCATTTTCTTTCTTTTTTCCTAAAAGACTTCATCTAGAATCAAATCAAATCTCATCTGTAAAGTAGAAAGACTCTGAAATACAAAAGTGGCTTTGAACTCTCCAGGTCTTGATTTGTTAGCCACGGCATTTAAGAAATAAGTAATGGAGGAAGAAAGGGGTGTGTGGAGGGAGGGACAAAATTAAAAGAGTCATAGCTGTCTTCTTGCAGTGGGGGCAGGGTGCCCTCTGACCTCATCTGCATAGCTGTGGCTCTGTCCACAGTGTGTGGTTGAATATTGTTCTCTTTGAACTGCTCAGTTTGGAGTTGCCCTTGGCTACCCCCCCCCACACACACACAGCCCTGCTCTAGCATCAGGCTGGCCTCCTTTTTCTCCTCTTGGTTGCTTTTTCTGCAGTCCCAGAATATAAAAAACAAATATTCTCAAAGGACACAGAAGCTCTATCAGTATGTGAAAAAGTGAGCGCTACCATATGGCTGCAAATGCTGGCGAATTTAAACATGTCAGGGCAGTCTTTCCATTTGGGTTTAAGGTATAATGCTCTTGCCCTGTGCCACCAGCTACCCCTGGCTCCAGGAAATCTGAATTCTCACTCTCACTTCTGAAGCAGAGAGAAACCAGCAGATTCTCTTTCTGTCCTTGCAATGCGGAGGACAGCATTGGCCATGCCACCTGCCTCCTGTGTGCAAGCAATGTCCTCACCATCCTTCCTATGACATGTCACCATCTACAGCCCCAGACAAGTAAGGTTCCCGCACGGGGCTCCATCCCATGATCCAGTCATGCAGAATAACTGATGCTGAGTTTGCGGGTACCAATGTGTTTCAAAATCGGTTTCTCCTGTACCATCAGGATTCCATTATGAGAAAAGTTGTGTGTCTGTAAGGCAGATAATTCAGCATCATTTTCTAAGCCTTTGTCCGTGGTGTGCACCTTCCCATACCTTCTTCAGAGACCTAGGCGTGGGGTCTGTTATTGGGAATGAGGGGAAAGAGATGGAGAGAACGGAAGTGAAGGGAAGGATGGTGGATAATCATTCTCGGCAGAGGTGGATGCTTCCGGGTAGGCTTAGGCTTTCCCTATGTGACAGTCTGCCGGGGGCATGTCTGAATTGACGTTTCCTCTTCTCGGACAACTCTCTCCTCTTTCACCTCTCTTTCTCCTCCTTCTCTCCTCTCCTCTTTCCCCTTTCTCTTCCTTCATCTCTCTCCCTCTCCCCTGTTTCACTTTTCTCCCCTCCTTTCTCCCACCCCCCTCTTTCTTCCTCTCTTCTTTTTCTTTTCAGAGCATGAATATGTAACAAAAAAGCCTCAGCAAACCTGGGGAGATGCTGATGAGTGAGGTAGTTCACTGCTATTGCCAGTCAGGTGTTCAGAGCCCTGAACCAGAGGATAAAAACATCTGCTAAGCCATCCTGTCTATGGGATGGTATTGAAGGAGCTATGATCTAACCGGCCAGCATGCTGAGAAGGGACAGGCTGATGGAGAAGAAGGGTGCGTGGGCATATTCCCCTTGGCGTGCTTTGAAAAGAAGACTTCCCAAGTGGGCAGCAGAAGGTCTCCTGCTGAGAAAGGAGCTGCCTTTCAAGTGTCCCTCATTGTTCCTGGAGATGACTGTGTTCGGCCTCCTTTCACCTCTCACCAAACCTGCAGGGGGCCACACTTATCCATATGGATAATGAGGGCACGGGCCTAAGGCCAGTTTCCCAGAGAAATTCAATGTCAAACAATGGGGGGAGGCAGAGTCCACTAACACCTGTAAACTTGTGCACTCGCTATGAAGAGGACACTGACCCCTTGGCCTGGCTGGGAATATCACCCACAGCAGAAAGGCCAGGGAGGTGTGGGCCCCTGAAACAACACTGCAGTGAAGTCCCTGCACCATGGCTTCACACTAAGGAGAAAGTGCATATAGTTATGTCTGCTTCGTTTCAGTTTGTTTGAAAGAAAAGCACACACCAAGCCACAAGAACCTCCAGGACCTGTGAGATTCCAACCCATCCACCAGTGTCAGGAAGTTCTCTTTGCTGCCCTCATGTGTGCACCCCCTATGCCCAGTCAGGGGCAGCACTTGCCTGTAGAACAGTGTTCCCCACGAGCAGTGAACTCCAAGGCTGCCGAGGAATCTCCAGAGGTGGCCAAATAGAGTAGACTTGACTGCAGGATACACAACCTGTGGCTCACACTGCAGACCTTGTTCGTGGCAGTAAACCAGTTCAGCAGAGATTCTGTATTCATATATTCATATAGAACCTTCGCTTGTAAAAGTGTTTTCAGGACTCTGTGTATCAGTTAAGGATTTTATACAGTAGACACACACACACACACACACACACACACACACACACACAGCGGGGCAATTCCTTCTGACCCCAGAGGATAGAAGGACCATGCCTCTCCAGAACACCCCAATGGCCATCTGGCTTCCACTCACTGCTATCTATCTCTCAAGCCTCTAGAGCTCATTATGTACACAGTCTCATCTTTGTACTTGGGTCTAGGAAATTTGCCCAAGAGAATCACAGGGTCCTGGTGGTAGGCAAAGACAAAGGGTGAAGATAGACACTTGCTGTTCTGTAGGCTTAGATTTTTCAACAAAACCACTTTCTTTAGGGTTCTTAAACACCTTTACCTCCCTTTCAACCCCCGAAACCTTAGGTAGAAGATTAATAGGGAAAAGGGCTATAGTTTTCTTTTACCTACTTCCTGCCAATCAGGGTCATGGGTCATTAGGGGATTACCAGATTCAGTCATCAGGATTCTAGCAGTCCAGTCCAAAAGCCAACACAGAGTAGCAACACGAAGTCACGGAAAGCTGCAAGACCAAGTTGGAACATTTCTCTCCATGAGGTCAAGTGTCAAAGCATGAAGATCAGCACAGTGTCTTACTCTGCCTTGGCCTCTATGTATGTTCTCTCCTCAAAGTCCACCCACAGATGTTCCCAGCTGGCCAAAGTCATACCCTTCGCATGTGAGGAATCACAGTAACATATCACATGCTCTCTAACAAATCAACCTGGCCAAAACATTACATGACAAAATCCAGTCTTCAAGGAAACCAGAAATTTCCACTTCACTGTACCCCTCAAGATCCTGCACAAGTTTCCTGTGTGGAGGCAGGAAGAGCCTTTGTGTACATGCAGAGAGACCACCTGCCTCTCCGAGTGCCCTTTCCGCAGGGAAGGTAGAAGGTCCCACTGGAATTAGGCTGTCTCCCTTGAAGAAGTAGAATATTTGAACAATGCTGGACAGCAGACACGCTCTCCTAGCAATCACTTATGCATATTACATATAGAGCTAATAGTTCCAGATGGTTTTTTTTTTAAAGGAGACGAGCATTCTCACTTATCAATGAAGCCAATTACACATTTCTGAGCATGAAAAACAAATCTCAAGTACAAATATTGAAAATCATCTCCACTATTCTGTCAGTGCCTTTCCCACACAGGCACATACCAGTTCACAGCTCCTGGGAAGCAGGGGCCTTCACACCCAGTATTGCTAATGGAGGGAAGACTCTGAAGATGTCGAGACAGCTCCAAAGCCCCTGAGTCAGATACCTCCTGCAAAGTTCAGGACACACAGGAAACCCAGACTGGGGAAGGCACTGCTCGGATCTCAGATCACCTGCCTTTGGGCTCATGGAGAGCTTTCCAGTGCACACGGTGTTCCTGGGTGGACAGTCAAGTAACCAGCATATCCTCCATACAGCCTGTGCTCTCAGACACTGGCAGGAGATGAGCTGGAAAACCCTGACAGGACAAGCTTCTCAACAGCCTGGACAAAGATATCTCTACTTCAGATTTCACACTTCACCGTGTAAGATCCAGGTGACATGGATCACACAGCAAAGACCCTTCCCAGAAAGTCAGTTCACGCCCAGGGTGGTTTTATCAGCCCCTCCATGGATAGAGGCAGAGTCCATCAAATGTCCCTGTAGATTTTCATAGCTGAGCACCCCACCCTTCTCTGCCCTTAGAAAGCATCCTTTCTGCAGAAGGCTCTGTGTACTCCACTGGTCTCTGCATCCACGTTTTCTATGCTACCATAGTGCAGTGGGAATAAGAGGTATGTAACACTCAGCCTCCTAACAGATGGAAAACAGCCTTAAGGAACCATTACCTATGACACCACTCTCAACAGCACTGTGAACGCCCTATAAGGCAAGACAAGTCCAGGGCTGGAAGGATTTATTTCCCACAGCTCTGGGTCTAGACCAGAGACCCCCACAGCCCAGCAGCCTTGCATCTGGTCCCTTTGATATTTCCATGCTTTGCTGAGCCACCTTAGTGTGGGCTTTTGCAGGCACAACAGCTGAGCATCTCAAAAGGCATCTGCTGGGGATGGGGGCCATTAATGGTGGGGAGGAGGTAGAGGCCTGAGTGAGTGCCTTATAAAATTACTCAGACTGTGCTCTCTGCAAGGAGGCTGGATTTGGGTCAATCACCAAAAATCCATGTTGCTGTCTCTGACATGTTCCTGAAAGGCAACAAAGGAGCCTAACCCTGATTAGGTAGGATACCTGCCCTGTTCCCCCTTTATGCTGCCCCCCTTTCTTCAGCCTTTCACACTGCAAAGCACTCTGGCAGACAAGCTACCATCGATTAGATTCCAATAGGTTTACACTTACCGCAAGGGGTAAATTCATCTGGAAGGATTTAGTGCTGGCTTATTATGCGATAACAAGACAAGGAGATAATCTCTCTTAGCTACCTCCATTTCAATTTGCATATGATATTGGGACCCAAATTAATCTGCAAATAAAAGCAATATAAATGCAAAGCTGTGATATTTACTTAGACGAAAAAAGACCATGAATCTTCTTTGTCTCAGAATTTATGAATTTCTCAAAATGTCATAAAACTTACGTTTTATGACTGATTGAGAAATCAGAATTAGGTTGCCCTACTGTGACTTCATCTGGGTTAGTGTTGACTAAAGACAACACATTCAGACTTTTTTAACTTAATAGTCACTAACAAAAGTCCTTCTCTTTGTAATAGCTACCAAAAAAGGAGCATTTTTCTTGTTTATAGAAACAAAATAAGCAAGCATATATCCTAAATACAGAAAAAAAAAATAGATCTGTCCTTAGGGACTGAGTGCTTCCCTAATCTAAATTGGTAGTTGACTACAGAAGTTGGCCAGACACAGCAAGGCAGTCACACATATGACCTCACGGTGCTTTTGACAAGGTGCCTAAAACCCAGACAAGCTCAAGCCAGACCAAATCTCATCATGGAGAGGGGTCTTCGTAGAAAGTCTGCCTCCAGCTGAGGATCTATTGGCAGCTAATGCTTTCCGGAAGCGTGAAAGTCTTTGCTTTAAGGATGCGGGCATGGAATGTCAACCATGCTCCAGAGGAACTTCACATATCCAACAGCTAATGAGTAGCACCAACAGGGCTTGGTGGAGAAGAAGATGATGAGAAAGAGCAGGAAAAGGGAGGAAGAGAAAATGATGACAAATGGATGGGTAGGCAAGGGAGAGTAGGTCTGGAAGGAGCTAGGGGAGGAAGGTCAATATAATCAAAATACACCATATAAAATTCTTCAAGAACTAAGAAGAAAATGGATTCTTACTCAACTTGAGAAAGGTACATAAAACTACCTTGGAGTTGGGGTGCACATTCCACAAATCCACAGCTACCTGTGGCAGTGTGTAGCCTGTGTGACTGCATCCTGGGCAGGCTGGGTGCTGCCCACAGCTGTGGAACTCTGTCTGGTCCAGAATCAAGATAAGTAGTATTGGCTGATATTGTAAATTACTTGAGTTGATAGCTACAGGAAGGCTTTCACTCACCTCAAATACAGACAAGCTAGAAAGATAATCCTTATATATTATTTTCATTCCCTGAAGAGCTGCTATGTATCATCTAGCACAGGAGAAAGCTGTCTTGTGAGGGCTGCAAAGACAAAACAGTAAGTCACAAAAGACCTTAGAAATGAGGACCTTCAACTCAGTGACAGGCTTTCTGATCACCTTCCCCTGTAGGGTACAGCCTTGCCAGGCCACAGAGGAAGACAATGCAGCCAGTCCTGATGAGTACTGATAAACTAGGGTCAAATAGAAGGGGAATAGGGGAGGCACATAGGAGGAGAAGAGGGAGGGAAAGTGGGTTTGGGAGGAGACAAGATAGGGGGATGCAGCTGGGATAAAATTGAATAAATTGTAATAAATTATAATAATAATAAATTTAAAAAAAAAAGAAATGAGGACCTTCACTGGTGATGCAATTGCTCCCCTTTGGAGAGACCCAAAGTCATCCTGCCCCGCCATGCGTAGTCAGCGCAGGAAAGAAGCAGAAAGGCGTTTCTCTTTTAAATGTGGCTTGCTGGGGCTGCATGCATGAGTGTAAAGAAAGGCTGACCTATGCTTATCAAAACAGATAAAGAGAAATGTTTCGTTCTGTTCATGAACATTTACCCAGATGAAAGTAAATGGGGCATTTTGAGTCATTCTAATTTTGACTCTTTGGTTGTAATGACACAGTGAGTCACCAAATGCTACCTTTTTGGTGTGAGTGCATCAAACACAGGGTATAACCTGGCCTTTGATAGCCCTGAGTCCCTTGGATGGATTTGTTGGGTTTCTGGTTGCTATATAAAACACACACACACACACAGACCCCAATTACAGAATTGGGACGTTGTGGACAGCCCCCTGTAAAGAGCTGCTCATTTCTGCCCACACTTTCAGTTACTTTCATTTCATGAGTGAAAACTTGAGATTTACGGAAGATTTAAAGAAATTAAGTGCTATAAACACAATGTTGCTACTATATTCTGTGTGGTTCTACTACATTTTAAAAATGTGTACTTGGTATGAATGTGAAAAGTCTTATATATCTGAACACTTAGTCCCCAGAAGGTGTCATTGTTTTGGAAAGTTATGGAACGTTCAGGACATAGAGACTTCCTGTGCACTCTCTTCTTCCTGGCAGCAGAGGCCATGTTACCAGTTTCCTCACACTCCTGCTGTCGTGCATTCCCTGCCTTGAGGGACTATAGTCCCTTGGGCTAAAAGTCAAAACAAACCCTTCCTCCTCCCTTAAATTGCTTACTCAGGTACTAGATCACAGCAGTGAGAAAAGACACTAATACAAATACAACATGGGTTATCCAATGTGCCACTAATAATAAAATACGGGGTTGTTGAATGTGCCACTAATAATACAAATACAACAGGGTTGCTGACGGTACAGACACAACAGGTTGTTGAATGCGACACTAGTACAGACAATTCTTGAAGAAGAACACTAACTGGAGGGACAGGCTACATAATGCACAAAGTACCCGAAGCTCAGAATTCTGTAAGCAAAGAAGACAATGCAACTGCTCTGTATAGGTGTGCTGCCTGTTCCTCTTGTTGGCAGAATAAATTGACATCATTCATTGGTGAAATATATTTGTTGCAATACTAACAAACAAATGTCATTTGGCATAAGGACAGAAAATAATGTTTGTGAAGATACAAACACATTCTTGAATTTCATCTAGCATAAGTTACTACTGGGTCTACTGTGATAAAATGGCATGAAATAAAAAAGGTAAAGACAATAGACATTTATAGTGTCTGACTTCAGAAATGATGTGATTTAAGGCCCCATGGCCTTGAGTCCAACTCCTTGGCCTTGGTCTCCACACTGCATCCTGCAGTGATGTCTGTAGAGGGGACTTCAGCAACATTCATGTTACATTGTGATTGGCAGTGCTGCTTCTTAGAGCCATGGCTGCCATTGCTTTGGCCCTCACCAACTTTATTGAAGCCCAATTTAAATAAAATAGAATTCAGCCAACTTACATGTTGTTTGGTGAGTTCATTTGTACAGTTACAACAGGGGTCAACATTTACAGCATTCAGGTCATTCCCAAATTCCCTTTGCATGAAAAGCACTTGACAGAATTGAGAGCCCTGCTCTTCTGCCTGGTGGTAGCCTGAACTATCCTGCATGCAGCTGTTGAGCTGTGCTTCCTGCTGCCACACTGCCAGGCTCAAAAACAGAAGTTTTTCTAGCAGGCTGGTCCAGGCACAGTTTGCTTCCTAAGCAAACAGCAAACAGGGTTCAAAGGTTCAGTTTCTTTCAGGAGGGATTACAGCACTTAAGAAGAGGTCATCAAGTAAGTGAGGCTCCCAGTCTCACTGGAGGATGCAGAAGTGAGTTTTCCACTGGGTGTTACAAGTTACCTCTTTTAAAATGAGATTGCTGTATCATACAAAAGCCTGTGATGATACCATAGAGTCGCAGCTCTTTGGTTAAGCAGCTGTATTAACAGCAGGGGTGTGGGCAAAAGCCTGGAACTGACCAGAAGGCAGGTTCCTTGAGACTCAGTTCTGGAGGTCAATGGCTGCTGGCTGCAGAGGCAATTCCTCAGAATGGTGAATAACAGAAGTTCTTGGTGGCAGTCATTAGCATAGGGAGTGTGTTTCCAAGACTTCCTAGGTGCTTGCTGAATAGGGTTTCTTATCTGGAAAGGGTTGGGCTTGTAATCTCCCTGAGGGCTCCCTGCTCCTTAGAAGTTCTGGAGTTCCCCAGATTAGGCGAGGAAAGCCCACTGGAAAAAGGATTCTGTAATCCTATCCTTAGCTCAGAGGCTATCTAGAAACACCAGACTTAGACCATAATAGTAGAATCCCACAGTGCCCACTGAAGAGAAAAACCAGGAACAGAATGTGAGGAATATCTGAGTCAAGGAAAGCTTCTGGCCAGCCACATTGTAACAGAGAAAGTTTAGTGCTTCCTTCTTAAAACCACCAACAATGTACCAACAATATACATGTCTGCTTTTACCACTTCTAGTCATCATTAAGTAAGACTGGCTCTCAACCTGTGGGTCGCAACCCCTTTAGAGATACAAGAACCCTTTCACAGGGATTGCCAAAGGCCATCAGGAAACAGAGCTATTTACACAATTCACAACAGCAGCAAAATTACATAAAATAATTTTATGGTTGGGGGTCACTACACATGAGGAACTGAATTAAAGGGGCACAGCATTAGGAAAGTTGAGAACCACTGGAGTAAGATGTACTAGCTGCTGTAATGAGGCAAGGGAAAACTTAGACAAAAAGAGAAGACTCAGCAAAGATTTGCAAAATACATAATTGTATGCTCAAAAAGCTCAAACTAATAAAAAAAAACCATTGGACCAAATACATAAAAGTAACAAAACTACGGGATACACACTTGACATACAAATATTAAGTATCATATTTCTAAGTGGCCAAAAATCAAATTTTTAATTTTTTTAAAGAACAAAATACATGGACTGGTGTGACCTTATTTCAAAGTAGTTTTCTATGATGTCATACTACTCAAGGGTAGATTAGTGCCCTAATAACAGACATACAGATCAGTGCATTGAGACTGGGTCATGTCTAGAATATACTGGAGCAAATTATATTTGACCATGAAAGAGTATATCTAGATTAGGAATGTTGGATGTTGCAAAGATCCCACATAATCCCATTAGCTATCAAGAGTGACCAAGTCTTTCACATATATATGTCTATAATAGTTACCTTATTCTATCACCAACAGTTCTGCCAGGTGCTCACATATTGTAACACATTGCCATTAGGTGCAGAAATATTTATAATTAGCATATTTTGTGTTGTAATTTTTCTCTTATTATGAAATTCTTATTCACACTTTTTGTCTTACCTGATATTTGAATGGCCATCCTACCTTCCCTCTTCACCAGATTTTTGAGGTTTGTATTTCCATGGCACAGCTGTGTCTCTGAATTTAAAGTGCATCTCTCCAGCACCATATATAACTTTCTCACCCAGAAGAATAACTTGTAACTCACTCGTTTTAACCTAACACTTCAGGGGTGTTCATGGAAAAGTATTCCATTGCTGTTTACTTTAGATAACTTTATAGTGGTCTGAAATAACAGATGTGCAATAAATTGAGATGATTTTCCTGCAAGCACTGGCCTAGATTAAAACAACAATCACTAAATATAGCACTTGTCATATGTCAATCAGCATTAAGTACCTCACATTGTAAGTTATTTAATCCCCATAAAAGAAGACCTTATAAGAAAAATGTATCGTGTTGTTCTTTTACAGATGGGGAGCTGTGACATAAAAGGGAAAGTTCCTGTGACTAATGTTAGGCTTGCTGTGAGTAACTTGTATTAGCTCATTAATTAAATAATATGAACTTCAAAAGTCCTTACCTTTTAAGTCAAAATATTTCAGATTTTTTAAATAATGCTAACATTAACTTATTCATTAAAATCTCTAATGAGTAACCATTTGTTATCTATGCAAGTATGAATGTGTACTAACTTTTAAATTAATTTTTCTGGTATAATTGTCTGCAAAATGCTTGTAAATGTCTTGAATTTCAGCTATTTAATTTGTCCTTTTCCTGTTTCTAGCTTATATTGTTGATATTTCAAGGTTTATTATTAATGCATTTATTTGTAATTCATGGCTTTGATACTGAACTACTGTCCTTCTATTGGTTAATGTTTTCAATATCAAATTCTTTCTGACATCAATATTGTTTCTGTAGGCTTTTATTTGTTTGTGTCTATCTAGATTCCATTGTTCGATAGCTTTATTTTTAATGTTTTACTTTAAACACTTTGTTTCACTATACTTCTGGTTAGCATAATATAGGCAGGTTAACAGAGATTTCCTGAACAACAAAAAATTAACTGTAGCCACCTTGGTTTGGATCTTTCCACACCCACCAAGATACTTTATAAGTGAAGGAAAAGAAGAAAAAAGAAAAAGGCAAATAGGACCATCCATAGCATAGCAATAGAGAATGCCATGGCTGCCTGTATGGAGCAAAGCAAATACCAAAATGCCATCTGCCACATGCCTCACTCCCCACGGCACTGGTTGCTGACATCAGTGGGCGGAAGACCCGCAAAGAGCAGGACATGCTCGCGTGATTGACTGATTATCTTACACATTTACACTCAACTACTTAGCAGTAAAGAGGGGGTTGTGCTTCCCCCACAAACATGACCAAAATCTTGTAGACACACCAAGAGGGGCTTGATCAAACACACACAGTGAATGCAATCAAAGAGACTTAGGGACACTGCACAGAAAGTGTTTTATAATATCCTTATGCCCCTTCTGCAATGTTGGATTTATAAAGTGAGCCATTCATCACAGAAGGGGGAAAGTAAATCCATTCATCCTTAGCTCACTTACACCTGCTCCTTCCATCACACTGCACACTTTAAATTTCATGTGTGCTTTTGTCTTTCCATCTACATAATTTTGCTTTTTTTTTGCCAACTAACTACAGCGTCTCTTTTTATCTTCAAGTTTCTATATATTTCCCATTCATGAGAATATGCATTTTTTTGGTGGTTTAAATTAAAAAAAAAAAAAAGATGTTCCTCATAGACTCATTGTTTTAAGCTCTTGGTCCCATGTTGGTGGCTGTGTTTGGCAAAATTTAGGTGGCCTTATCAGAGGAGGCAGGTCATTGGTGGCAGAAGCTCCTCATAATGTGGTTTTGTCATAACCTGGCTCTCTGGGGTACAGCATGGCATTTCAGTGGATGTTTGTAACGAACACATAAGTGATTACATACATGGAGAGACAGATAAATAGGCAGCCAGGACAGACTCAGGAACCATACCAGTACACCGAGGAGAAGTTTGCCAAGGGTTTGGGGGATGTAAAGTCACCCTGAATCTGCAATAATGCTTCACACTGGTTGTTCACTCCAACAGCGTGGCTCAGGGAGCGCCCTTTCCTGCACCCACAATACTTGTCTGTTCAAGTCTCTTGGCTTTCTGGGGGCATACTTTTCTTTTCAAAATAAGAGTATGAAAGATGGGTTCTGCCCTTGTGAATGTCAAGCTTCCGAGGCTGACGAGGAAGCTCTGAAGGACCCTGGGTTACTCAGTGATGTCCACAAGGGGGAGACGTTGTAGAAGCCCCTAGAAAGAAGCAGCTCCCTGATAGGGACAAAACTGAGCCACCAGCCGCTCTTAATCCAGTATCCAGCGTGCACACACAGTGCAGTTGTCTCAGCCAAACCAAAGAAAATTAAGTAGAGTGTATCGCAATAAATGAAATGGGATTAAAACAAAAGGCACAGAATGCTGCAGAGATCTCTAATTTGAGGGCATAAAAGAAAAGGGAGAGGGGTCTTAATGGAGCTCCCACAGCCATGAGACGAAGGAAAAGCCATTTCCATAAATTATGGAAATGGGTGCTGGTCTCAAGTGCGGCCCATTTTCATATTGTTTTGCAGTCTTAATGACATAGGCTATTTTTGTAACATCTGTTTTTGGGGACCCCCCTTTCATCCCACACTTCATTAGAAATTCTGCCGCTATCCTTTATGATCCACTCCTGCTGGGAGACGGATGGCGTGCCATTGTGTTGCTGTGCGGGCCATGATATGGAGCTGAAATGGCTTTTCACAGAGTATGTTCTAGAGTGGCTCCGGACAAGTGACTGGATTGAGCAATACTGGGAGCAGCATGCCTCTTAGTTAGGCTTGCCTGCGAGGCACTGGCAGAAGGTTAACTTTCTCAGATTCTGGGAAAGGGGACTCACTGTGATGACTATTTCCAAGCAGCGGTGCTCATTTCAAGGTTGAGTACAAACTGTGCTTGAGAAACACAAAGAAAACTCAGAACTTATCACCCATGGCAACGACTCTCAGCGTCTTCAAGCAGCAGCACACACAGATAAAACCCCAGCCATTAAATGAGGGTAAACAGAAAGACTGACAATCCTCTAGGATACAGAACTCTGTGCAGGTGGATGGCAAAGGAAGGCCCCTGGTCACAGTGGCAGGCTGATCATGGGGTGAGAAGTAAGTAAAAAAAGGAGAGAAGAGAATAGGGATGTAGAGAGCAAAATGGCCTAGGGAGCCGAGTGAGGAGTTGTGTCCAGCCGCCATTCCCGCTTCTCCCTGGGTAGTGCCTGCCCTGAATCACAGCCTAGCGCTTCCACTCGGTCCTCTGGAAACGAGCACAGACTCCTGCACTCCGACCACTGTTCCTCAGGAATGACCCCTATACAGTCACAGAGAAAACAGCATGTGAAACATGCTGGCGTGCCTTCTTCATTTTGTGATTTTCAAATTTATTTTATTTTAAAATTCATATTGCATTTTCATATGAATTTCATATACATTGGTGTCATTGCAGGAGAAGATCAGTTTTTCATGGTGTATTATACAAATCTAAATTTCAAGAGGAAAAAGTTGAGAATCATATGAATTTTTTGATTTCTTAAAAAAAAAAAGTGAGACCCTCTCAGTGCTGACTAAATAACATTTAAAATAGAACTGAGATGATACAGGCCTGCTCTTATTGCAGCTTGTTTTGCAGCACTTGGTTGATGTCCCTGGGGAGGCCTGCTCTTCTCTGAGGCAGGGATGGGGGTGGGGATCTGGGAAAGAGGGGAGAGAGGGAGAGAGCCAGGGGAGCCAAGAAAGGGGTGACTGAGGTTGGGTCTAATATGAGAGACCATGAGAAAAGAGTACAGTCAAGACAATGGATCTACACTCCTAGAAAATGTCAGAAATAGAAAATGAGGAGTGATTTTTCTGGGACAAGTAGAAAAAGAGAAAAATAAAGAAGAGAAATTTACCTTCCCCCTTTCCATTCCATGCCCTATTTGTCAGCTTCTGCCTCCTTTCCACACATTCATTCAACTCAATACTAATTCTCTTGTGCACATGGCAGGAACATGTACACACACACACACACACACACACACACAATACCTGTACCTCCCCTTATCTGATATGTTACAGTGCCCCAGCTTGGATAGCTAGTTTGAATGATCACAGAAGGCACAAATTTCTGAGGGAGCTTCAATAAGGAAGAAGAAATTAGACACTGTCTCTCAGTTTTGATTCTAGCCTGGCTCTCTTGTCCTTCTAATCTACGCTCCACCCCCAACTTCGTTTCCACTTAAAGATGGTCGTTATTATGGACACAGGCAGCTTGAAAGTGAAGTCGCTGTTTACAGCCTGCAGCAAGCCAGATCTGCCAGGCAACTGATACTGCTGCTTCCTCGATTCACTTGATCCAGGCAAGCTGCTGAATTAAGAGGCTCTGATTCCGTCTTCACCCAGAAAGGCCACACTGAGCAGAAGCACATGGAATGACAGAGGTCACTCAAGTCTGATGTATTCATTGACCTAGGAAGTAACATTGGCTCTTTAGATCCTCTGCGTTTGAACATGAGGAGAAACAGGAGAAGCCACCCCTGCTAGGGAGCTGTCACTTCTAAAGGCATCAACAAATCAAATGCTTAGAGCTAAATAGCTACCTGGGATATAGCTCGAAACACCATGGTTACAAGAGGGGACAGCTGCCCTGCTGTCACAGAACCATTTTAAAAATGAGAAAAAAAGGAAAATGAACCAAAACCCATAGTTTCTAATCCAGTAAATAAAGTGTGTGTATGTTTGGGGGGGGGCTGTTGCACTAATGACATCACTGTCTTTGCTTCTACAACATCTTTGAACACTGATCACAGAAAGGTTCTGTTCTGCACAGACACACACACACACACACACACACACACACACATTTCCATCTGAGGTCCACAAATTCCTTGGAGAACTGACAAATCTAGACCTCTTGTACTAATTCCTGAACAGAGAAGACACTGAACTGTACTGTGCTGAAGCTGAGGCTAGAGCCTACAGATAGGCAGGAGCCAGCCCTGGGAGGTGTCCAGGGACTGTAACACTTCCACAGGTGAGCAGGGTAGCTACCTTACAGGTAACACTGGAAAAACAGCACCCTTATTTGCAGCAAAGATGCTCATTGAGTGCCATTGAGAGATCTTGAAATGTGCATTTAAGTAGATGGGTCCACTGCTGCCTTTGGCATCAAGTAGCAGCTCTCTTAACCAGTAGCCCCACAGTGGTTATCCCTGTATCCTCACCTCATCTCACTACCCTCCCAGAAGCCCTTAGAAACATCAGCCTGCATCAGATACAGTGAAGAGGTCTTATGCTCTGTGTTGCTAACATGTTTCCAGGAGTCCATTGCAACAGGCTCTTCTCAGCAGCCACTTTGAAATGAGTCATTTGGCAGACAGTGTCTGAAGGAAGAAACATACAGTGCAAAGGTAAATATACCCTTTTCTGCTTTGATTCAGCTGAAAGGTAGCTCAGGATGATGAGCTCATTTTAAAGAGACGCAAGAGGAGTTGGAATGAAGACTGGTGACTGGACTCACCTTGACATTGTAATTTAGTTGGTTAAGATGGAAATGTGGTCTGCAGTTCGTGGTCCTATTTGGGAGGTTATGGCACAGTCAGTAGGTGGAGGTGTGCTGGAGGAAGTACATCACTGAGGGATGGCTTTGAGGATTTATAGTCTTGCTCCACTTCCTGTTCTTTTCTTCTGCCTCCTCTATGTGTAGGAAAACGTGATCAGTCAGCCTCCTGTTCCTGCCCACATGCCACTCCATCCCTCCCCGGATCAACTCTATGCCTCTAGAACTGAAAGCTAAAATAAACCCTCTCCTCCTTAAAATCAAAAACAAACAAATAAACAATCAGTAAACAAACAACATTAACAAAATCCAAAGACTGAGTGTCAGAGCTTTTTAAAGCTCACTAAGTGAAACTAGTTCTATCTCAGCTAAATTTGGGGTGATCTGAGGTGGCGATTCTTCAAAGGTGCAACACTGGACCTGCTAATGTCTTCACCTCCAGATCATCACAGGGCCTCGTCTGGAAACATGATTGTTGTAGAAATTAATTAGGTAAGAAAATCTAGTGAGACAGGGTGGTTCCTAATGCAATAGTAATATGTCTTTAAAAAGGCAAGGCGTATTGAGAAGGATATACCTGGAGAATGCAAGATGAAAATGAGAACAGAGGATAAATTACATGTCAAAGAAAGTAAAAAATTGTGAGCAAAACCCCAGAACCTGCAGAAGGCCAAAGCTTTGTGCACGCCTTCTGAAAGCACTGGCCTTGCTGATAGCTCAATGTCAGACTCAAGTCTAGAATCTTCAGACAACACTATGGTCGTTTAGCAGCCCATTTGGTGGTGATTCCTTACAAGTCCTAGTGCGCTGCTGTCATAAACATAACTATAAATTTGCAGGACACGCATGTGGCAAGTGCACAAGCTACACTTATGTCTACTGAAGATCAGCATAAAGGAAGTGTGCAGAGTGTGCCAAAGGGTTCCCAAATCAAAGGGAGCTTCCTTCTGAAGCTTGCCAGGTAATTTTATCTCAGATAATCATTTTGTGTTACAGATAGGCAAAATACAGTGAGAATGAAACTCCAAGCAGAAAACCTGTAGGGATTCTTCTGATATGAATGTGCAAATGGCATGGAGAGCTGTGTGTTTAACTAATTCATAGTCATAAATGTAGAATGTTCAAAATTTGCAATGCAGAATATTCTAGCTCCAGATGCTGAGTTTATAAAAATTTCTATTGCTTTATAAATTAGAATCCTACAAAGGTTCTAAAACTTCTAATATTATCAGACCTATTTCATTTTAGGGCTAATTCCAAATATTTTAGATGAACTCATATATGAAAGAAAGGTGGTTTTATGTCTTTTCTGAAACAACCAGTAGTCTTCAGTAAAAAATGTCTTCCATGAGTCTCTCTTCTGTTATTCTTCAACATTTAACAAATTTCAACTGTCTTTGAACAAAGCAGTGACTATCTTGGGAAAACTAAAGCATTTCTCTCAAAAGAGAGATTAACATTTCATATAGTAGTTGTACTTACTATTTGAAATGGATTTTATCATGTTGCTGACACATAATAAATTAAATATTGAAACCCAAATAGCTTTATTTGCTACTCAGATTTTCTAAACACTATTTGAGGGAAGGAAGGTACTAGAATAGTTAAGAAAAATTCAGGTGAAAACACTTCAAGATACAGGTAAAGGCACGAGGAAATGCCCCAGTTATTTAAGTGCTTGCTAACATGAGGGTCTGGGTTCAATTCCCAGTGCCCATGTAAATAAATAGCCATGTTCATAGCATGTGCCTAGCATCCCAATGCTAGGGCAGAGCTTCTGAGATGGTTTCTAGGATAGGAGAGGATAGAGTTATGAAGCCCAGGGGTGGGGAACCAACCTTGTAGCCCAATTTAAGCTGTGTCCAAAAGTAATGAGTCTCCTGAAGCAAGAGAGTATAAGAGGAAGTGGTTTAGGTCAGAGAGCCAGAAGTTTTGAAGGGTCATGGTCACAATGTCAGGCACACATCACAATCAATGTGTCACTAGGGTTTGGATATTTTTTAAATTCATGTGTAGATTACTTAAATTTATACACAAACTAGTAATAGCACATTCCACTAGATTTATCTTTGCATGTCAGCATTTTTATTTTATTACTACACTATATGTACTTATCAAAATTAACAAATATTGGCCTAAACTTTTATGTTTACTGTTTCTTATTATCTCTTCCAATTAGTGGTTTTGGTTTGGTTTGGTTTTTTGGTGTGTGACAGAGAACTCTCACATGTGCAGAGCTGACCGCCTTAATGTGGAACTTAGAGCCTAAGGGTCAAAGCCATAAACAAAAAGAGATTCAGGATTCTGGCTGGGGGAGAAGAAATATTGCAAAGAAGGACAATAAGTTTATCATCAGACTTTCTGTAACATAGGCTTAGACTTGATATTTCTGCCTTGCTGTGTTATCACTTTCTTTAGTCTGTGACTATCAATTAACGACATCCAATCTGATTCTAATGTTATCTCATTTCTTGGTAACATTTTAGGGATTCTTTCTTCATCTTTGAAACAGGTTTCTTACACTGATTGAATATCCTAGTTCAGTAAGAGAGATCTTCCCATGGTTTGTATCATCTACAATTCTACATTAAGGCCCTACTATGCACAAAGAGCTTCAGTTGATTTTTGAATGTAGAAAGTTTGGACACAATGAGACCGTTGCTTTTAGGAAGTTTATGGTCTACAAAGGAGCGGGGAAATGAAATAATTCACAAAAGCACAATTTAAAGTATTGAGTGGAGGGCGGGGCAAGATGGCGGCACCAGGAGGACTCTCATTCTGAGCAGCAGCACAGCAGGATTGGCAGAGCGACCAGCAATCAGAACTCTCAGCCATAAAACACAAGTGATTGTGTTTCACAGGTGAGAGGATACCCTACGGTGGGGGATTCAATCAGCTTTAACTCACCCGGCTAAACCTCGGAAGAGATCCTGGTTCCACCAGGCGCTTGGTCACCAGCCCAGAGCTACACACCAGCGTGATCTGGTCACTGTCTCAGACTGAACTGTGGGCCCAGAACATCACAGACTGGATTTTCCAGTCGAGAGATAACCCCATGGAGCAGGAAACGATTGGGACCGACCTTAGGTCACCCAGACATCCCCTGGAAAAGACTTGGGTTCTGTGGGCACCCCAGGAGCCAGCCCGAAGCAAGAGCTGGGAACCCAGGTGCCTGCACAGAGCCCTGCCTGCGCGCCTGATTTGCCGCCTCAGATAGAACTGTGGGCCCCAAGGCACCAGGGCACCACAGACTGCATTTCACTGTCAGGTGCAAACCCACAGGGAGGGAAACAGCTGGTCTGATCTGAGAGCACTCAGCCAACACCCCCACCCAGAAAGGTCTCAGGAAAATTATCCAGTTTAGGCAGATGCCCAGGCTCCCAAAGGGCAGAAAGGCGAAGGCACAGGTGGGATTCTGTGCCTGTGGGTTCTACTTGCCACCCCAGACAGAACAGCGGTCCCCAAAGCAAAGACTGGGTGTCTTTGACAAGAGAAAACCCCCAGCGGGGGGATCATCAGGTCTAACACTCAGGACACCCAGCACCAAAAGACTTTCTGGATTCACACAGACTCTAGGCTCTAGTTTTCTACTGCAGACAGGAGTGCTGTGCTCAACCGCCATTATTGAGTACTCCTACGGCACTGGGGCACACAGCTACATCCTCAGACCTACAAAAGCCAGAGAGCCATTACAGCAGCCCTCAGATACTGTGCCAAGGATCAACCAGTTATCCCTAGCTAGACTGACAAAACTGTGGGAATCCCTAGTCCTTCAAGAGGGCTGCACCCACAGTGAATGGACCAGAGCAGTGCCCGCAGCCGCCATCCCAGACAGGGACACACAGCTTCTGGTCCAGAGTGAGGCACCCAGCCTCCAGATCAGAGCGGCGCCCCCAGGCGCTAACTCAACCTAGGTGCACATTCTCCAGGCCCAGAGCAGAGCACTCAGCCTCTGGCCCAGAGACTTGCTGGGCGCTCCTCTCACTTTCCCGGACAGAACTGTGTGCCCCAGGATAACAGACTGAGTTTCCCTGTTGGGAGAAAACCCCACAACTAGGGAATCAGCAGGTTCTTCAAGAGGACTGGACCTGGAAAACTGTAACAACAGCAGCAGCTCACTAAATTTATAACGAGAAACCCAGCAGTGGGGCAGAGGTCTTGAGAACTTCTATGGGTAAGAGGAGATACCCCCTGCCTAACGAAGACCAGAGCTACTACTCAGGGCTATACACCTGAGGTGAGCAGTGGCAATTCCTGAGAAACACTGGCCATACAGTGACCATAACCAAAAAGCAGAGGAGGACTCCTTCAGGAAAAATCATCTTCCGGCCAAGGGGATTCTCCCTACCTCAGGAAGCACAGAAACTAATAGCCAAAACCTAAAACAGCCCAATGGGAGAAGTCAGCGTAAAAGCTCAACCAACAAAAGACAGAGCAATATGGCATCTCCAGAACCCAGCCATCCAGGGGCGAACAGCCCTGGACAACGCAGCATAATAGAAAATCAAGAAGATGACCTTACATCTATGCTGATGAAGAAGATAATAGAGGAAACAAATAAAATACGTAAAGAATTAGAGGAAGATAAAACCAAACAGATCATGGCTATCTGTAAAAATTGGAGGAAGTTAAAGACAAGCAGATTATGACCATCCGTGAAGAAATACAGGAAGATGCAGCCAAAGAGTTTGGGGCCTTCAGAGAAGAAATAATTAAATCACTGAAAGAAATAAAAGAAACAGAGTTGAAGGAACTAAAAGAAAAAGAGGAAAATACAAGCAGACAGGTGAAGGAAGTAAACAAAACAACTCAAGACCTGAAGATAGAACTGGAAAAATTAAAGAAAACACAAATGGAGGAAATAATGGAGAAGAAGAATTTAGGGAAGAAATCAGGAACTACAAAGGTAAGCATAACCAACAGACTACAAGAGATGGAAGAAAGAATCTCAGGTGTAGAAGATACAATGGAAGAAATCGATGTATCTGTCAAAGAAAATGTTAAATCCAAAAAATTCCTGACACAGACCATCCAAGAAATCCAAGACAATATGAAAAGACAAAACCTAAGAGTAATAGGTATAGAGGAAAAAGAAGACTCCCTTCTCCAAGGCCCAGAAAATATTTTCAACAAAATCATTGAAGAAAATTTTCCCAAGTTGAAGGAGAAGCCAATAAGAATACATGAGGCCTACAGAACACCCAACAAATTTGACCAGAAAAGAAAATCCTCCCACCACATAATAATCAAAACAGTAAGTATACAGAACAAAGAAAAAATACTAAAAGCTGCAAAGGAAAAAGGCCAAGTAATATATAATGGCAAACCCAATAGAATCACACCTGACTTTTCATCAGAGACTATGAAAGCCAGAAGGGCCTGGACACATATCATGCAGACCCTAAGAGAACACAGATGTCAGCCCAGGCTACTATACCCTGCAAAACTCTCAGTCCTCATAGATGGAGAAAACAAGATATTCAATGACAAAAACAAATTTCAACAATACCTACACACAAATCCAACATTACAGAATACACTGGAAGGGAAAATACAACCCAAGAAAATTAGCTTCTGTCAAGAAAACACAGGAAATAATTAACCTTACTACAGTAAAACAAAAAGCAACCAAGCACACAACCTTATGACCACAGCCAACATCAAAATCAAAGGATCTAACAGCCCCTGGTCATTAATCTCTCTCAATATCAATGGACTCAACTCTCCAGTTAAAAGACACAGATTAACAGAATGGATACATAAACAAACCCAGCAATCTGTTGCATACAAGAAATACACCTAAGGCACAAAGATAGACATTACCTGAGGGTAAAAGGTTGGAAGACGACTTTCCAAGCAAATGGACCCAAGAAACAAACAGGAGTAGCCATTCTAATATCTGATAAAATAGACTTTCAACCAAAATTAATAAAAAGAGATGGGGAAGGACACTTCATACTCATCAAGGGAAAAATCCACCAAGAAGACATCACAATCCTGAACATCTATGCCCCAAATACAAGAGCACCCACATTTGTAAAAGAAACATTGATAAAATTTAAAGCACGTATAGATCCCCATACATTAATAGTGGGAGACTTCAACACCCCACTCTCAACAAAGGACAGGTCAACAAAACAGAAATTAAACAACGAAACAATATCTCTGACAGAGGTCATGAATCAAATGGACCTCACACATATTTACAGAACTTTACACCCAAACACAAAAGAATTTACCTTCTTCTCAGCACCTCATGAACCTTCTCCAAAATAGACCATATAGTGGGTCACAAAGCCAGCCTCAACAGATATAAGAAGATTGAAATAATCCCTTGTATCTTGTCTGATCACCATGGAATAAAGCTGGACCTCAACAACAACAGAAATAGCAAAAGGCCTACACACACATGGAAACTGAACAACTTGTTACTAAATGACAGCTGGTTCAGGGAAGAAATAAAGAAAGAAATTAAAGTCTTCCTAGAACTCAATTAAACTGAAGACACAACATACCCAAAATTGTGGGACACAATGAAAGCAGTGCTAAGAGGAAAGTTCATAGCACTAAGTGCCTTCAAGAAGAAATTCGAGACAGCTCATTCAAGCAACTTAATGGCCCACTTAAAAACCCTAGAAAAAGAAGAAGCAGACACACCAAAAAGGAGTAGACGGCTGGAAATAATCAAACTCAGGGCTGAAATCAATCAATTAGAAACAAATAAAACAATTCAAAGAATCAATGAAATCAAGAGCTGGTTCTTTGAGAAAATCAACAAGATCGACAAACCCTTAGCCAAGCTAACTAAAAGGCAGAGAGCCACCACCCAAATCAACAAAATCAGAAATGAAAAGGGGGCCATACCTACAGACACTGAGGAAATCCAAACAATCATTAGGACTTACTTCAAAAGTCTATATGCCACTAAATTTGAAAATCTAAATGAAATGGACAATTTTCTTGATCGATTTGACTTACCAAAGCTGAATCAGGACCATGTAAATCAATTAAATAGCCCTATATCCCCCAAAGAAATAGAAGCAGTCATCAAAAGTCTCCCATCCAAAAAAAGCCCAGGACCAGATGGCTTCAGCACAGAATTCTACCAGACCTTCAAAGAAGAGCTAACTCCAATTCTCTTCAAACTATTCCACAAAATAGAAACAGAAGGAATATTACCAAACTCATTCTATGAAGCCACAGTCACCTTGGTAAGTAAACCTCACAAAGACTCAACAAAGAAAGAGAATTTCAGGCCAATCTCCCTTATGAACATTGATGCAAAAATACTTAACAAAATACTTGCAAACCGAATACAAGAACACATCAAAGATATTATCCACTATGACCAAGTAGGCTTCATCCCAGGTATGCAGGGGTGGTTCAATATATGGAAATCCATCAATGTGATTCAACATATTAACAAACTGAAAGAAAAAAACCACATGATAATCTCCCTAGATGCTGAAAAATCATTTGACAAAATCCAACATCCATTGTTGTTTAAAGTGTTGGAGAGATCAGGGATACAAGGCACATATCTAAACATAGTAAAGGCGATATACAGCAAGCCTATAGCCAACATCAAACTGAACGGAGAGAAACTTAAAGCAATCTCACTGAAATCAGGGACAAGACAAGGCTGCCCACTGTCTCCATATCTCTTCAACATAGTGCTGGAAGTCCTTGCTAGAGCAATCAGACAGTTGAAGGAGATCAAGGGGATACAGATGGGAAAGGAAGAAGTCAAATTATCGCTATTTGCAGATTATATGAAAGTATACATGAGTGACCCCAAAAACTCTACCAGGGAACTCCTACAGCTGATAAACACCTTCAGCAAAGTGGCCAGATACAAAATTAACTCAAAAAAATCAGTAGCACTCCTGTATACAAAAGACAAAAGGGCTGAGAAAGAAATTAGAGAAACAACACCATTCACAATAGCCACAAATGACATAAAGTACTTTGGTGTAACCCTAACCAAGCAAGTCAAAGACTTATATGAAAAAAATTTCAAGTCTCTGAAGAAAGAATTAGAAGAAGATATGAGAAGATGGAAAGATCTCCCATGCTCATGGCTTGGCAGGATTAACATAGTAAAAATGGCCATCCTACCAAAAGCAATCTACAGATTTAATGCAATTCCCATCAAAGTGCCAACACAATTTTTTACAGACCTGGAAAGACAAATTCTCAACTTCGTATGGAATAACAAGAAACCCAGAATTGCTAAAACAATCCTCTACAATAAAAGATCTTCTGGAGGTATCTCCATCTCTGATCTCAAGCTGTACTATAGAGCAACAGTTATAAAAACTGCATGGTACTGGCATAGAAACAGAATGGTGGATCAATGGAACCGAACAGAAGACCCAGAAATAAACCCACACACTTATGAACACCTGATTTTTGACAAAGATGCCAAAACCATACAATGGAAAAAAGATAGCATCTTCAACAAATGGTGGTGGTCCAACTGGATGT
>NW_026596440.1:1856722-1879064 GCF_907164565.1 Psammomys obesus | reverse complement strand
ATCACCCTGCACAAAACTGAAGTCCAAGTGGATCAAAGACCTCAACATAAAACCAGACACATTAAATTGGCTAGAAAAAAAAAGTGGGGAATACCCTAGAATTTATTGGGACAGGAGAATACTTCCTGAACAGAAGATCAACAGCACAGGCTCTGAGAGCAACAATCAATAAATGGGACCTCATGAAAGTGAAAAGCTTCTGTAAAGCAAAGGACACCGTCATCAAAACAAAGCGACTGCCTACAGATTGGGAAAGAATCTTCACCAACCCTATATCTGACAGAGGACTCATATCCAGTATATATAAAGAACTAAAGAAGCTGAAAAGCAGCAAACCAAGTAATCCACTTAAAAAATGGGGAACAGAGCTAAAGAGAGAATTCTCTGTAGGGGAATATCAAATGGCAGAGAAGCACTTAAAGAAATGCTCAACCTCATTAGCCATTAGGGAAATGCAAATCAAAACAACCCTGAGATTTCACCTTACACCCATCAGAATGGCCAAGATCAGAAACTCAAGTGACAACACATGCTGGAGAGGTTTTGGAGAACGGGGAACCC
Organism: Psammomys obesus; assembly: GCF_907164565.1. Lineage (NCBI taxonomy): Eukaryota > Metazoa > Chordata > Mammalia > Rodentia > Muridae > Psammomys > Psammomys obesus. The sequence continues at coordinate 1,878,503 of NW_026596440.1, read as the reverse complement.
TTCTCCACTGCTGCTGGGAATGTAAACTTGTACAACCACTCTGGAAATCAATCTGGCGCTTTCTCAGACAACTAGGAATAGCACTTCCTCAAGATCCAGCCATACCACTCCTAGGCATATACCCAAAAGAGGCTCAAGTACACAACAAGGACATTTGCTCAACCATGTTTGTAGCACCTTTATTTGTAATAGCCAGAAGCTGGAAACAGCCCAGATGCCCCTCAACTGAAGAATGGATGGAGAAACTGTGGTACGTCTATACAATGGAGTATTACTCAGCAATGAAAAATAAGGAAATCATGAAATTTGCAGGTAAATGGTGGGACCTGGAAAGGATTATCCTGAGTGAGTTGTCCCAGAAGCAAAAAGACACACATGGTATATACTCACTCATATAAACATACAACATAGAATAAACCCACTAAACTCTGTACATCTAAACAAACTAAGCAAAAGAGAGGACCCTAACTAAAATGTTCAATCCCCATCCTGAAAGGCAAAGAGGATGGACATCCGAAGAAAAAGAAAACAGGAAACAACCTAGGAACCTGCTACAGAGGGCCTCTGATAGCCAGAAGAAAACAGGAAACAACCTAGGAACCTGCCACAGAGGGCCTCTGAAAGCCTCTGCCATGCAGACTGTTAAAGCAGATGCTGAGCCTGATGGCCAACTGACGGGCAGAGTGAATGGAATCTTATGTAAGAAGTGGGAAATAGTAAGAGCTGTAGAGGACAGGATTTCCACAAGGAGAGCAACAGAACAAGATAATTTGAACACAGGGAACTTCCCAGAGACTCATACTCCAACCAAAGACTATCTGTGGAGATAACCTAGAACCCTGACAATGCAGCCACTTCTGATGAGACCTGATAGACTAAGATCAGAAAGGAGAGGAGGACCTCCCCTATCAGTGGACTTGGGGAGGGGCATGCATGCAGAAAGGGGTTAGGGTGGGACCGGGAGGGGAGGAGAGAGGGGCTTATGGGGGGATACAAAATGAATAAAATGTAATTAATTAAAGTTAAAAAAAATTAAATGTCAAATTTTATGGATAATCTTTTAAGACTATAAATATAATATATGTATCTAATATATATTCTAAAATAGAGAGATGGATAGATGGAAAGAGACCGTGTCTAATAAACCATATCACGAAAGGAGTATCTACAAAAAAAAAAAAAAAAAAAAGTAGTGAGTGGTGAATTCCTGCGGAGACATGTACAAATGACCTGTACATTTAAAGAATATATACAATTAATGTACAAAAGCCCTTTGGGCTGTTGGCTGTCTTCTTGCATCTGCTCCTCATCTTTTTTTTCCCATAGGCCGGAGCATATCTTGAGATGTTCTGTGGCTCTGGAAAATGATGTGCCTCCAGGGTCCCAATGACAAAGCATATGGTCATCGCAGCCATGCTGCCTGTGCCATGCATGCAGGAGGGCAGTTGGCAATGTGGGTGATTAGCCACCTAAGACCAGCCAGGTCATCTGGAATTGCTGAGACAGAGTTATTTGCCTTCTGCTCATTTGGAATAAGAAGCTCTGCAGCTGTTGACCATGATCTTAGGAAAGAGGGAAAGCTGTATGAGGAAAGTATCACACAGAAAAAGAGAGTGCTATGCTCCCATGGGGCTACAGTTAGAGCTGAGGGCTGCTCCATTCTTCTGCAAAATACTCAACCCAGGCAAGGCAACCTTTCCAATAAAAGCCAAGAGTAAATTGTTTTGCACTTCTCATCACATGGTGTATCTGTTATAATTATTCAACTCAGCCATTATCTGGATAAAGCTATCATAGAAAATACATAAAAGAATGCAACTGGGTATGTTTCAAAAAAACTTTATTGATGAACACTGGAGTCTATATTACTTGTGATTTTAATGAGTCATGAGACGTGGTCTCTCTTTGCCTTATTTCAGTTTTTAAAAATGTGAAAGTTAGGTTTAGTCATGGACTTTTCTAAATTTGTCTTGTGAGCCTCAGTCTACTGACTTTTGACCTAAGGCAACACATCCTATTTTTTTTTAGAAGTTTTGTCATGCAATACTGACAACTTAAATGTAATAATAATGAAGATTATATTTTAAAAGATATTTAAATAGAGCTTTCAGGGGTCTTCTGGTTTTGGATATGTAAGTATAAATGAAATTATACACACACACACACACACACACACACATATGTGTGTGTGCATTCATGTTATATGTTGAAAGTATTTTCCAGATAACAAAAGTCTGTATTAGTCATGTTCTTCCAGGAAAATGGAATAAATAAATTTATCTGCGTTACCAAGTTGGTTTGCATGATCTTGGGGGCTGAAAACTCTCACAGTGGTCTCCTGTAGGTGAAGAGGCCAGGACAGCTGCAGCTACTGTCACAGAAGCCAAAAGCCCCAAGAAAATACTCTTGTATAGCCTTGTGAGCTGAGGCACACTGGTGCCTGATGGCCACTGGTGTCAGAGTAGCCAAAGGGATATGACAGAGAACATGCCTACTCAAGACTCCTCACAGGCAAAGAGTGGCTCTTCTTTTCCAACTTTTCCTTCTCCTCCGGCCCTAGTCTGTCAGCCATACCCAGCCGTGTCATGCCACTAAGTTTAATGACACACCTGCCAGTCTTCTCTGGAAACAACTCACAGACACAGTCAAAAGAAAGCATCATCAATTCTCCACATTCCCCTCAGTCCAATATACAGCCCAAATCTGCTATCTCAATGACCATAAAGCTTGGGAAAGCACTGAAACCTGTGTCTTGGAAATATATGGTGTTGGTTAACATTTCCCATGTATGATCAACATACTTCCTCTTCTATATTGTCATGGATTAGTGCCAATTTGGCTTTGTTCTGGTTGGAACTTCTTCAATGAAGCAAGCATAGAAACAGGAAGTCAGAGACTGAAAAATCCTGGAAACAGAGAGAGACTTTACTTTCAGAAAGATACAGAGAAGGTAAAAAAAAAAAAAAAAAAGGATTCTGTGGGCATTTGTGACACACACACTCACACACACACACACACACACACACAAAATAAAAACAAAAGGGGAGACTTGAGCTGTGGATGAAGGTGAGGTAACTATGGCAACAGAAGAAAAAGATAGGAGATGGGAGGGAGAAAGAGTGAGAAATATCAAGTAGGAATTGGGTACAGCAAAGGCATTGATGAGGGGAAAAGGAGGGCAAAGAGGCAGAATGAGACAAGGCAAAAGGTCACATACTGGTCCTTTCATCCTGGTGAAACAAGGGGAGGAGGCAGCTTTACAAATAGAAGAGAACAGAGGGCTGAGCAGAGGATGTGGCATGAGGGGATCTATCACCGAGGTCAGCACAGCTCCCGTCCGTGGGTGTTTGAACAAGCATCTCTGCCCTCACAGCTGTGCAGTGGATCAGTAACCCCTTCCCCCTACCCCAGCAAATATATCTCACTAGGTAAAAAATGCCAGGGTGCCTTCTACACAGTAATGCTCAGTAAATATTACCTAATCTTTTCCCCAACTTCCTTTTTTTCCTTCCATCCACATCCATTTGTTCTTTTCCTTGTTTTATTTTTTGTAGTCAGCCTTTTCTTCTATGGAGAAGAAAAGGGTTGGGAAAGCCACAGTTAGCAATGTGCAGGAAGAAATGAGTGATGTCTGCATCTTGTCTTATTGTCGCAGAGACACCCACATGTCACGGAGATTCCCACTTCCCTCCCTCCATATTTGTTTGTTGGGTTGATTTGCAGGGGTGGTGTTTTGGTTTTGGTTTTGTTTGCTTTCACTTTGGGAGAAGTTTTGTTTCAGTTTTTCTGAATTTTGTTTCTTGGCTTTGTTTTGTTGAGACAGGGTCTTCCGTAGCCAAGGCTGCCCTTGACTTCTCTATATAGCTGAGGATGACATAGAACTTCTCATCCTCCTTCTCTCCCTCGGATCACAGGCAGGTACCTACCCAACCCTGTTTATGTGGTACTTGGAATCAAAACCAGGCTCTTGTGCATCCTAAGTAATCCCTTGACCCGCTAAACTCCCTTACCCATTTCAGCCCATTCATTTTCTTTATTACCCAAGACCTTCTTACCAGGTGAGTAACTCCAAACTGAAAGAGATGCAGTTATGCTTGACTGTTCATTGTGTCCACCTGCTACCTCTGAAAAGCATCCGGAGAGACGGCCCAGGCAAATTAAAATCCATCCCCTCTTAAAGACTTCCAGAAAAGGGTAGATTAATAATTCATTCTGGTGTTTAATGGCTGTCTACATAAGAAATCTTCTGTTAGAGTCTAATAGTTAGACCTGGAGTCCTGTGCTGTACAAGAAAGGTCTTCTGCAGAGGCGTAGTTAGTTACTGCAGCATTAATTACTGCTGAGAACATTTTGCCCATCATCATTTGTCACATGTAGACAGAGCAGGCTTCATATGGGAATGAGCCTCATCTACACATTGTGGCTTGTCTTCCGGGAAAGGTGATTGACATCGTCTATGTCATTAGCAGTTAAATGCTGTGTTGGGTGGACAGAAGCCCTCCTTCAAGTGCACTAAGGGCTAACAGCTTACTGGCATCATTCCGGATGAAGACAATACAGAGTGATGTTTTCCAGACTGGCTGCAGATTTCTATTCACCAAACCCTTGTCCACCGGACCATTCTGAAACTCTTCTTCGTATTAATAGATGAAAAACAAAATGAGAAAAGTCAATTAGTCTGCCATGTGCAGCTTGGGATGGTATCAAAGCTTCTTTTAAAGATAAAGACTCAAAGATGTGAGACTTCTCCCTCAAGCTGCCATTTGCAGGGAACATGGTCTGGGTCTCTGTGGAATGGGTTCAGGATTTACCCGGATCTCATACAATGAGTACTGATTTTAGTTCACTAATATGGTGTGGCCATGTTTTGAAACACCAGTCTTGATTTTTGCACACTTGCTGCATTCCTCAGCATTCTCTATAGAAAAAGGTCCAAGAGCAGAATGCCCTTCACATTCTCCTATCTGTCCCAGCAGAGCATGCAGCAAGCCTGCTAACGCTGTTGGTACATAGGCCTCTGTCACTACAGGCATCATACAGTAGTTCAAGTACTTTTATAATGTGTCCCCAGCTGGGGACGATGACACTAGGCCAGGAGCCAGGTTCTGATGTGCAAACTTCTGGATAATCCAATTAGTCAAATAAAATTTATATTTGAGACAAGGACCCTTGAAACGTGCTTTATTTTTGGAAACTGAGCACATAAATGTAAAATTCATGCTGTGAGTTTAGCATTAAACCGACCGTATTTCTTCATGGAAGAGTTTCTGAGGAAGCGGAGGCAAAGAGGAGGATGAAGATCCCTTCTAGGCAAATTAAAGCAGGATAATGGAGGAGGGGGGTTCCCTCCTCCGGAAGTCCACCATCCCCAAGTTATTTTATGTGAGTTGAGTATAAGCACAGACTTAGGAGCCCATTTGTTCTGCACTCACTGTGTAGCAGAGAGGGAGACTGACCATTCTCTCAGGAACGGAAGCCATGCAACTTCCCAATGGCCATTGCCTCAAACATTCAGATACTGGGAAGCCAGTGTTAACAATCTTAATTGATATTCTTTCCAATGTAGGGCCTCAATGACAGCTGAACAAGAGAAATTTGCCAGAAACCACAATGTTTTCTTTTGCCAGTGCAGAGCTGAGTAAGTCAGTTAAATTATAGTTTCCAGGCTTGCATCTGGATTGCAATTTTCTGTGACTTTTCATTGCTTGGTTTTCTTTGCTTTCCCTGGGAGGAAAGCATTAATTTTGAAGGCTGTTACTAATAATCCGTTAAAGCTCATGCTTCTGGGTGCTTCTCTGAATGGCCCCAGGAGGAAGTTTTCGAGATAAGTGGATTGATTGCAGCTGAAACCCCCTGACTAGAAGGTGACATCCACAATGGCAATTAAAGCAAAGGTGGTACTCCTCTGCAGAGTCTGGGAACAGAAATGAAAAGCATTTTCCTTCTTGGATTCCACAGGAAGCAGTGTCAGGCTGGGAGAAGACAGTCCTGATTCAAGAGGTCCCCTCTGAGGTCCAAAGCCACAAGCACTGTCATCCCAAGAACGCCTGTATATTTCATACTTCTAAAGTGCCATTCAAAAGGCTGCAAGATGCAAACAGCCTACAAGTCCAGCAACAGACTTCTGGATTATCCAGAAGTTTGCACATCAGAACCTGGCTCCTGGCCTAGTGTCATCGTCCCCAGCTGGGGACACATTATAAAAGTACCTGAACAAACAAACTGTGGCAGCCACAAATAAGGGAATATTATTCAGCCTTTAGAGAGAATGGCATAGTGACACAGCTACAGTGTGAATGAGCATCAGAAAACATGTTAGGTGAGAAAGTCACACACTGAATGGTTCCATTACGTAAAATGCCCAGCGTAGCTCGGTCAACAAAGACAGAAGCAGATGGGAAGGGCTGAGGGAACAGTGGAATAGGGAAGAGGCTTCTAGCACTGTAGTTTCAGCTGGAAGGAAGGGAGTCTTTGGAACCAGATAGAAACAGATCTGCACATTGCCGGGCTCCTCAGAGGTACCAGTGGGTTGCTGTTCTATAGTCGTTAATTCTCTCATGCACATCTCAACTACAGGTGAGGAGGGCTCTTGGCACACTTGATAGTGATGAGACTCTGTAAAGGAGGAAGGGGCTGCCAGTGGGTCTGCCACTGTAGTCAGGGTGTTCCGGGGCGGGGACGGTTTCTGTACAAGCTGAAGTTGCTACACTGAGGGCGGAGGAGGAGAATTAAATGTGTCACTTTAAAAGACCACACACACCAGCAGAAGGGACAGCAGTTCAGGGTACTCCAGGGAGGAGAAGACCTAATGCCTGAGGGAGAGACAGAGACATAGCCACAGGAGCTGAGTGGACAATCCTGGGTGAGTGATTCTAAGACCCCCGGAGCCTCAGACAGCATCAGTCATGCTGGAGTAAGCCAAGTTGGTGTCTTAGGAAAGTAAAAAAGTAACACTAGAAGTTATATGTGACATAGTGGGTTGCTACTGCAGGGAATGGCAAGGCCAGGCTGTCCTCCAGCCACTTGAGAGGGTGAGGAGGAGCGGAGCTTCACCACCTCCCAAGCATACCCAGGGGGCTCAAAGCCAGCCCATGTAGCTTAGTAAGACTTCAAAAAAAAAATTAAAAGGCTTAGAAAAAATTTAAAAGGCTTAGTCGTAGAGCTCCTGCTTAGCATGGGTAAGGGTCTATGTTCAATTTTCAGTACCAGGAGGAAAATACCTTTTGAGTTATAGTACTTTTACAATGTGATTTAAACTTATTACCTAACTGCCTTAATAAAACCTAATGGTGACATAAACCTCGTAGTTGATTTGAAGCATTTTAATGTGCTGCCAACTCACTGTCTCTCTAATGAAAAGGCTCCAGGCTGGGCCTCGAGAACAGCACTTTCCAAAGTGATGAATGGACCCCAGGCTCTGGGAAGACCTGGAAGACACAGAAGACCCTGGAGCTGCCCGCCACATCATCCCCTCCCTACAGGAGGACCGCATATGAGAAGTCTTGGGGATTTTCTTAGTAAGTTCTCCTTGAATCTCCAGAATTCAAGCCCTCAGAGGGAAGGAATATAGACTTATTCCTGTGTCCTGTGGGCCAGGACACTAAGGTTCCATAACAGTCATCTTTACAGCCCCGGTCTACACTTCCTGCTGCTGGCTCTTCAGCCAGTTCTTCCAGACTGTTGTGGGTCAAGGCGACTTGGTAAAAATAGCCTGTACTGTAGAAGCTGAAAGTCCAAACGCTGGCCTGACCCAGGAGGCCCACTGGGGTGATGCAGTTTGGTTAGGAGATGGCTAAACTCCAGAAAGCTTCAAAAGCTGGGGAAAAAAATGCTTGTATTTGTTTCTGAAAACATGCAAAAGCTAACAAAACTGATTACATGGTGGTTAACAACATCAGCTCAGCTTCTACAGTTTGTTTTATTTTATGTTTTAATTGCTCAAGCACTCTGCATGCCTCTCCCAAAACAATGCTCCCAGACTGGTCTTACCATGGCTGAGCTCTGCATCCAAGGGTCCACAAACTTCTGAGGTAGTGGCAAGGGGTTTACTGTGCCAGCAGAAGCCTAGGGCTGGCTCCCCACAGGGATGTCAGTCTTAAGAGGCCTGCTTACGTCTGTCAGGCACGTCACTGGGCCTCCGATATCTACACACATACCGTGAGAGATCTTGTTGCAAAAAGCAAGTGGAACAATATTCCAGGAATGACACCTGAGTTCAACACACACATGTACACATACACCTACACACACACATACACCTGAGCAAATATAGACACATGCACATATGTAATGACAGCAATAATAACAATAATGTTATAAAATTAGGAATTTATTTTTTAATAAAAAGTATAATTTTAAATAAAATTATAAAAATAATTGTATAAAATATAAATAGCAAAATCATTGCTATTATAATTTGTATTTTCAGAAGTATTGGAAACTCACAGAGCAGGCAAGAATTATGTTAAAGAAGTTAACAAAAACTGACAGATCTGCTGTCAGCTGTAGGGTCCAAGCTGGCCCACCCTTTCCCAACATGCATTGCTAAATCATGAATATGGTGGATCCCTTGCCTCAGCATCTCCCGTCAGATTTTCCCATACAGTTGCTGTTACAGAGTTTCTTCAAACCTCTCCATCTATTACAAATTACAAGTATGTTCACAATGTGATTTGAACTGTTACCTACGTGTTTTACTAAGCCTAGGGGTGACATAAATCTAGTAGTTGAATTGAAGCATCATCCCTGAGTAGCAGGCCAAGCCAGCCCTCAGTTAATGCTGTTCTTAGGGCCTCTCATTTCAGGTCTGTTCTTCCAGAGGAGACTGGCATGTTCCATGATTCCCTGCAGCTCCCAGCCCATCCATCCCTACCTCTCCCTTCGGGTCAACTAACAGAGAACACTCCTTTCAGGCAGAGTCCCTCTGACCTTGGAGGCCCAGATCTCAGCTCCCCCTCCCACCACATGGAGCAGACCACTACTGCTACCCCACAGAATTGGAACAGGCTGATTCTAGAAAGAACCTATAGGATTTTTTTCCAAGTTCCATCTGTGAATCCATCATCTGCCTCCCTGCCCTCACTCTCTGTCCACAGATCAGTGGACACTCAAAAATGCCCCAAACTGAACCGATTCCCCCGACCAGCCCACTCACTTCTAAACCAATCTTGCTGCTTCCCCAAGTCAGTAAATCTAATTCCCTGCCTGTGAAACCCTTGGAGCTGCCCTTCACTCCCTGTCTCTGCCACACTCATCTGCCAGTCCAACTCCATTTCAAATACACCAGCTAACCTCTGGCCTCCATCTCTCTAGCCCTGAGGCAGCAACCTGCCTTTCTTCCTATGGTGTCAGTTTACCTCAAGCATGCTCTCCATTCTGTCATCAACTCCTGCTTTCAAGAGACTAGCGTTCCAAAACACAGCCACACCTCATTTCCAATGGATCCTGTCTCCTTCCCAGAGAAAGCTAAGATCATTTCAGTGTGCCAGGCTTGAGCACAAGGCCAGGCTTCTGCCTGCACTTCTCAAATCAGCCCACCCCTGCTCCATTGGCCTTTGGCCTCCTCTGTCCCCTATGGTAGCAGCAGAGCCCAATCCTGCCTGCCCTGCTGCCTGATGTGCCTGTGTCCTCACCTATGTCTCATCCTTCTGCTCTGTTGAAGTGCTCTGCACTGAATTGCTCCCTCTCATTACTTCCTACCCTCCATCAGCCTTGGTCCCATCTATCAGGCATGTCACTACCTGTCCTCCTCATGTTCTGTGCCTGTGTCCATGCCTACACCTGTATCATCAGTATGCATACGCACAGGCAGGTGTGTTGATTATAATGAAAGTGTGTATGTGCTGCATTTATCAAACATGCTTTTATTGTACCCCCCTCAAGAATGTAGGCTCCATGAGGAGACTTTGTTTTTATTGTCATTGCTGTTGCTTATTTTTAAGCTACATTCATTCTTTTACAACCTTATACATGCACCTAATCTGTTTTCTGTTGCTTAGGATCAGTTCTGAGACACAGCAGTCATTCAGTACGTATCTGGAGAAGATAGACAAGGAAGAAGGGAGAAAAGATGGAAGGAAGGAAAGAAAGAAAGAAAGAAAGAAAGAAAGAAAGAAAGAAAGAAAGAAAGAAAGAAAGAAAGAAGGAAAGAGAAGCAGGGGAGAGAGGAAGACAGCTTCCTGTCTCCATCAGCACCCAAACTGGCTCTGTGATATTAGAAAGTACATTTCCTGCAAATAGTCAAAATAAAAGGTACTTCCAACAGATAGCCAGCTTTCTTGAGTGGCAATTAGGAAGAAAAATCTGTTAGGAAATCATCTGAGGGGCTTTCAGTTTGATGGGAGATTTTAGTTAGAACAGATGGATGTGAAATGCCAGCAGTTAAAGGTAGAGGAATGAGGAGCAGTTAGCACGTGTGCATGCTGAGTGGCTTGCAAGCCTGGCAGAAGCATATACAAATGGACCTGTGCTTGAAAGCAAAGCCAGCCCCTTGCAAGGGTGAAGACTTTGCCTTGCACAACTCCCAAGGCTGCTGATGGCATTGCTGGGACTCCCCTAAATGTGTGCAGCCAGTTGAGATGTCTGCAGAGCCTGGGAGGCAGGCTAATTTGGGAGAGCAAGCTGGTTCACATCCCATTCAGAAAACCTTGTTCCAGTCCTGTGTGCCACTTGGAAATGGGCAATGTTGTTCTGAGGACAACTGTTCTGAATAATCCTTCATGGTTACATATCTGCTGTGGTCTCCAGAAGTTAAATACCTCACAGTGTCACCTGGTGGTGAAGACAAAGGCTATTGCTACTCTGTCTTACAAGTCTATATTGTCCTTGCTTCCATGCCCAGAGCACATCCCCCAGCAATGTTCCATTGATTTACCATAATATATGCCTAAGACTCACCTAGGGCATGACTGATTTATAAAACACAATATCCTGTTTGTGAACAAAGGTAGCAGTAAAAAAAACTGACAGGCCCTGCTGACAGATCATTTTGCTCATACAATGAAAGACTTTCAAATTTTTCTCCCAACTGTTTTCAAGATTACCAGCATGGTGGTACAATCGATCACATAACATGTGTCATCAAAGAAGCTGGGAGGGAAATGGATCCCTCTGAAAATCATATCAGAACTTAGAATGCCACACAGTTCCTTGAAAGAACTTGGAGGCCACACAGTTCCTTAAATGGACGTTCCTGCACTCTTGGGAGATGGAGCACATTCTACGAGCTGAGGTCATATATCGAAAAGATGGGATCCTATCAGGGAGAGAAACTGTTTCCTTCCTTTGACCCTATGCTCCCTCACGAAAGGTCAGCACTCCAGCTTTGATGTACATCTGGACCCTTGGTAGTCAAAAAGAAAAGGATAGGTGGAGGTGGCTGCCCTGGCCCTGGTGACTGCATCCAAGCAAATTCCCATACCAGGAAAACTGTAAAATCAACAAAATTCAGCATACAAAGATCCATCCAGCCTAGAAGATCTGAAAATTTTAGCTCCTTCTTCCTATTGCATGCGTGTGTGCATGTGTGTGTGTGTGTGCATGTATATGTGTGTGTGTGTGTGTGTGTGTGTGTGTGCATACATGTGTGTATCCATTCCATGGTGCTCCGTAGACGTGCAAATGTAAGCCAGTCCAAATGACTGTTCCTTAGTTTCTAACTTAAAACAGGGTAGCTCTTGCTTGCCAAGGCACATGCCAAGGCTAGCTGGCCCACTAGCTTCTGTAGACACCCCATCCTCCCACCCTCGTTTCCCCACCCCATCCTCCCACCCTCGTTTTCCCCTGCTTTGCTATAGAGGTTCTCTGGAGTTCCAGGTGCCTGCACTACTCTGTCTAGCCTTTATGTGAGCCTGGGCATCCAAATGCAGGTTGTCAGGCATTCAGCATGAGAATTTCACCCACTGAGCCATCTGCCTATGTAGGCCTGCCCTTCCTAAGGCAAGATCTCATGCATGCCAAGTTGGCCTCCTAGACACTATGAGCTAAGGATGACCTTGATCAACAATCATGCTCCTGCTTCCACCTCCCAATGGCTAGGGTTGTGAATACATACAGCTACAGCCAATTTATGAAGTGCTGGAAATCAAATAGGGGCCTTGTAATAGTCATGCAAGCACTCTGCTGACTTAATGAGATACATGCACACGTCTATTATTTTTCTAAAGAAATTGGAAGCCAGGTGCAGTGGCTCATACCTGTGATCCCAGCACTTGGGGAGGCAGAGGCAGGCAGATGTCTGTGAGTTCAAGGCCAGCCAGCTGGGTCCAGGACAGCCTAGGCTACACAGAGAAACCCTGTCTTAAAAAAACAAGAAAGAGAGAAAGGAAGGAAGGAAAGAAGGAAGGAAGAAAGGAAGATTCAGATTTCTGAGGTGATTCAGGGGGTACTTACTACCAAGCCTGACAGTCAGGGACACACATGTGAAACAAGAAAACTGATCTCTCTGTCCTTTATGTCAGCAGGCATGCTATAGCATTTCACATTGCCTTCAATAAACAAATAAAATAAGAATTTTAAAAGAAAATGGAAAAATACAAGAAAGATTTCATAAGCAGCTGAAATCAAATGCACCTGAATTCCAAAAGGTTTTCCCATAGTCCTCCTTGGTTTTTTTTTGTTTTGTTTTTTTTGTGTTTTTTTTTGTTTTGTTTTGTTTTGTTTTGTTTTGTTTTTTTTTTTGTTTTTTTTTTTTTTTTTTTGCTTTGATGAAGCACACAGACACCAGCACTGTAGAAAAAGCCAAGGCCAATAGCTCGAGGGAATTACTGATGGGCTGAGCAGCAGAAAGCACAAAAAGAAAAACTGGTCCTTTTCCCTCCTTGACATAAAGGCTTCTTCTTCATCTCAACCGTGAAATTTTTGATGTTTTTCAAATACAAGTTAGAAGTAGTTCAAGGTAGATGAGCGATCAACATCAAGGCAAGAGAAGACAGCTGGCATGCTTACAGGGGACAAGACATCTCAGAAGAAAGAAGCTTCCCAAACCCTGAGTGGATATCTGAGCTGAGCAGCTGGAGTTCTGGCTGGCTACATCCTGAGACTGGTCTACTGTCACTTCAGCCAAATAATGGAGACATTCAGACATTTCCCTCCAGCTGTCTCCCACACCTCACATGTACCTCACTTAAGCCAGCATGACAGCATGCCACTCTTCCATAACTCTGCTGTTTTGACCAGAACACATCTTACATAGTGTTTGTCTTTTTTCTCCTTTCCTTCTTTTGCTTGCTTTCTTCTGGTCCCTTTCTTCCTCTCCATTCCTGTCTTCCTTTTTTTTCTTTGTTTATTTTTGTCTCCCCCTTCTCTTCCCCTCTCCTTATTTCTCTTCTTCCTTTCTACTTTTCTTCCTTTCTTTTATACATTTTTCTTCCCAGTTCTAGGGACTCTTGTCCCCTTCCTTCTTTCCACTGTACCCATCTCTATTTTCCACCTCTCTTTCCTTTCTCCCTAGAATTCTAAGGTTCAAATCCAGGACCTTGTATATGGTAGGCACATGATTCGCCACTGAGCTCTGTTCCCATCCCATCCCATCCCATGTATCATCTGCTTTATTTTTCTATCCATTTATCTCTCCACCAAGTTAGGAAACCTTCATTATCAATTTAAGATCATGACAGATATCCAAGGAGCAAGAGCACTGGCCAGCTTATCCTAAGGAATGATTTCCATTTTTCTTTTACCTTGCCCAGGTCCCTGACCTTGCTTTACTTCACGATCCAAGAGACTGATGTGTGCAAATAAATGATAGAGTATACACTTGCACAGGGAAGATGCCAAGAGTTGTGTGATCTTTCCCTTTCTCGTGGTATGTGTTAAGTGAACTCCTCTCACAGACAGAGCTGGGTCTGATAGAAAGTATTGCAATGTGTCACGCTCTCTGACAGGCATTGCAATTGTGAACATGGCCAGACACCAATGACTACCACCTTCCTAGCCCACCTACATGCTATGCTTTGTTCTTCAGTGGGCAAGAAATATCTGTTTGACTCTAAAAATGTCAGGTCTGCTGTCTTTCTAGTAGACACTAGGCTAAATTCTATCTGCTGTGACTATGAACTCTCTTATCACTTCTCATCCCTCTGTGTTCTCTGAAGTAAAGCAGAAGAAATTTCTTTCCAGAAAATAGCTTGGGCAGAAGCCATCAATTATTAGACACCATTAACAGAATGTTGAGGACTTTATTCCTCCCGTATTGGTAGAGAAAGAGAATTAATTCATCCTTTTCCCAGAAGACTAAGTATCTTGTTCTCTATCTCTATTCCAGTCTCTTTCACCAAGGTTAGATGGTTGATGGGAAACAGGTCATCACAGTGCATGGCTCTACACTGACATCCCTTTTTGAGAGCTGCAGACTTGGCCCTCACTCAGGGGTCTTGGGGGAAGACTCGGGGTTAGCTCTGGACACCTGTTTCCCCAAGATGCTCTGCCCACACCTTGTTCTGTATGAAAGAGTGTAGAAAGCAATCAAGCAGTCTCAGGCCTTGAGACCCAGCATCGTTCTGTAGGGCATCTTTCTCATCCAGCATTATGCAGCCTGAGTGGGTCTGTTCTTGTTCATGCCTGGGAAGCATGAACATAAGCAAAAATGGGAAGCAAAATCTATGTACTCTGTGCCATCGTTAATTCAAAGCCTTGATACATTCAGAGCTTAGAAGGGATCTGGCATTATTGCTTAGCCTACTCATGCCTGTCCACCTAGGTATACAACATTGCACTCCACTGGGGTGGGAAGGCCCATGGGAAGAGGCTATGGTTATGCAAGGCAATGGGGGAAGAAGCAGAAACACAGGCAGCCAAGTGTGGAGCCAATAGTCTCAACACTGCTTCCTGAAGAGCCGTACAAACCCACCTGCTACCTCAACACCTCAGGTCTCAGAGAATGATTTCTGTAGAATCATAAACACTGAGGAGCCAAGGAGAGATGGACAAGTAAATGGACTGAGGAATTCTTAGCTGCCCTGCAGCTTCAGCATGTTTGGAAGTATCTTAAAGCTGCAGATTCTCCAGCTGTATGGGGACACACATTTATAGATCCGGAATGCTGGAGGTAGATCAAGAGAGCAAGCTCAGACTCTGATATACAGCTAGTGTGAGCCCAGTCTGGGCAACATGAAACACTCTCTCAAAAAATGCAGATTCTGAGGCCCCCACCCACAATCTACAAAAGTAGAAACCTTCGGGAGGGATGTAGCAGTCTGTCTTAGCAAACCATCCAGGAGACTTTCAGAGATACAAACTTTGAGAGCTTCTGTGGCCCTTGGCTCCAGTCTGGCCTGCCAGTTGATCTAACTTAATAAAGCTGAGATATAAAAAAGAAAAAGGAAAAAAAAATACTTTTTTCTATACAGTCTGTGTCAGGAGAACAGCAGAGATAAGCTATGGCAGCAGAGGTCAGGTGATCTGCAAAGCTAACCCAATCATCTGATCCTTCAGAGGTGTGTGATGGCCCCTGCTTTGGAGCAAGCACTAGGTATACAATGCTGCTGGGGCCTGTTGGTGTATTTCTAGAAAACTCTTTTATTTACATTTCTTATATCTCTTTCTCCCTACTCCACCCTAATCCCAACACCCAAACACCAGGTAGAAGAGAGGGGGTGCAGATGTCTTAGCTGCTTCCTGCTGTTTAGGGTTATTGGGTTTCTTAGAGCCAGTCTAATCCTTGTTTCAGGAGATCTCCAAATTCTAGTCTTACTGCATCAACAGCAACAGGAGCTGCAGGGGGGAAGCAGCAGCAGCCTTGTTCTTTCTCGGAGCTCCTTCACACCCTTTGGGCTCTGGCATTTATTCTCTCTCCAGAGTCCTCAGATTTAAACTATCTGGAGCTGGCAATAGCTCCTCTCAGAGCCCACATGAGGCAAATAGTTTGCTGCTGTGGACCATCTGAATCAGTCCCATATCCCACACCTGGGATTAAAACACAAACATGTTTATATCCACAACAGGGCTCATGACACTTCTGTACCTTCTCCTCCACCTCCCTGCCTGCTTATGTTCCAGCCTCCCAGGCCCAGGCTCATAACCATCTCCTTAAACTTCTGCTGAGTGCCCCACCCCCATCTCTACCCACCACTGTGCCTGGTTGACCTCTAGAGTTGCATAGCAAATACCTACTAATTGCAAAAGATGGATAAATGATTGAAATGCAGAGCAGCAATTTAGATCTGCATTGGAGTGGAAACTTCTGATAGGTAATACCCACTGTTATTAATGATCTAGTTCCAGGGGGCCTTTCAATAGGCATTTAAAAGAAATATGATGAGCCAGGGCTTCCTCGGTCTTTCCTTCTTGCTCTGCATGTACTGTGGCAGCTGTATGCATAGCCATAGCACTGTTACAGGTGTGCACATCACACATACTTCATGTCAACAGGAAGAAGCCATGCAGGGTCACCTCTGCACTCTAAACACTGTTCCCTCAAATTTAATCCATGTAGACCCAACACTATTAGATTCCCATATCTACTCAGGAATGTTATAACTTCTACAAATATAACTGATGGGTGCATTTTTTACCTCAGCTTTATAGGCAAACCACATGCAGCTTCAAAAGCTAGTATTAAGTTATCAGATATGAGCACCAAATGGGAAGGAACCTGAACAAATTGTTCTGAACCCAGTTTAAAGCTTAACACAGCAGTTTGTGTGTGCATGGGGGTACACATTTCCTATACTATGACATAAGGGACAAATCTCCACAGAACAACAGTGGATTGCCAAGACTCATTTCTCCTGACATGTTTTAAAGTTTGATCATGTATTGTATTGTTCAGTTACAAACATCCATGCTTCAATGCAGAAGCCGTTTTAGACTGCAGCTCATTGTACGCTGATGAGCACAGCACTGTATTGCCCTGTAGAGTAAAGCCTGGCCTTACACGAATCTTTTTCCTGAGTCCAAGTGGCAAGAGATTGAAGGAGCTGGTGACAGCCCCAGCTCTCAGTCTTCAGTAGTCCTCATGCCATGAATCTGGACTGTTCTGTGATTCGTTTTATTCAAAATAGTGTTTTCAGGTGATGTTATCCAGGTTTGACCTAAACCTTGGGAAATTCAGGAAGAAACACCTGTAGCCCTGTGGAGGCTCCGGGGAAAGGGCAGCATGCTTGGGCCTGGTTTGGAGTCCTCAGGCCAGCTCTACACTTCCCGTTTGAGCCCAGCACAATCTCGTCCTGAGGCTGAGCATCTTTGTGTGTGTCCAGTTACTGGACCTTTATGTGGACTTTTATCTGATCACGTTAAGTGCCACCAGCAATCAAAATGTCAGGTCAGGTTGTCCACACTCCTCTGTCGCTGATGCAGTTTTATATCACCTCACCTCTCCTCCCCACTCTCCATGCTGAGTTTGGATCAAGGCTAATCTCTCTCCTCCATTATATGAGCCCATTGTTGTGGCCTTTAAATCTATTTTTATGCTTATTACAATCTGCCTGTTTCATGCTTCAAATGTGTAATTGAATAATTTTTCTTTACCAACAGTTGTCCTCTGGGGTGTGTGTACAGGAAAGTCTCTCATGCTGTTTCTGGTGACACCAGATGTCTCCAGCCTCAGCCCAGATTACAGCTTTCTCCAGCCAGTTCAGCAGGAACACCAGCAAAGTCTACTCTAGTCTAGACATGACAGAGAACCACAAGACACCATAACCTTCATTGTAGTTATTTGTGTAGAAACTGGCAGCCAAACCCCGCAGAGAGCGGCCTTGTAGGTGATGGAGTCTCCATACAAATATTCGCTTTGAGCTGTCCACTGTTTTTCTCAAACCAGGCCTTTCTCATTAGACTGAAAGTGCTCACAGACCACAAACTGAAAGTTGACCCTCAGTATACAGGGAAACCCCATATACATCAAACCAGGAGATGCTTGATCATATCATTGAATGTTTCCAAAAATACTGTGAGCCACAGCGCTCGAGCACATTCCACATCAATAAAATAGATCTTGATCATCATTGCAATATGCATGCTTGACTAACATTTAGTTTACTCACTGGCATCTAAGCGTGTCGTGTGGACACTGCTCTAAGGATGGGTTTGCAGTGTGGGCGCTGTCCTATGGATATGTTGTGTATTCCGTAAAATAAACGATGAAATGAAACATGGAAAGAATGTCAGAAGAAGTTCTCACACTTTCTTTGTCTCCCCTCTATGCCTTTCCACCTCTTCACTGTGGAGATCATGCCAAGACTACAGGATTGAGCACACTCAACACCATGAATTAGGCTCAGCTCACACGACCAAGGTACTTAGTACAGGCCTTTTCCACTCAGTGACCTTTGAAGGCTATAAAAGTTGACTTCTTATTTCTTTTCCAAAAGCTTTAGTCTATGCAGATTGCATAAAACAACAGGTTCCATACTGACGTTTGCAAGTATATCATGTGCTGTGGCCATATTCCCTCTCCATTACCCTCGCTTGTTTCCCTTACTCCTGCCTGCTCATTCACATCTTTTTCCCAAATAATCTCCTCACATTTTGTAGTGCATTTGTGTGTGTATATAAAACATAGATTTTTACAAATGTATGTAAGACAGAGGTTCCATGTGTAAGAAAAACCATGTGACATTGTCTTTCTAGATCTGTTTATGTTGCTCACTATGACAATATCCCAGTTATATTTTGCATGTGACAGTTTGTTCTTATTTATGGCTGAATAAATCTCACACATATAATGATTAGCATATATGTGTGCTAATTCTTTTATCCTGAACCCCATATCTCTTGACATCAGAACTCACCTCTGTCATTTGGGATCACATCATCTTTGCTTCAGTGGAGATGTCCTCCCTGAGAGACTGGCTCCCAGTAGGATCACCTTATATCAGTTGCAACTGTGCAGATCTGTGGAGAAGACTTTCCAGACCATCCGGAGATGAAGGTCAGGGTAGCATCGAGAACACTGCCTGGTGTGCACATGGTGCCTCAGAAGGGGAGTGAAAAGGTCCCAGGCTCACTTTCTTTGAAAGACAAAAACACAAGATCTGAGTCGAATTCTTTCTGTCAGTCATCCCTGTTCTACTCCTGTCTCTGTGCTTTTCATTTCAGTTATGCCAACTAAACCAAGAGCAAATGAAGTGAGGGAACATTGTATTTTCTAAACATTGTGCTCTTATTTGATCGATCACATTCTACAGTGTGGTAAAATAATAATAATCTTCCACTGCTTTCCATGTCCACAGCACAGCCAGAATTCACTCCTCTCGTTAGGAACTCTAATGTATCCTGAAGCAAAGATATTATATTAAACCAAAGACAAACCAAGAAACCTTCACCCACCAACATAAAATGATCTTGTGTTTAAAAAACATTGATAAACTTACAATAATACAAGAAATAATATTAGCAATAAGAATAATAATAACAATATAATAAACACACCTTGAAATCTTGGTGTGAGCATGAAACCTTGGATATAAAATTAATAAAAGAATACAATTGACAACAGTGCCAAAAAGTAATATAATGAGATCAAGTGAGACAAAAATAATAAAAGATGTTTTAAAAAAAGATGGCTCAGGTAGTAAAGATGCTTGTCACCAATCCTCACTACCTCAGATATATTTCCATAGCATTCCCAACAAAGAGTCATGGCTCCTGCGCTTCATCCTCTGACCTACATGCACTCCCATGATATGCATGCATATAAATTTGCACACACAAATTTATTAAAAAAATTAGGAAGAAAGTACAAGACTTATATATTGAAAGCTGTAAACATATTTTCAGAGAGAAATACATGGGCCATCAATAACTGAGTTATACACCAAGTCCAGAGTCTGAAGCCTCAAAACATTAAGAAGTCAATTGTCCATAACCAAATTCAATGTAATTCTGATCAAAAGCCAGCAGAATGTGTGTAGGCCAATTTTAAAACTCAAGTAAACACAAAGAGCCTAGAAGAGCCAAACTCTGTGGGAAAATAACAGAATTGGATATTCCAAACCAAAGACTTGCTATAAAGCTACAACAGTCAAGAGACTATTAAACAACATCAGGAAAATTCCAGAGCAAAGACATCATAAAAGGGAAATTTATTTATTTTTTTTAAATCTTTTATTTTTTTTTATTAATTACACTTTATTCATTTTGTATCCCCCCATGAGCCCCTCCCTTCTCCCCTGCCGATCCCACCCTCCCTCCCCTTTCTGCATGCATGCCACTCCCCAAGTCTACTGATAGGGGAGGTCCTCCTCTCCTTCTTTCTGATCTTAGTCTATCAGTTCTCATCAA
Organism: Psammomys obesus; assembly: GCF_907164565.1. Lineage (NCBI taxonomy): Eukaryota > Metazoa > Chordata > Mammalia > Rodentia > Muridae > Psammomys > Psammomys obesus. The sequence goes on along the minus strand of NW_026596440.1, from coordinate 1,858,283 downwards.
AAGTGGCTGCATTGTCCTCTACTGTGGCCTGGTAAGGCTGCTCCCCCCTCAGGGGGAAGTGATCAACGAGCAGGCCAATCAGATTATGTCAGAGGCAGTCCCTCTTCCCATTACTATGTAACCCACTTGGACACTGAACTGACATGGGCTACACCTGTGCAGGGGTTCCAGGTCATCTCCACAAATAGTCCTTGGTTGGAGTATGAGTCTCTGGGAAGTTCCCTGTGTTCAAATTATCTTGTTCTGTTGCTCTGCTTGTGGAGTTCCCGTTCCCTCCAGCTCTTAATATTTCCCACTTCTTACATAAAATTCCATTCACTCTGCCCATCAGTTGGCCATCAGGCTCAGCATCTGCTTTGACAGTCTATACTGCAGAAGCTTTCAGAGGCCCTCTGTGGCAGTTTTCAAGGTTGTTTCCTGTTTTCTTCTGGCTTTCAGAGGCCCTCTGTAGCGGGTTCCGAGGTTGTTTCCTATTTTCGTTTTCTTCTGATGTACATCCTCTTTGCCTTTCAGGATGGGGATTGAACATTTTAGTTAGGGTCCTCTCTTTTGCTTAGTTTGTTTAGATGTACAGCTTTTAGTGGGTTTATTCTATATTGTATGTTTATATGAGTGAGTATATACCGTGAGTGTCTTTTTGCTTCTGGGACAACTCACTCAGGATGATCCTTTCCAGGTCCCACCATTTACCTGCAAATTTCATGATTTCCTTATTTTTCATTGCTGAGTAATACTCCATTGTATAGATGTACCACAGTTTCTGCATCCATTCTTCAGTTGAGGGGCATCTGGGTTGTTTCCAGCTTCTGGCTATTACAAATAAAGCTGCTACAAACATGGTTGAACAAATGTCCTTTTGTGTACTTGAGCCTCTTTTGGGTATATGCCTAGGAGTGGTATGGCTGGATCTTGAGGAAGCGCTATTCCTAGTTGTCTGAGAAAGCGCCAGATTGATTTCCAGAGTGGTTGTACCAGTTTACATTCCCACCAGCAGTGGAGAAGGGTTCCCCTTTCTCCACAACCTCTCCAGCATGTGTTGTCCCTTGAGATTTTCATCTTGGCCATTCTGATGGGTGTAAGGTGAAATCTCAGGGTTGTTTTGATTTGCATTTCCCTAATGGCTAATGAGGTTGAGCATTTCTTTAAGTGCTTCTCTGCCATTGGATATTCCTCTGCAGAGAATTCTCTCTTTAGCTCTGTTCCCCATTTTTTAAGTGGATTACTTGGTTTGTTGCTTTTCAGCTTGTTTAGTTCTTTATATATATTGGATATGAGTCCTCTGTCAGATAAAGGGTTGGTGATGATTCTTTCCCAATCTGTAGGCAGTCGCTTTGTTTTGATGACGGTGTCCTTTGCTTTACAGAAGCTTTTCAATTTCATGAGGTCCCATTTATTGATTGTTGCTCTTAAAGCCTGTGCTGTTGGTGTTCTGTTCAGGAAGTTTTCTCCTGTACCAATGAGTTCTAGGGTATTCCCCACTTTTTTTTCTAGCCGATTTAATGTGTCTGGTTTTTTGTTGAGGTCTTTGATCCACTTGGACTTCAGTTTTGTGCAGGGTGAT
>NW_026596440.1:1820710-1856322 GCF_907164565.1 Psammomys obesus | reverse complement strand
ACATCCAGTTGGACCACCACCATTTGTTGAAGATGCTATCTTTTTTCTATTGTATGGTTTTGGCATCTTTGTCAAAAATCAGGTGTCCGTAAGTGTGTGGGTTTATTTCTGGGTCTTCTGTTCGATTCCATTGATCCACCATTCTGTTTCTATGCCAGTACCATGCAGTTTTTATAACTGTTGCTCTATAGTACAGCTTGAGATCAGGGATGGAGATACCTCCAGAAGATCTTTTATTGTAGAGGATTGTTTTAGCAATTCTCGGTTTCTTGTTATTCCATACGAAGTTGAGAATTTTTCTTTCCAGGTCTGTAAAGAATTGTGTTGGCAATTTGATGGGAATTGCATTAAATCTGTAGATTGCTTTTGGTAAGATGGCCATTTTTACTATGTTAATCCTGCCAAGCCATGAGCATGGGAGATCTTTCCATCTTCTCATATCTTCCTCTAATTCTTTCTTCAGAGACTTGAAATTTTTTTCATACAAGTCTTTGACTTGCTTGGTTAGGGTTACGCCAAGGTACTTTATGTCATTTGTGGCTATTGTGAATGGTGTTGTTTCTCTAATTTCTTTCTCAGCCCTTTTGTCTTTTGTATACAGGAGTGCTACTGATTTTTTTGAGTTAATTTTATATCCGGCCACTTTGCTGAAGGTGTTTATCAGCTGTAGGAGTTCCTACAGCTGATAAACACCTTCAATCAAACCCTTAGCCAAGCTAACTAAAAGGCAGAGAGACACCACCCAAATCAACAAAATCAGAAATGAAAGGGGGGACATAACTACAGACACTGAGGAAATCCAAACAATCATTAGGACTTACTTCAAAAGTCTATATGCCACAAAATTTGAAAATCTAAAAGAAATGGACAATTTTCTTGATCGATTTGACTCACCAAAGCTGAATCAGGACCAGGTAAATCAACTAAATAGTCCTATATCCCCCAAAGAAATAGAAGCAGTCATCAAAAGTCTCCCATCCAAAAAAAGCCCAGGACCAGATGGCTTCAGCGCAGAATTCTACCAGACCTTCAAAGAAGAGCTAACTCCAATTCTCTTCAAACTATTCCACAAAATAGAAACAGAAGGAACATTACCAAATTCATTCTATGAAGCCACAATCACCTTGGTACCTAAACCTCACAAAGACTCAACAAAGAAAGAGAATTTCAGGCCCATCTCCCTTATGAACATTGATGCAAAAATACTTAACAAAATACTTGCAAACCGGATCCAAGAACACATCAAAGATATTATCCACTATGACCAAGTAGGCTTCATCCCAGGTATGCAGGGGTGGTTCAATATACGGAAATCCATCAATGTGATCCACCATATTAACAAACTGAAAGAAAAAACCACATGATAATCTCCCTAGATGCTGAAAAAGCATTTGACAAAATCCAACATCCATTCATGTTTAAAGTACTGGAGAGATCAGGGATACAAGGCACATATCTAAACATAGTAAAGACGATATACAGCAAGCCTATAGCCAACATCAAACTGAACAGAGAGAAACTTAAAGCAATCCCTCTGAAATCAGGGACAAGACAAGGCTGCCCACTGTCTCCATATCTCTTCAACATAGTGCTGGAAGTCCTTGCTAGAGCAATAAGACAGTCGAAGGAGATCAAGGGGATACAGATGGGAAAGGAAGAAGTCAAATTATCACTATTTGCAGATGATATGATAGTATATATGAGTGACCCCAAAAACTCTAAAAGGGAAATTTATTTTCAACAAGATTTCCAATACAACTCCTAGGGGACTGGGTATTCTTTTTTTTTCCCATAAAGTGTGTGTGTGTGTGTGTATGCATGTGTGTATATGCATCTGTGTGTATGCATGTATGTGTGCCTGTTGTTTATTAATATGTATATACACTTTGTGCAGATGTGTGTGTGTGTAAAGGTCAGAGACTGTTGTGGTTTGAATGAGAATGACCGCTATAGACTCAAACATCTGAATAGCTGGTCCCCACTGGGTGGAATTATTTGGGAAATTTTAAGAGGTGTGGCCTTGTCAGAGAAGGTGGGTCAATAGGGGTGGACTTTAAGGCTTCCAAAGCATACATTCCTAGTGTTCCCCCCTTCTCTGCCGTGTGCCTGTGGGTCAGATGTGAGCTCCCAGCACCAGGCCTGCTAGCCTGTTGCGATCTTGTGGGTCAGACATGAACTCCCATCTACTTCTTCAGCACATGCCTGCTGGTCTGCTGAGATGTTCCCTGCCAGGTTGACCATGAACTCTACCCACTGAGAACCAGGAGCCCCAAATGAAACACTTTCTTTTTTAAGTGGTTTTGATTGTGATGTTTTGTTGTGGTATTTGAAAAGACTCCAAGATGGAGGTCAATGTCAGGCATGCTCTCAATTACTCAACCTTTATTTTTGAGAGAAAATCTTTCACACGGAAGCTCCATCAATTTGTCTCAGATGTCTGAAAAATGAGATTGATGGAAGGTCTTGTCTCCATCTCCACCCATCTCCACCTGTGCTGAAGTTACAGGTGTGCACTGACCTGCTCACTTTTAATGAGCAGAGCTCTGGGCTTCCAAACTCATGCCCTTATGCTTGTATGTCAAACACAAGCTATACATCCAGCCCCGAAGAAGATAATCTTTGCAACAAATGGTGCTAAACCACATAAACAATTGTTTATATACTTTCTTCTCTGACTGTTTAAATATAACCAAAGAATCCACTGACACGGGAGTTGGTAAATACAGACTATTTTTGCAATGAGATACTATTCAGTCATAAAAGTACACCATTGCCTTGTGCTACATATATGAATTTTAAATCACAGGTCTAAGTGAAACAAACTAAACACAAAAGGGTGCATAGTTTAAGATTCCACTGTGTGATAATCTAAAGAATGCAAAGCTGCAGCTACAGTCAATGGCTCTTCACAGTGCTGGAATCTTGGGCAAGGGGTTGATTACTGTGACTACACAAACGTTTGTGAGATGAAGAAAACATCGTAAGCTATGATTATACTCGTGGTTCAACAGCTGTGAGCTTTGTCAGACTCACTCCATCGCACACTCAACACCTGTGACTTTTCCCACCTCTGACCCAAGGAAAACCAGACAAGAAACTCCCTTTCATCTGTTTGTAATTTGTGTTTGGAAGGTCTAAACCATCAGCTTCCAAAAAGGCAACAATGGTTTGGTCAGATCTTTCTTTCCTTGTTTTGGCTGACAGTGCGTTCTTTTATTTTCTTTTCCAAGACGGTTATCTACTTCTGGGCTAATTAAATTTATTTAAAATTCTATTATTATTCCAATTGTATGAAAGGTCCCTATGATTATATTTGGTTTGAAATTTAAGCAAGGAATACATTCTCCATTTTTTTTTTCTGATCACTGTCTGTAATAAATGTATAGTAGGTGACCAGATGGGATACACAAGAGAGTTAGTAACAACACAGTGCCAGTTGACCCCTGCCTTCTGTGAGTTGTCTTCTTGCCTTTATCATCCATAAAAACCAAGGGCTGGAGCACCTGTCAGTATGGGATTATTCCCATAGGAGCCCTCTCAGCCTCCTTACTCATAGGCTTTCCCACTCTCTGGACCACTCTACGTCACAACCCCTCCACTTGAGCATCTCCTCTCTATGGATCACTACAGTCCATAAACTGTCTTTACATATCTACTTCCTCATGCCACAGTGGTTGTGCTATATGAACCTGTCAACTGAACCATCTCACTGCACTGCCTTTTAAAGGCAGTGCCTGTAGTGGAATTACTTTTCTGAAATTTCCATGGATTTTGTCTCTCCCTTAATGTTACGGATGGTAATACCTAATGATTGCTGTCTTGGACACAGCAATCCCGTGTCATCTTACAGTATAAGAATTTCTCTTGAGAACTGTATTTGGGGAAATAAAGTAGAACTTGGGAAAAAAGAAATTGCTCTGCCTCTGAAATCTCTCTCTGTCTCTCTGTCTCTGTTTTTGTCTCTGTCTTTATCTCTGTCTCTCTCACTTGATATCTTCTGTCTCTGTCTCTGTCTCTCTTTCTGTCTGTCTCTCTCTCTTGTGACAAGCAGACACTTACTGCAAAAGGATGTTTAAAGTTTTCAGTGAAGATTGCTAGTGACCTAGTAGTGACTATGATTCCTCCTGCAGGGTCACCACTGACAGGGCCAGAGCCTCCCTACCCTGTGGCTGTTGCTGTTGTGAAGCAGGTTATGGCAACCCAGTACTGATGGTGCAAAATTAGCATCTTCCTGATCTTTTATCTGGACCCCAAAATAGAATCACATTTATCCCTGGATCCAGGTGACTGTGTTCAGTGACAGTTACAAATGGCAGCTCCCTCCTCTCTGCAGGGAAATCCAGCCTGTACTCACTGTTGGAACTGGGGCTCACATCCTACAACTTACACTGAGCAGAAAGGAAGCAGCAAATTCCATTGCAGTCTTGAAGTGTAGACAATCTTTAACTATGGTAAATACCAGAATTAGCCTCGTTCATGATGTAATTAATTAATTTTGATTCAGCATTCATTGTGTATTCTCTATGAAATACTGTCTACACTAAAGAGGTTGTAGAGGATTCAGAAGCAATGGAGAGAATCTCAGAACACTTTCTACCTCACAGACATGGACAAATACGGTAAAGAATCATCCTGAGGCAGGTTGGCTGGACATGTGAGGTCCCTGAACCATGTGTAGAAGGCAGGGATTTGGCCAAAACAGAGCCATAGACTTACTTCTTTTCTCAGGCACATACTAGACTGGCTTTCTAAGTTTTCTAAACTGTCAACTGGAACAATGAACGCAGAAAAAAAGCAGTTTCAGGAACCCAGCTTGGTGTTTAGCTAAGCTAATGATAAAGTGTTGGGCTGTGACAATTTCTCATCTCTGTGCTTGGAATTTGTAATTCTAGCTGAAGTTCAAGTTGAAAGACCTGGAGGAAAGCCAAGACCCAGAAAAAAAAATGTTTCAAAAGTCCTGGGTTTAAATCACTAAAAGTTCTTAAACCAATGCCTTGGGCTGTGGCCTGTAGAACTCTGGCATTATCTCAGCTATCCTTAGCAAAACTGGAAAATCCCCAATGCATCCAGAGTCCTCTCTAGGGACAACTTGTTTGTAATGGTTGGCTTTACTTGTAAACTGGGCAAAATGAGAATCACTGTAAAGAGAATCTCAAGGAGAAATTTTCCACCTTGGGTTGTCTCATGGGCACAAGTCCCTGGAGAAATGTCTTAAGTAAATTAATGTGGGAAGACAGTCCACCATGGGCAGCACTATGCCCCAGGCAGGGAACCCTGAAATGTTTAAGAGTCGAGAAGTGCAGCTGAGCATAAGCAAGCTACTGAGCAGGCAAGTACACATTTCTCTATGTTCCTTGGCTGTGCTTGTGCTGTGGCCAGGTGCCTCAATCTCTTGTCGCCAAGAGACTTCCCCTCCGTGACAGACTACAACTTGGAATTGTCCATAATTGTGCACAGTTTTACATCAGGTCTTTTATCATAGTAACAAGGATGAGATTAGGACATTCTGCAACTGGCCTTCAACCCTCCTTACCCCCTGCTTCAGCATCGGGTATTTAAGGAGTCCTGTTTATGGCAGACCACTGCCATCAGCCTCAACCTGTGTCAGTCCTCTGCTTTGTGATAGACTGCCATACTGCTCCCTCCTTTCCCAGCATGCAGTGCAGAGAGTCACTCCTCCAGAGGGGTATCAAAGCTCCTGACACAGCACTGTGCATGCAGGTGACTTTGTTTCCATGGCAGAGATATAAAGAGTTGAAAGACATTCCTAGAGTGCCATCCTGTAAACAAGGCAACTCATGCCCTGCTTTACCTTAGCTACCTCTTTGCCAAACCCACAGAGCTCTAGCTTTCTCCCATGTTTCCTTGGTGACAGATTATCCTCAAGACAAGCTGGTCTAAGGATCTGGCCATGCCCCTCAGATATGATGATTCCATAGTGACACTGCAGGGTAGAGCATGACAAGAGATGAGAATGTGGGGAAATACTTTCATTCGCATAGCATTTAGGTAGACCAATGATTTTAGTGGGTGGAATCATGTCCCCCAAAAATATTTGCATATCCAAACCCCACAACACCTCCCCATGTGCGTTTCTTGCTAAAAGGTTCTTTGTGAATGTCTGGATCCATTTCGGTTGCTGTAATGGAAATCCTGTGGTTTGGGCAACCCAGAAACAATGAGAAAATATTTCTCCCAGTCCTGTCAGCAAGATGTTGTGCCTCGGGTGACAGCAGACTTGGTATCTGGTAACAGATGCCTTCTGGGTCCCGTGCAGTGTCCCTTTCTTCACATGCTGGGAGGTACCAGCTAGCTCTCTGGGGCCTCCTTTATAGTGGCAATAATTCAACTTATGGGGGTTCTGCCATTGTGTCCTAAAACCCTACCTACACTTCCAGAGCAGCATTCTGGCATGTAAGTTCTAACGGGCACAAGCATTCCAGCAGCAGAAGATATATGATCGTGCTGAAAAGCACTGGGTGAGATCTTGCCTTCTTCCTTCACAAGTGTGAAAAGATGCTTTGAAGGATTAGCCTGTTGGATTGGTAGTAATTTTCTGTGGTTGCTACAGAAAATTAATACACCATTCAGAGATGTGAGGTCTAAGTTCATCTCCCACATAGGACCTAGTTTGGAACTTAGATGCATAAATGCACCATGAGTGAGATCTGGGCTCCCTGAGCAGAATACAGTAACAGCAATTGATGAGGGATGTCCTAGCCCACTTATGTCCCTCCAGATGTCATCAGCTCAAGGTGACTTCAGGTAGACATGTATACATTTGGAGAAGTCCCGATAGAGGGATCCATAAGGCAGAAGTTGCTATATTACGGAAACCTCAATTAAACTACAGAACAAAATCCCTGAGGCTCCTAAGCCACCATCTTCATATGAATGTACTGTGAGCATATGAATGTGTTGTGTGCGTTAAGATGCCACTAATCAGCCCATTTATAACTCTGTGTGTGTGTGTGTGTGTGTGTGTGTGTGTGTGTGTGTCTTTGTCTGTCTCGTCTCTCTCTCTCTCTGTAGGCATAAGGTTATTTTATAATTCAAATGCTGATTTCTGTATCCCCCATATCTGGTTGCAAACCTTGCTCTGAGAATTTCTTATCTTAATGTTGTATAAACTCTGCTCCCCAATGATCCCCTGATATGTCAATAAAGCACCTTTCAGCCAATCACTGATCAGGGGAGGAAATAGGGCTGGACATCCTGCCAGCCAGGAGAGGAGGAGTTAAAAGAGGAAGTAGGGCATTCAGCCTGGGGAATTGGGCTATAGGAGATGTTCAGGAAAGGTGAGGAGAGAGGAGCTGGAGCAGGAAAAGCTACAAAATGGAAGTATCCTGGGATATACACTGGGAGAAAACCATTTTAGCCTAGAGGGTTAAGAATAGAGTAATAATTGCTCAGTTCTTGTGTTTTGAAGCATATTATAAACAAATTTAAAGAGTCTCAATTATTTATATGATAGTAGTGTTAAGAGTAAAACTAAGAGAAACACAGTTAATAAAACTAACTATCTCTCTCTCTCTCTCTCATACACACACACACACACACACACACTCACTTACGCATTTTCTATTTAGGAAGCAGCCTGGCAGCCGCAGTAGACCCTACCCTGTCCTTAGCATGTATTTCATTAGTGCCCTGGTCCTCTGATCAAGTTCCAGCTGTCCCTCCTGGTTGCTGGAAGGCAAAGGCAACCTATCAAGTAGCAATCTGAATAGAAACAGACACATAGATCTGGAAGGGCCAACTGAAGCTTTCCAGATTTGCAGTCCATTGCTGGCCGAGCATCTGAACACAAACTGCTACAGCTGCAGCTAGTTCCCATGTCTCCCAATGGCCTTCTGAGAATTACATTTTCTTGCCACTGGGTTCACCTGCCCCTGCTGAGATCTTTCATGGTGTTTGCAGCCACCGTGCGCACGCATGCGCGTACACACACACACACACACACACACACACACACAATGCCTATCTTGTGCATAAACAGACTATGAATTACAAGTCTTAAATCCAACATACTCTTTTGGGGGATAGAAACAAGTTTGGGAGAACCTTTGAGCCTTGGATCTGGCAAACTCACATGCTTAAGATGGACAGATGGAAGCAGAGAATATATGGGTGTCACTAAACTGAAGCACAGATGTGCTTTGTCCCTGGGTAAGATTCAGCAATGCGAGGAGACTCTTTTTTTTTTTTAATGTATTTGACTTGAGAGGCATGTGCCGATTAGGTGATTACATGCCCAGCTATGCAGAACCATAGAAGGTTTCATGCACCCAATGGCTGAAGTCACTCTAGTGCTCCTCAGCCTCTGACCTGAGAAAGGCACAGTGTTCTCTGAGGCAGTGTTCCTGAATGGACTTAAGGAAGCACACCTGCCAAGCCTGACAGACAGGAAAGGGGTTCCCTTTCCTGTCGTCCTTATGGCCATTCAGCATCGATTACAAGGTAAGAATACATAATTTAGAAAATCCAAACTACTGAGAGGAACGAAAAGAAAAATGTTCTTGATAGAACTTCCTGTGCAACACCGGAAAGTTCTCTTCTGACACATGATGTTGACTCTCCCCATGTGTCCATGTAGACGCTTATGTCCATGCAGTACTGAAGGTGCCGGCCTCCACAGACAAGGTAAAGAAGGGTGTGGGCTACTGTGGCTCCCTGGGATGTTCCCTCTGCCTTGTTAGTTCAGCACGTCTGTGCTTGCAAGCTGGCTGGGGATAGATGGTCAACAGCACATGCACCATGAGCAAGCGAGCAGGCTCAGTGGAGACTAGAGATGTGGTGAGAGGTACTATGTAACCTCTAGGAGACAGCAAGTGCATGTGCTGGGAGTCCAAGTACAGGGCTCCAGGGTCACTAGGGAGTCATAGTGAGTGGGGTCACTGCAAGTGTATAGTTGTTAAGTTAGCCCAGGCCCACTTTCTACCATGGTTCCCACCTGTTCCTGCTTTATGTAACCTTCCACAATGTATCAGTGTCTTCTCAGTGTCAGGCTATCCAAAGAACCCTTTTATCAAATCCAGGTTTCAGTTCACTCCCTCTGCAGGCTCGGTGGATGAATTGCCCCAGAAACACCATTGTGGGGGTCAGACAGGCCCCTGAAGACGACCTGCCCAGAGCCACACTGTTCTCCTGTTTACCAGGAGCCATGCTGCATTTGGAGCCTGTCCCCATCAGTTAGCAAGGAAAAAAAAAAAAAAAAAAAAAAAAACAGAGCTGAGAGAAAAGAATTAAACACCACAACAAGCTTAAGCAGGCATGCATCCAAGGGGCTGGCTCCTATTTCAAGACAGCTTTATCTCTGTGGTTCCGACCCCAAGGTTCTTAGCAATTTCAAGGTTGAAGGGGCAGCAACTGTCGGGCATTCTTCCCAGTTGTTGCTTATATCTCTCAGACTTGTAGCAGGAACACAAGGTTGCACTGGATGGAAATACCGTTTATGTTCCTCTCTCTGCTCATCCAGCCACATCAGACCTTTCCAGGGCTAGGATGCTGAGCCCAGTTAGGGAACATACAAGCTCCTGCACGTCACCATGCTATGCTGACATGCCATGTTCTCAGTCTACACACATTTCATCATCCTGTGTCAAGAGAGCAGTACCTGCCAGAGTGCTCCCCACCTGCCCCGCCTTGACAGGATGGTACATGTGGTCTGCCTTCTCTATGTCAGCGATGACTACACAAGTCTCCCCTCTGTGCTACAGCTCTTCTGGAGGCTTCTGTGCCAGTCAGTAGACAGTATGAGCCACATGGGGTGAAAAGCAGCGCAGCTGTGTAAGAGCTGCCGCTGCATCTACATCTGCTTCTGCATCCGTGGACATTCCACGACCCACTCAGATTCTCTGAAACCTATGTCCCCTTCATTATCTCAAAGCTGCTGGAGAGGCTGCACATAAAAAATAATTTCATCATAAATGCCACCTCCTCCTTCAGCACTGGCGTTTCCAGCTGTGGGCCGTGAACCAGACCCCAACCTCCCATGTATGACCCCGCACTCCTGTGGACTTCCAGCATGTTTACCATTGGTTAAGCTTCTTTCCTTAGGGCACACCATGGCCGTCCACCTTGTAATGGGCTCTTTCTGGGAGAGTCAAGTTTTTGCCAAGAGAAACAGTAAATGCAGAACTCTCACATCTCGCAGGAAGTCGCTGGGGACACATCCCAGTGAAAAGGCAGCACTTCTGTGGGCATGGAGAGTGGGGATGAGGAGCAAGTGGGAAGTTTTAACTCCAGAATGTTGTGCTGGACTTTGAAATAATGACTCAGAGGGCACCTCCTGTGAAGGTGCACATGTGATGGAACATGTGCATAAATATTTTATAGCCACTTAACACAGGCACAGCTGTTCATGACAGCAGCAATGAAAGCCCCACCACTTTGCCCCACATTAAGTTTGTTATGGGTTATAACTTTGTTCCAGGAAGCTGTGTTTAGGTCTCAAATGAACTTTAATATCTGTGACTCTGAGCAGTGGGGTGACCTGTCCTTCACATGGATCACACGAAGAAGATGAAGTTACTTGGACCTCCTTGTGGAACTTTCTGAGGGAGTCAGGAGATGGTTTGGGGGTCATACTTTAAGCCTCTGAGCAACTCCATTCAAGACAGTCTCAACTGCAGTCTCTCTGGCCAACCACAAGCCTGCCATGGGTCTTATAGCAAGATCCTACAACGGACTGCACACAGGTATCCATGGGCAGGACACTGAAATGCTGATGACCTCCTGGGTCCAAGTCTTCCTTCCTTCTCCCCACTCTCCTGAGGAGGCTGGGCTTCCTCTGCCAGATCCTCACACACTTGGAACCTTCTCTAGGGTTCACATCTACCTTCATCAGTGTGGATTGTAAGCCTGGCTCTCTCACATGTTGGCTCTGAAACTCTGAAAAACAAGGGACTTCCTCCATTGTCAGAACATGGTCCAGGAGTGGAGTCGTGTGAGGAGAATTCTGACTGCTTATGAGAACACTCCAAGAATATAGGGTCTTGTGACCTCAGTTTCTTCAAAACACAGAATAGTTCTTAGAATGTGTTTTAGTATTCCTTCCAGGTGTAGCAGAGAGGAGTAAGCTAACCTCAGGTTACCCTTTAGTGTTAATGGTAAGTTCATTACATGTTTAAACTATCCTTCATATGCCTCTATATAAAAACATGTTTTGTCATGTACAGCTTGTCCTTGTGATTCTCTACAGCTTGAATTTATGAAAACTTTGCTCTTGTAACCTTTCTTAATTGTTAGAGTATATTTTTTTAAAATTAAGCTAGCTATTTCATGAGACATTAGTCAGCCTTGTTTATAGGCTCCATTCTCCCAGGTCCTACCACCTGTAGAGCCATGGCACCCAATATTCCTAGCTGCATTCCCATTTGCTAACGTGCAAGATAGAAGCCAGCACTACCAAGACCTTTTTTACTTTTGCCTGATGCAGAGAAACTGTCCATAATTATCTTCCTTTATGCACCAGAGAGGGCAACAAGGCTCAGAGGCCCCATGCATCACGTATAATCATCATTCACATTTATCTAAGTGTCCCTTTTCAAAAGACATCAGTGGTCTTTTCTTCTTAATTAGGATATTGGTTTGCCCCCTGGAAGATTTGCAAGAGATTTATCTCTATGCCATTGACTTTCACTGGGTCCACTGAAACATCCCTTTCTTGTTCTTTTTCAAGGGTGAAATAAATGCAGACCAGGGCCTAGTGCTGGGCTGTGACTCCCCAGGATGATAGATGTTTGCAGAAGAAACTGATTAATAAGTGACTGAATCCAAGTGCTCAATACTGGGCCAGCTGAGTGTTTATCATCCAATGCCAGAGCAGGGAAATAAGAGGCTCAGGACAGTTCCTGGATTGATTAAGGACAGACTCTGCAGTGCTCAGAATTCAAGACCAGTTTATATATCACCTTCCATTTGAGAATAAGACACAGCCTTCTCTTAGGGCTACAGCTCATGCCTAGATACTCATCTCAATTACAAGAGCCCTTTGAGCTGGGCTGGGAATCCACACCAAGGATGGCTGGTCATGCAGAATACCAGGTACTTTCCGTCTGGGCAGCTAGGGCTGCACAACAGAAAGCCATATGCTAGAGGCTTGAACAGCCTCAGAAGCTGGACATACAGAGTCAAGTGATCAGAACTCAATGTCTGGCGAGCCCTGTCCCATGTCCTATAGTTAGTTGGCTCCTCCTTGTATCCACGTGGTCATGGGGCTTTTCCTGCCATGCACACAGAGGTCATGGAGTGGGAAAGAGTACACTGAGGGGAGACATGTTTTGGATCTCACTCATGTTTAAATTATCTTCTAAAACCATTTCCTCACAGGTACTCACACTGGGGGTTAGGTGTGAATATTGGGGGAATGGATAAATTCAGTGCACAGTACTTAAAAGGAGTTGAAAGCTTTCTCCTTGGACCATTTTAACAGTTAGAGACCCATGATCAGATTCCTGCCTTAGGAGAAAGGATGCTTCAGAAAGCGACTGTGTGCCTGTCATCTATCATTCTCCTAACTACAAACAAGGGGGAAAGAAATGAAGGAGGGAAGAAGAGAGGCAAACCCATGGTGCTGATTCACAATCCTGCAGGAAAAGGGAAAGATTAGAGAAATACATCCCTGTGTTCTGTAATGCTGAGCACAGTTCATGGAGAATACTTTAAAAGTAATGAGAAGAAAGCCATGCTCTGGGGACTTAAGGCTGGGCTGTTCTCAGGACTGGTGAGCTCTCGGCCCTGTGCCTTAAGGGCTATGGAACGCTCTTGGTTCTCTGTGGCTTATTGAAATGGGCCTCCCGACCTCATTGCCATGCATACATCTATTATGCATTCGGCAAACTTTCAATTATTCAAGAAGTAAACCAGTATTTCCTAAGGAAACCACTGTAACTAATGAAGCCCGGCACTGTGTGGGCTGATTTATCATTATCGTCCTCTTGAAAGGGCTTGGATTTCTTTCTCTTTCTTTATGTGAGTCAAAGAATTCCATAAAAGGTTTGCTATCAGACTGCTAAGCCAAAACCAACCCTGAGGTAATTAGGATGAAGAAATGTACAAATTAATTTTTTGTAGTGTGGAAAATTTGCATTGGCATGCCTTTTCTCATTTAAAATTAAAACTCAAAAATGTAAAGCCAACCATAAGCTTCAGTGTTCTGCACACATAAATTCCAACAGTTATCAATTTAATCCTCATGAATGTTGTAGGTATTGCTATACACAGAAACATAAATTGCTTTTATTAGTATACGGCACCAAATTTGTAGCTACAGTTGACTATGGGGGCCCTATGCCAAGGATTTATTTGTTCTCGGGTCAATGGTCAACTTGGTGGCCTGGTATGTTATTCCCATAAATACATCAACATATTCTGCTAAAGTCATATTTTCTCATAGCTTTCTCCTCTATCATTTGCTCTATAATTTTTAAAGAAAGTTTTATTTATCTATATATTTGAGTGTGTGTGTGTGTGTGTGTGTGTGTGTGTGTGTGTCTATATGAGTTTATGTGTACAACATGAATTCAGTTCCCTCAAAGACAAGAATGGTATCAGATATGCTTGGAACTGGATGTGCAGATTTTCACCTATGCTGTGTAGGTTCTGGGAACTGAGCAAGGGTACACCACAAAACCAGTAAGTGTCTCTAGCAATTTAGTACATACTCACTTCTAAAATCCAGTTGTTTAAGAGTAATTAGATTAAAGTTGTCTTTCTGGAGACGAGCTTCAGAGTTTGTCATTCAAAGAAAACATAAATCATCAAGAAAATTCAAAGCAGCTTGCATATAAGTTAGTGCTAATAAGTAACTAGTACCAAGCATTTTAATTTACACTAAGCCTCCCTCCCCATTGTACTTTTTTTTTTAATACTCTGAAATATCCCAGAAAGATGCAGGTCTAAAGTTTTCTCCATTATCTGGGTTCCATCTGCAGGTGAAAGTATAAGAAATCTTGTCTCCTAATGAAAAGCCTGTCTCAAATCACCATGAGTTTTGCTTCTACTCTGTCTCCACTGCAACAGTGCAGGCATTGTGTTGTCAATAAGGAACTGCAGCATAATGTTATGTATAACTTACTGCCCTTGACTCGTGGACCAACGGACATCTGAAGGCTGCCTGGATAGATGAGCATGTTCACTGGTCCAGGTGTAAGTTGTAATGACCACACCATGAAGTTACCTTGGCATCCTTGAATTTTGTGTATGGTCAGCAAGTGTACAGATCTCATAAAACTGGACAGTTGTGCCCCTGATGGACAGAAGCATGGCTTAACGGAGACAGACTGCTCCGGGGCAGTACTTTCTTTGTGACTTCTGAGTTGCATGGCCACACACAAGTCTGTTAACCTTAATGATACCTTGCTTAGCTTCAAGGATGCAACTTGCACCAACACCGGCTGTAGCAATTGCTCTGCAAGGTTGCTGCTCTGAAAATAGTGAGGAAGGAGAAGATGCATCAGTGGATTTTGATCATCTAAATGTTCTTTGAGAGTGAGACAGCAGATGAGACAATGACAGAATAATGTCCTTTCTTCAGACCATTTGTAGCTTATTTAATTTTCATAAAGATGACAAGAGGATCATCAAATCAAAGAAGGCAAACCTGTATAGTATCAGGCAAATGAGAGAAGAGCAGGCAGAGTTGGAAGGGCCTGTGAACCACAGCTAACTGGGTGTCTGGCTCTTTTGGCTAACTTTTGGGGCCTGCTAAGATGGGTTTGAAACATAGCTCTCTTCTGGTCTTCCCCAGGGAAATTAGTGCAATGCTGTTAAGATAGCAGGGACTGAGCATAGTGGACCTACTATCTCATGAAAGCAAATTCAGACAAAAATCTACCCTGGAGACATAAGAGGATCTTTGTGTTGTATATCACTGAAAAAGACCCTCATGAGATAGGGATATCTACACATCAGGGCATTCAAAGAACCCAGCATGGACAAGAGAGGGGCCCACAAACCTCCACCCCTGGCTGAGAAGCTGCTAGCAGTTGATGACTTTGGGGGTAAAGGGTCATTTTTCTTCAGTGATGTGTCCCATAATAGGCTGTCCACATTCCATCGAATAGTCCTATACCCATATTCATTCAGGCAGCACTAACTAGACTAACAGCAGGGCTATAAAAAATAATAGGACAGGCCACTCAGCCCAGTAGGGAGCAAGCCTAAGGACATACCCCCATCCTGATGCCACAGGGCTTAGGCAGGCAGAGCAGGCCTGAGATGACCCCCAAAATCCAAAGACCCGAGGAGACACTAAACTGGACAAGTAAGTGGTGGGGAGATGAAAAGGAGAGGCAGAATGATGTGTGAACACTGAAGAGCAGCAGACCTGGAGCCACGATGGTGGTGCAGAATAGCCTGATGTGTATAGCTGGTGAAGTCACCTAAAGCCACAGTGAAGTCCTGGCCTGTGGTGCCACCGAGGGCCACGTCTTGGTCCATGACCCTGCAGTAGCGGGTGTCTGTTACCACACAACAGGTGGATGTCCCTGGTCTGGACTGCTACCTGAGATCATGCTGACATCTGAGGGCTGTGCAGAACTGGCCCCACCACTCACCTGAGCATCTGAGAACGCTGGCTCCAAAGGCATGAAACTAGAAGAGCCGTCCCCACTTCTCAGCTGCAGTGTGGGCCTTGCCCAGGAAGTACAGTGGATCTGGCCTTGGTTGTGGGGTTGCAGGTGAGTCAGCCTTAGGGCATGAGCATGGAAGAGCTGGCCCTACCACTCATCTGCCATGTGGTAGAGTGGGTGTGAGAGAGATGCCCTTCTCCCTACCCCTTGCCACCTATGGAAGGCAGGAGAACTGGCCCAAGGTCATAAGAGTGGGACAGCTGGCCCTGTCTCTCACTGGTGGCAGTGCTTGGGGAAGTGGGCCTCCTCCACACCTGGGCAGCACGGTAGATCTGTCCCTGGTTGCAGAGATTGCAGGTGGGCCAGCTCGGAGGGAATGGGAGCAAAAGAGCTGGCCCAGACCCTTTCCTGCTCAACTCAATAGAGCTGGCCCTGCTGGCATGGGAGTGGATGAGCCAGCTGCAAAAGCATGAGTTTCTTGACATATTAGCACCCCTGACACACCCTGTAATAAAAAGATTAGAGGAATTTGTCCACACTCTAAACTCAGTGCTGACCATATTCTCTGCAAGAGTCAGTATCGGAGCATCTGCTTAGCTGATGGCGATTCCTGTTATTCGCTTATGTCTGAGTCGGGCTGGGGGAGTGATTTGGTTTTAAAATCACAAGGAACAAACTTGGAGAATTGGTTGCTTCTGTGTCTCTTAAAACCTGCCACCTCCCCATTGCTGGGGTGATGCCACGATTTCCCCAAATGCTGCATTGCAGATGACCTGACACCGCTAAACCTCCTCATGAGGATGTTCCATTAAAGCACCCCACTTGTGTGGCTCTATGAGGCTCCCATCCAGACTGCTGCTTTCCCCTTTAGGAGAAATTTGTTTCATCAGACTTGCTTTAGCAGAAGACTCAGTAAGCAGGAGCAGTAGATGGCATCTAGGGATACACAGGCATGCAAAAAATTTCTCTTTAAAAAAAAGTTTTGATACTCAATTCTATTTGCTACTCAAATAGAATATTTGGGACAAATCAAATAAAGAGCTCGGCAGTGTGCTGTCACAATGACAAGCGTGGTAACAGCCCATTTGAATCTTTTCTTACAATGTGTTTGAGCACATTCACCCACTCCTCACATACATCTCAGGTCCACCCCCTTCCTTACCCACACAACATAATGTTCTCTTCTTTCTTAAAATCTCCAAGTACAGTTTGTGCTGCCCATACACACTTAGATGTCTGTCCATGCACTGCAGAACTGTCAACTCTCCAGGGGCCACTTCCTTAAAGAAATCCGAGTCTCCCTTTCCCAAGAGTTCTCAACTGCCAACAGCTCCCTAGCCAGGGATGGGACTTCCTGCCTACCTCTGTGCACTTCATGCTGGAGTTTCTCTGGCCTGAGTCAGCACAGACGTTATGCATGCCATCTGTCTCAGCGGATGGGAATTCATACGTTCAACTGTCCTGCCATGTCTGGAAGGCTTTGCCTATGACTCTAACAATCTTCCTACCCCCAGCCTTCAGAAGAAGGGATGTGCTATTTATACAGTATTCAGCTGTTAAGAAAAGTAGGCTGGAGAGGTGGCTTGCTGGTTAAGAGCACTGGCTGCTTTTCCAAAGAATCTGGGTGCAATTTCCAGCACCCACATGGTGACTCACAACTGTCTGCAACTCCAGTCCCAGGGGATCCGAACACCCTTACTCAGACATAAATGCACATTTTAAAAGTAACAAGTAAATTATTTTTAAAAAATGAAATGATGAAAGTCAGAGGTGAATGGCTGGAGCTGGAAACAATCACTGAGCAGATAACCCTAACCCAGGAAGAAGACAAATGTTATACGTCAATCACAGAGTAGATAACCCTGACACAGGAAGGAAACAAATGTCATATGTCAATCACACTGAGTAGATGACCCTGACCCAGGAAGAAAACAGATGTCAGTTTTCCTCTTATTTTCAGATGTTAGACTTGAAATTTCAGATGTGTATATTCCAGTCTGAAAATTACCAAGGGGTCTGACATGGGAGATATTTCAAGGGAGGGAAGATAGAGTGGTAGAAAGGGTTAAAGAGAAGTAATGGAACAGGGAGGGTTTAACCAGGAAGGAAATGGGAAGGCAGGGTGGAGCAGGAAGTACAGGAGGGGAAACTTACACGAAAGATAATGGAAAAGAAATTTTATGGAAACCTGCTCTTGAAAAAGCTCTTAAAGCATATGTATGCATGCATACATACATACATATATTTATTTAAAATGTCGTTACCCTATAAAGGGGCAGCAATGCTCTTACTAGACACTACAGGATAACAAATAAAAAGCCCAAGGCCAGGGATAAGCTACTTCTTCAAAGCTTTTGATCAGTGAGGTCCCATCAACCCCTGAACACTGAGTTTTGATTTATATTCAATTCATGTAAGTGCAGCTTGCTAACTCATAGCACCATTGGAGGTATGGTTTATATCTGAGTCTTGTCATAACAAATTTTAAATGTGATTGGTGAATCACTGATCTCCTGATAATTGGAAGCACTCTTATTTTTACATAAAAATTCTCATGAAGCACAAACATCTTTGCTAACTATACCTCCTCTCAGAGACTGTAAGTGTTTAAAAATGTCTCCTGAAGAACACACACTTCTTAAATGTGCAGAATTCTAGCCGAGACCACAGGCTCCATTGCCTCCGAGTTTCTTCAACACAAGGTGAGCAAATCCTGCCATACTCTTCACCCATCTTTATCTTCCTGCTTTGTTATGAGGTCCCACTTTGTAGCTTAAAATACACAGAACAAACATCCATCATGCTCAACTTAGTTTGGGGGAAAATAACCACAACCCAAGGACTGCCTTTACCCACTGACCCACTTCTGAGGTGCAGGGAGATTCCTCATCTTCTGAGATCACAGCAGGCCATCAGACTCCAAGATCTATGCCTTCCTGGATACTCTGTCACCAGAGGCAATGACTTCATCAACTGCTCTGATTAGGAACAAGAATGCTGGGACTAGACAAGCCTAATTCGATGCCTTGGGCATAGGGTTGAGAGGAGCAGTCTGCTTGGTGTTGCCTGAGGAAGGAACCCATCTTGGTCAAAAGAAAGAAGATAAGCAGACATTTCTCTCAGGAGAAAGAACAGAGGAAAACTTCTTAAAGCCAAGACTTGAGAAGACATGGCCAGGAAGGAGCTTGAGGCATTGATGAAGACGATGCTTTGAGGACGGAGCCTTCTGCACTTTCTACTCGGTGTTGGCTCTGTGGCTTCCCTATAGTATTTGGAAACACAAAACTCAGATTCTCTTTAAAGATTCATTGGCTGGGTGGGATTTTACCAGCTATAAGAACAAGCTAAGACCTTCTTCTATTCCTCCTTCTCCTTCTCTCTACCTGAGACTCCCAGGCTGGAAACAGAAGCCCAGCCTAGCTGTCCTCTCTGCCCAGTCATTGGCGCTCAGCTTCTTCATTCGTCTGTCAGAGGTAACTGGGGAGCAATGTTTACACAACACTGATAGAGGAGATTCTTCATAGACATTCCAATGTCCTGGTCTTGACTCATAATCAGATCTCAGGGCATGGAAACCAGCATCTGAATAACAGTGCACAAGACATCTCCCCGCGATGATGTCTCTTCACAGCAATAGAAACCCCACAAAGACATGTACCATGCACTCACATGTACAGTCATACACACTCACATTTAGTCATTCTCTCTCTCTTTCATCCACTCACATGCATAGTCATTCACACAGATGTAGACACACTCACACATATATGAGTAACTCAGATCCACACACATTCACACACATCAACACACTTGATGCACACACTCCCATGCACAGGATACACACATGAGCTGTGAAATCTTTACACACACTTCACAAGTCACTCATTATGCTGTGTCTTCAGAACTATTGCCATATTCACACTATGGAGCGGGCAGTTGAGGGTCAGAGAGATTGACCCACTCCAGGCCAGGTAACGGGTTAGAGGACACAAAGGCAGTTCCCTCACTGTCCACACCTGGCCCGGTACCCACCATTCACTATCCAGCCATTCTCACTGTAAGCCACATGTACAAATAGCATCCACGCTCTAGGGCACAGGTACATCTACAGAGCTAAACCATGAAGACCAAAGTGCCTGCCCTTACTGGAGGAAGTTCTTCATGGAGTTCACATGTTCATGTCAGCATGTCAACTCCACCCAACAATCAAGGACCTCTACTGCCAGAGCTGCATCTAAACAGAGCAAAGCGTCATGGCCAAGAGGATAGATGGTTCTATGGGAACACCCAGGGCCAACAGCTTTCCCAGGACTTGGAGACAGTGAGATCCTGAAGCAGTTGGTGCTGCTGGGACCACCTTGCTCTCATCTCCGCCTAGAATCAGTATTATGCACAGAGCTCCATATTGCAAATATCAGAACTGGTTCCCCAGTCCCAGTGGCCTCAAAGGTGATGCTGGCACTTCTATGCCCATGATGTCCTGCAATTCACTTTCATTCCTTTAGTTCTCATGACAATAATATCATGCAGGATAAATTCCAGTAATGAGGAAGTGAAAACAGAGAGTCCCCTTGGTTTTAGAATTCTGAATCTCTTCATTCACCTGGGTGACTCTTATGGTCATCTATTTGTGCTAGCTGCTGCTTCTGGAGTAGGAGAGAAACTGCTTTCCAGCAGAAGTCCTTTCTCAGTTGTTGACTCCATTATCTGGGAATCCTGCAAATATGCATGTTCTGAGAGTGCAAAGGCTTCCTGTACCACTCTGCTGTCAGGCCTCCTGAGATGGAATCATGAATCACTGGCACTCTACTATGGGTAGTTTGGTAACAGAGTGTCTTCGGTGTCCTTGCTCACCAAGGAGGAAGGACAGAGGCCACACCAACATCTGTGAGGTTCAAGGTGCTTGGGAGGCAAGCGTCATTACCTGTAC
The DNA here is from genome assembly GCF_907164565.1 of Psammomys obesus. Classification (NCBI taxonomy): domain Eukaryota; kingdom Metazoa; phylum Chordata; class Mammalia; order Rodentia; family Muridae; genus Psammomys; species Psammomys obesus. The sequence goes on along the minus strand of NW_026596440.1, from coordinate 1,835,817 downwards.
CTCCAAACACAGAAAAAAGTGAGTACCCCAGTTGCACAGCTGGTGAGTAAAATGCTATAATTCCATGTTTCATCCATGCCTGTCCAGTTTTTCTCTTACCCACAGTGCTCCTTCATCCAACCTCCTTCAACAAAGCAATCACACAGCCATGACACCATTTCACAAAGAAGAAATGGGATGACTTGGAGTTCAGGAAAGCATGAGGCTGGTAATTTAAACCTGAGAGGCTGTTCAGAGTCAAGCCACTAACCACTAGGCTAGGACACTGGAAGAAAGTATCACCTTCTTGCCACAAAGTGCCTGTTGACATCTCAAACCCAACAGCAGTTTCCTTTTATAGAAACTTCTTAGATAGAGTGGAATCCCTTGATTGAAAATCATTGGTATTTACAGGCCTGCTATCGAATTAATGATAGACCCAGTAAAATAAATTACAAATCTCTCTCCCCTCACAGGAACTTAAAACATAGCTTAATGTAATAAATGAATCTATTGTCCGAATCTTGAGATAAGTTTGCATGTCAGGGGTTAGCTTTTTTAAGGGTGTGGAATTACACACATCATCTATAGCAGCACTTCTTAACCTGTGGGTCACACAGTCCCTTTGGGGTCGAATGATCCTTTCAGAGGGATCACCTAAGACCACATCTGAAAACACATTACAATTTGTAACGGTAGCAAAAATACAGGTGTGAAGTAGCAAATAATAATAATAATAATAATAATAATAATAATGATAATAATAATAATAATAATAATAATTGGTTGGGGATCACCAAAATGAGGACCACAGCATTAGGAAGGTTGAGAAGCACTGCTCTGGAGGAAGAAGGGTATATGTGGTTTGCATGGGGCACACACATCACAGAAGAATGCTTACAAATTATACATCTATTTTTCTCATTGGAACAGAGGAACCTTTTATGTATAAGAAAGGAGCTTTTCACCAGGGTTGTCTTTGGGGTGTATGTCCTCTTTTGCCCTTCTGTGGGCAGGAGCGTTTCTTTCCACCACAAACAGCTGCAGCCAGTGAAGTTGTAATGGCCTGTCTGCATTTGTTTGGTCAAGTACCTCAAGAGGAAGCAATCAGCAGGAGCACACGCAGGGGCCATTTCACTTTATGATGACACATAAAATTAAAACAATTCAATTTCTGTAAGGAATAGCCAACTCACCAACTCACAGGCACTATGATGAAAGAAAAAAAAAGCTGAGAAGGAACTGCCTTCCTCCTCTTCCTCCTCTTCTTCCTCTTCTTGTTCTCTTCTTTCTTTTATCCACATTAAAAGAATGATCAACAACTCTCCACTTCCATTTTTAAATGTTCATATATTATTTTGATCACATTCTTTCTCCTCCTCCAAATCCTCCCAGTTGCTCCCACCCATCCAATTTTGTGCTCTTTCTCTCTCTTAGAACATACACACACTTGTTTGTTGGCACACGCACACAAAGACAAAAAAGCACAAAAATGCACAGGGTCTATTTCGTGTTAACCAACTACTCCTGGGCATGGGCCCTCCCTAGTACATCGTTGCTATATCCAGTGACATTCTATTAAAGAAAACCGATTTTTCCCTCTCACAGCAAGTATGAGTTACAAGTAGCTTCTTGGTTAAGCATGAGCCCCTGTGCCCCTTCCATTCTCCATGCTGGGATTTTGCCTGGTTTGAACTTATAGGCCTGTGCATACAATCACAGTCTCTGTGCATTCATGTACTCATCAGCCTTGTCCTATCTGAGAAAGCACTGTTTCCTTAAAGCCTTCTGCCGCCTCTGGCTCTAGCAGTTTTTCTGCCTCCTCTGCAACATAGGTTGTGTTCTATTGTCTCAGCACCTGACTTGATCTGGACGTCAGGCTGGGCTCCAGAAAGAAATGGAATCAGGGGAGGTCCCAGATAAGCAAACGAAGCTTTGTGGTAAAAACTGTCCCAATTAGGGCTGAGCCAACTTCTGCTCCAACCTCAGTAGCTGGGGTGAAGAAACTAAATCCTGGAGCTACCCACTAACACAACGCTCCACAGGGCCCTTTCAGCTCAGTTCTGCCCTGTTCTCAGCCACTCAGACTTGAAAGTAGAAGCCAAATCAGGTGTTTATTGTGTGACACCTTTCCTGGGGACACATGATCAAGCATCCTTTCACCCAATGTAGTGAGCTAGTGACAGACTAAAGTAAGTATACTATCAAAGTCCAATTTCGGGAACCAATGAATTTTATCGGAGTTATCACAGGAGAATGGGTAAAGGGTTACTTACAGGAGCAGAAATGACTCAAAGACAACTGAATCATCAAAGCCCACCCACTCCAGCATGGGTGGCAGCTAATAAATGGTGGAAACCTGAAGCTTACTGAACAATTTGCTGGCAGCTCTACAGGCTGGGGAGTATCTCATTCAGTAGCTCAGCTTGTGTCTACCTCATCCAGCTATTGCCACTGATCTCAAAGTGTCTCTCAGCACATCTTATTGGTTGTATACATTTAAGGAGCCTAGTGAATCTAGTCAGATTCAGGGATTTCCTGAAGCTTTTGTGCTGTTTGCTTCCTGAGTTTCAATGAGCTTCTCTTCAAGGGAGATTTTAATCTCTGAGGAAACTGCTATACAATAGTATATGAGAGGCACATATATCTCTTTCAGCTTTATACTGGACTCTGCAGGTCAGATTTCACTGGCCATCTTGGTAGTAGCTTGCTAAGTACCTTTGTTAGACTTATATCACACAGTACCCAGCATGATCTAGGCACCAGGCTGCACTCCAGAGGCTCGGTAAGAAAGCCTCAATCACTATTCACAAGAGGTCCAGGATGATCAAGTGAAAAAACAACCTAATATTCATTGTTTCCTGAGATAGATGCTTGTGAGCCAAGGATGTTTTATAACATACAGCTTCAGAAAACAATGTATCCCCTGCTTCAATAACTCAACTGAAGAGGAATTCAGTCGGGATGAGTTTGTCTACAGCCATTCCTTCTAGATGTATTGGTCACAGCTCTCCACTTGGTGCTGATTTCTGTCTACTTGACTCTCACTGGACATAGAGGGAACAGAGGAGAATCTTTGGCCAACTGGTACCAATAGTCTCTGGCCAATGATATCTTCATATGGTCAGTTTCTGACTAGTGCTATACTCTGCTTCATTCTTAAAAAGTAAACACCCTTCAAGTACTAGTCAGTCTTGCCTCTTTAAGCCAGCAGTGAGAATTCTCTGTGTATTTCCATTTATATGCCTTATTTTTAGCTAGATTAACAGCTGCCTAAGGATATCAGCTTAAAAATCCAGCAGGAATTAAATAAGTGTTGCCTCAAATGAAATGAAATGAAATGAAGTTAAAGATGGTAGCATTATTTTCTTCAAATTAGGAACACACAAGTGTATGACAAGTCTAGGGACAGAAAGGAGATAAGCAGGTCACAGGTAAGGCTTGTGAGGTCACATGGCAATCTCCTACTCCTACAAACGTTCTTAGCTGATTCATTCACTGTTGTCTCCCTACGTTCTTGACTTGAGGGAACATCTTACAGAGACTGGGGGATTTGATAGAGACTCCTAGTCATGCCACGAGATTAGACAAGTCCTCTCCAGAGTCACACATCAGAAATTAACATCCCTGCTGGAGGACCTTTTACTGTGGGGAGCATTTGCAAGAAGTCAGTCTAATAGCTGGGTGTTGTGCACAGTAATTACCGGAAATAAATGGAACAGGGTGGGTGGAAGGCAGGGGGACAAAACCATAAGCACATGTGCTGTGTCAAACACAGGATCCGAGAGCCTGCGCTTACTGGTCCTTCGCTGGTAAGAGCTGAAAGCAGCAATGTTTGTACACAGAGGAATGACTGTTATGTGGTGGGTGAAAAGATGAATTAAAAGTGTCATGAGACCTGCGAAATCAGAACCCAGCATTCCCAGGAGAAACAGATGGACGCAGTGCCAAAGGGCAATGAATGACATTTCCTTTACAGTTCAAAGTGAACGTGGGAAAGGACTTGCTTGCCTTACAACCTCTTCAGAGATTCTGATGTCCCTGCCAGTGCTCAAATCTTCACCTTCCTAATTCTAATCTGTGCCTTTTCCTTCTCTATTCTGAATTCTAAGTGAGCAAGCGCTTAATGATATCCAGCGCACCTGAAACATTCAAGAGGCGTTTATCTCAACAGGCATGGGTCAGGGATAGCATTGTTAAGATGAGTCTGGGGTGCCACTGCTATGTACCAAATGCCTGGTGAAAAGTACGAGAAGCATTGTGTGTGTCCGACTGACGAGGAGCTGCGTGCCACAGGAAGTTGCTCATGGGGAGAAGAAACAGGAGGAAATTCATATGGGAAGTCCCCTCTGCTGCACGAAGGTGCAGGAGACTGTTACAAATGTTGCCATTTCAATGTAGGACCCTCAGACACATACACTGCAGCCGATTAAAAGATGGGCCCTGTGTGGAAAGGCTTCACTAACATGGACTATGTGGCTTCCTCTCCTCCCTGGAGCTCAGGTGAAGAAAACATGAAACATTTATAAAACAAAACAAAACATTTATATACATTTGACTAGAATCTACTGACTCCTCTATAAATGGCTAAAACTGATAAAGTTATCTTTATAGAATGAAATCACGAGGATAAATATAAAGATAAAAGATGAAAGTAAAATGAAAGGATTGGTTTTTACATGTTGAATATTATAGACCAAATTCCCTCTCCCTTTCCCACCTGTGTGTGTGTGTGTGTGTGTGTGTGTGTGTGTGTGTGAACAAATATCCATTACCTAAGTTGCAAAACTTTGTGTTACATTGGCTTTTGTGAATTGGAGTTGTAGTTTATTTGCTTTGCATATGTGTTCAATCCAAATGCCACAAAAAACTTAAATTAATTATTTTTGTGGTCTTACCTCTGACTTTCTCCCCTCCCCATTTTTACTGCCTGCATACCTCAAACCTTGGTTGACAAGCTCCTTCTGTCTCCCATCCATTTCCTTTTCCATGCACCCCACTTCCTCCCAGAGAGTTCTCTTGGATTTATAGAAGCCTGCTGTGCAATAGCAGAGTGAGGTGGGGAGGCTTGAGGTAAACCATCTAAGCCATTTCATTTTGACACCATGAAGGAGAACCAAGAACGGGAAAGGGAACAGAGGACATAACTGTAAAGGATATGCCATTTAAGCTGAGGCCTGGAGATATGATGGGTATGCAGAGGGTAAATGGACAGGAAAGGAAGATCAACTGACAAAACAGATTCCCTGAGCAGACCCACCCACTTCCCTTGTGTTTATACCAGGGCTTCAGGTGCTGATGAGCAGATACAAGAAAAATTTTAGAAGCTGTACAATGACCAGACATCTAAGTTCTTCTAACCAACTTTATTCTCATCCTCAATACCCAAGGGAGTTTGCTTTTTAATTTGCAGGGTGCCCTGATAAATTGTAAATATGAATCTTATAGATATCTTATTCCATCTGTGGACATCTGTGATTTTTTATTTTTTATTTTTTAAGAATACTAATCTTTAATTGCTGGATAGTATTCCATTGTGTAAATGTACCACAATTTCTGTATCTATTCTTCAATTGAGGGACATCTGGGTAGTTTCCAGATTCTGGCTATTATGAATAAAGCTGCTACGATCAAGGTTGAGCAAATGTCCTTATTGTGTACTTGAGCCTCTTTTGGATATATGCCCAGGAATGGTATAGCTGGATCTTGAGGTAGCACTATTGCTAATTGTCTGAGAAAGTGCCAGATTGATTTCCAAAGTGGTTTTACAAATTTACATTCCCACCAGCAGTGGAGAAGGGTTCCCCTTTCTCCACACCCTCTCCAGTATATGTTGTCACTTGAGTTTTTGATCTTAGCCATTCTGATGAGCGTAAGCTAAAAATCTCAGGGTCTTTTTGATTTGCAGTTTTCTGATGGCTAAGGATGTTCAGCATTTCTTTAAGTGTTTCTGCCATTCGATATTCCTCTATTGAGAATTCTCTGTTTAGCTCTGTACCCCATTTTTTTTTAAATTGAATTACTTCATTTGTTGGACTGGAGCAACAGAACCCAAAAAATCTGGGCCCAGGGGTCTTTTATAAGACTGATACTCCAACCAAGGACCATTCATGGAGATAGCCTAGAATCCGTTGCACAGATATGGCTATGGCAGCTCAGTCTCCAAATGGGCTCTCTAGTAAGGGGAACAAGGTCTGGCTCTGACAGGAGCTCAGTGGCTAGATCTTTGATCACCTCCCCCTGAGGGGAGGAAGCAGCTTTACCAGGCCACAGAGAAAGACAATGCACACTGTCCTGATGAGACCTGATAGGCTAGGGTCAGAGGGAAGGGGAGTAGAACTTCCCCTAATGGACTGGGAAAAGGGCATGGGGGGAGAAGAGGGTGGGATTGGGAGGGCCAAGAGGGAGGGGTCTACAGCTGGGATACAAAGTTAATAAATTGTAATAAATAAATAAAGTGAAAAATAAAAGAAATACCAGTTTTAATTCACGTGCATAATGATCTCTTGTGGAATGGTTAATTCTTGGGGCTTCAAGGACTAGAAAAAGTTTTTATTTTGTTTTCTTTTTTAAGAATTTTTAATTTATTAAAATTTATTCACTTTGAATCCCAGCTGTAGCCCCCTCCCAATCCTGCCCTCATGCCCTTTTCTCCTTCCATGCCCCTTTCCCAGTCCACTGATTGGGAAGGTCCTCCTCCCCGTCCATCTGACCCTCGCTTATCAGGTCTCATCAGGACTGGCTGCATTGTTTTCCTCTGTGGCGTGGTAAGGCTGCTCCTCCTCAGGGGAAGGTGATCAAAGAGCCAGCCACTGAGTTCCTGTCAGAGAAAGTCCCTGTTTCCATTATTAGGGAGCCCATTTGGAGACTGAGCTGCCATGGGCTACATCTGTGCAGGGGTTCTAGGTTATCCCCATGAATGGTCCTTGGTTAGACTATCACTCTCAGAAAAGACCCCTGTGCCCAGATTTTTTGGTTCTGTTGCTCTTCTTGTGGAGCTCCTATCCTCTCCAGATCTTTCTATCTCCCCATTCTTTCATGAGATTCCCTGTACTCTGCCCAAAGTTTGGCTATGAGTCTCAGAATCTACTCTAAATACCCTGCTGGGTACAGTCTTTCAGAGGTCCTCTGTGTAGGCTCATATCTTGTTCCTTGTTTTTGCCCTCTTCCATTTGCCTTTCTGAATGAGGATTGAGCATCTTAACCAGGGTCCTCCTTCTTGCTTAGTTTCTTTGGGTGTACAGATTTTAGTATGATTATCCTATATTATATGTCTAATATCCATATATAAGTGAGTATATGCCATGTGTGTCTTTCTCAGTATGATCTTTTCTAGTTCCCACCATTTGCCTGCAGATTTCATTATTTCCTTTTTTTAATTACTCAATAGTATTCCATTGTGTAAATGTACCAATTTCTGTATGCATTCCTCAACTGAGGGACAACTGGATTGTTTCTGCAAGTTGTTTCATTTCAACTTTCACATTTAATCTTTAATCCACATAATTCCATTATCCAGTGAGACCTGAATTGGCCCAGCTTCACTTCTTATGCTGTTCATGTAAAGACCATTTTTTTTCACTTTTTCAATGTGTTAAAAAGACATAAACAACAAACTCTCCCAAACAAGCAAACAAAAAAAGAAAGAAAGAAAGAAAACAGAAGAAAAACAAACCAATAAATAAAAATCACAAAAGCAAGTATTCTCTCTTTTTTTAATGTGAAGTGTGTGAATTAGTATGTGGGCCTCTTGGGCTCTTTTTCTTCTGTTTGTTTTGTTCAATTCTGATATGTTAGTTTTATCATTATATAATATCATATTATATTATTATACTATCTCCAAGAAGCCTGTTTGTTTCCTAATGAGACAGACATTGTGGCATGAAGGGGGAGATACGAAGGAACAGTGAGGAGTACAGACAAGAGAAACCATAATCAGGATTTATTATATGAGGGAAAAAGCAATTTTCAATAAGAGGGAAAAAAGAAAATTAAATATCTGGCAAGAATATCCAAAGAAAAATAGAAGAATGAAAATAAAAGTATGTGAGTGCTAAGTAAGGTATGACGCTGGTGATGCCACAAAGGGGCTCACACAGTAATATGAGGAATACCCTAGAGCAAACCCATACATGTAAAGGCATCTCAAAATATAGATGACATGCAAATGCTTAGGAATAATACTACCACATGTAAACGATGGAATAGAAGAAACAGAAAATCTGAAGACTTCTATGTATAGTAAATAAATCTCCAGATTTGCATAGCTATATTTGTTAATTCTTCCAAACAGTAAAAAAGAAATAGCAATAACCTCCTACAAACATTTCCAGGAAATAATAAGAAACAGCTCAAACTTAACTGTTTTAATGGAACCTGTATTACATTGATTACAAAGTTGAAGGAAATGAGGCAAAGTATAGTTATTAGTCACTTCCTCTGTTCATAAGTAGAAAAGTCCAAAATATGATATTACCAACTAACATAATCAGCAGATAAGTAAGATCTCAGCAACTGAGATCTCAGTAACTAAGTAAGATAATCAGCAACTAAGTAACATCTCAGTAGCTAAAAATAATCAGCAAGTAAGTAAGATCTCAGTAACTAAGTAAAATCTCAGCAACTAAGTAAGATAGTCAACAATTAAGTACAGGTGCTTCCAGAGCCTGACCATCTCTCAGAAACACCCTTAAGATAAGCTGGACCAGGTTTAACTGAGAAAACAGAATCTTTTCATTTTAGAAGGGTCAGAATGTAGGGAGACATTATGTTTTCATCACAGGGGTGGCAGACCTGAATTTCTTACAGTCGATGAGATTTTGTGATGAAGCTGATAGAATTGTGGAAATAGAGAGCTGTATCCTTAACTTGATGACATGTTCCTCAGCACACATGCTTTCTTACAGCTAAGTCCTAGAGCTGTGTTCTCAGGCCAGAAAAGGGGACAAGGACACTCATAGTCATGGGGCCATGGAAAATGATGCTGCAATTTGACATGTTAAATATACAAAGAATAGTTTAATATGAAGAATGAATATTAAACATCCATCATACCATTGTTCAAAGATTATGTTTTTATGTAAACAAACTGAAAAATATTTTCAGTACAAGTATCAAATTAATAAACATATTTAACAAGCTGAACAATAACAAGTGATAGAAAATAAAGGTTTTAAAGATATTTATGGTAGCTTCTAACAACAAGATCTCTATACAGAAAATTACTATTTGAAAACAAAAAGAAACCTAAATTGTGATGAATTAGGTGACTACATAAAATGGTTTCAATTCTCCCTAAAATGGCCTATTTTTATGCAGCTCCAATAAAAATCCAAAGAGGTATATACTCTGTTATTTATTTATCCTTTGTTCTTGTGTTGTTTGTTGCCTTATGTGGGAATCTCACTATGTAGCTCAGATAGCCCTGGGATTCGCTATGTGGCTGAGGTTGGGTTTGAAGTCTGGCAATCCTGCCTTACTCTCCAAACGTTGGAGTTGAGGTGTGACACCTCGGGACCCTTTCAAAGTCTGTATACATGTTCTATAAAACTGTAAAAGGAAGTAATGTGCTGACGTCACTGTATCTCTTATTCTAAGGGCATAGTCTTATCTCTTTCTATGAGGTCTTCCTTGTAGTAAGCTTTGGGGAATATTTTGCTATATAATCCTGCATACATTTTATTAGATTTATTTCTCAAGTACTTTAAATGATATTGTATATTTTACTCTCTTTTTCAGATGTAATTTAAAGAGTATGGTATACTGTAGTAACAAAATGAGGTAAAGCTGGTTAATGCTGAAATTCCACCATGAATGAGAGGCCGTGCTAATAATTTTCTTTGTTTTAAACCCTCACAAAATCATTATTGCTATTTTATTGCTTTGTAGAGAAAAAATGACAATAGCAAAAATTTGCAGAAAGATTCAACTTGTCTATGAATAACTTGCAAATTTTTCCAAAATTTTTTTATAAATTTAGACTTCTTAGACTGAACTTGATGGAAATAATGGCCAAACCAATAGTTGTTAATAAAAGAATGTAAATTCCATATGCATAGTAAGCTATCAAATCAAATAATTAGTATAACATAAATTAGCAGTATAATACAAAATTACTATTTAAAACATATCAGTGAAAATGTACACTAGGATTTACATAGTTAAAGAAATAATATATGATTGAGATTTTCCATAAGTCATTTAACTATATGGCAAAGGAATTTAAGCAAGGCTTAAGGGAAAGTAAGCCTAAAAATGGGTTATCAAGAAGACTTACCAGACATAACAGGAAATTCTTCTGATGATGGTTAAGTGGGGCACTGACCTGTGGGTAGAACGGTAGTCATTTTATTGCTCTGTTTTTTTAGCACAAGCATAGTTGTTGTTTCTCCCTTTGATTTGTGACCTACCTAGTTTCATGAAAGTTCTTGGCCGCTCAGTGTCAGGCATGGGGTCAGTCTCATGGAATAGGCCTTTCATCCAATCAGATAGTGGTTGGTAACTCCTACAACTTTGTGCCACTATTGCACCAGCATATCTTGCAGGCAGGTCACCATTGTAGATGGCAGAGTTTGTAGTTGGGTTGGCATTTAACTTTGTCTCTGGTAGTGTCCAGAGTAACTTCCAGTAACATGAACACCAGTCAGTAGAGGTGAAGGCTCTACTTAGTCTCCAGCTTGACTTCCCATATTCAATGAGATGTGTAAGTGTTCTGTTCAGCAATAAGACCTTACCACCAGCTTGTGGCGAGCAACCAAGAGCCTTGGCAACAGCCTGAGTTGTTCACAGGTTTCCAAGGGAAACTCTTTTCCCAATGATTCAACTAGATGTAACCCATTCCCTGGACTTGCTGGCAAAAAATAAGTCTAGTATTGTCTCATCCCCATTATTTGGTGACTCCATTTACCTTTCTATCATATATGTGTATATATATATATATATATATATATATATATTTTTTTTTTTTAAGAACTTCTACACTATTGCTAACCCTGCAGAATATTTTTCCCTGAATATGCAATGCAAGCATTCCTGTGACTGACTGAACTGTGGGTGGGCTCAGTCTTATGATTTTCCTCCTTTCTTGACTGCTGTTTCCCCATTAAGGACCTGCTGCCTCTCACTAGGAACCAAGCTAAAGAGAAGCATCTGACCCTCCTGTGCAGTGAGGGACGATGTCACACTTGGGCTCAAATGAGGGCAATAAAAGTCCATTTTATGATTATGTATGCACACACAGCAGAGAAGAAACAGGAGAGGAACACAGTGTGTCCCGAAGGAGGTCTGAGAAGAGCAGGCATGGGACAAATGATTAACAAGCTTGTCAATGGCCAGCGGCCATGCCTAGCTTAGCAAATGTGAGCTGAAGGTCCTCTGGGACCAGGGTCCTGGCCATTACTGCCAAATGGACAGCAGCCTCCTGGGTTAATTTAATGCTGTGGGGGCTCTGGATCCATGCTGCTCTGTTCACTGGCTGTTTGGAGTAGAGATGGCATTAGCATTTAATCCAACAGCAGATACAAGTGGCCTTTCCATACAAAAGGCCACGCACATAAAGAAGGCTATCATGGGCACACAGGCACGAACAGACCTGAAACTACACAATTTTGCAGGAGCTGCAAGGTGAAATGCTAACACATGCAACTTTACACAGCCAATCAGTGGGAGACCTGGTGCACAGATCCAGCTTCAGACGGTAGGCCAGAAGTATTCTCTCCTTTCTTATGCATCAACTCCGGGCATCCAAATCCTGGACAAAGCAGAAGTTCCCGCACCAACTAGGGATTCTTTTGAGGAGGGATTTTAAAGTTGCACACATACATACACACACAAATGTATACTTATCTTAGTACACATTTTCTCTAACACATACTGCCAAGTCCTTCTAGCACTTAGGGCCCGGAATTCTGTCTGAGGTGACAAGAGAATGAAGAAAGGACAAACACACAGACACACAGACAGAAAAGCTGGGATTGGGTGTTCTGGGCTGTCCGATAGAGAAGCCCCAGAAGCTTAGTGTATTCGTTAAATACATTTGAACAGGGAGATGGTTTTTTTGCAAACAGATGAAGAAGGAAGCAGGTTTAATATCCACAGGCACAGGGTCTTCCAGGGATAAATATCTGGGGTGGGGAAGCTATGGTAGACATTTTCTGCACACTGCCAGCATTCACACATGTGCCAGAGGAAGCTCTGCCGTCCCTCTGAGCATCACCGATGGGACACTTTGTCACTCCCATGGGACTGAGGCATTAGAGCCTTTGTTGTCCATGGCAACAACGCATACTCACTGAAGACCCCACTCACGCAGGGCTTGCTCTGCTCTCCACAGTCTACCAAATCCTTTAAAACTCACAGGTGCTGCAATGGTTAATAAAACACAGAATCAGCCAGAAGAAGAAAACAGGAAACAACCTAGGAACCTGCCACAGAGGGCATCTGAAAGCCTCTGCCCTGCAGACTATCAAAACAGATGCTGAGCCTGATGGCCAACTGGCAGGCAGAGTGAATGGAATTTTATATAAGAAGTGGGAAATAGCAAGAGCTGGAGAGGACAGGAACTCCACAAGGAGGGCAACAGAACAAGAAAATTTGAACACAGGGAACTTCCCAGAGACTCATACTCCAACCAAAGACTATTCATGGAGATAACCTAGAACCCCTGCACAGATGTAGCCCATGGCAGTTTAGTGTCCAAGTGGCTTACATAGTGATGGGAAGAGGGACTACCTCTGACATAAACTGATTGGCCTGCTCTTTGATCACCTCCCCCTGAGGGGGGAACAGCCTTACCAGGCCACAGTAGAAGACAATGCAGCCATTCCTGATGTGATCTGATAGACTAAGATCAGAAGGAAGGAGAGGAGGACCTCCCCTATCAGTGGACGTGGGGAGGAGCATGCATGAAGAAAGGAGAGGTAGGGTGGGATCGGGAGGGGAGGAGGGAGGGGCTTATGGGGGGATACAAAATGAATAAAGTGTAATTAATAATAATAATAATAATAATAATAATAATAAATAAAACACAGAATCATCCAGAAGTGTTACTGAGTTCACATATTTTATCATAATTTAGTTCTTCAATTAGTGTTTATTTAAAATGCCGCTCTCTGAGACATGGTTGTGCGTGTCACGGAGCTGTGTTCAGTCTGCTCCTGTCCTGACTCATGGCACTGTTCCCTCCTGCTGAGGAACAAGTCAGTCAGGAATCCATGCCACAGCCATGGCTTTTAAAGATACCGGAAAGACGCCTGTGGAACCGGAGTTGACGATTCACCGGATTCGAATCACACTCACCAGCCGCAGAGAGAAGTCTCTGGAGAAGGTGTGTGCTGTCTTGATCAGAGGCACAAAGTAAAAGAATCTGAAAGTGAAAGGACCGGTGCGCATGACTACCAAGACACTGAGACTCACTACAAGAAAACACCCTGTGGTGAAGGTTCCAAGACATGGAATCCTTTCCAAATGAGAATCCACTAGCCACTCAATGACTTACACAGTCCTTCGGAGATGGTTAAGCAGATTACTTCCATCAGTATTGGCCAGGAGTGGAGATTGAAGTCACCATTGCATAAGTCAACCATGTTAATAAACAATTTTTTTTTTCTGGAATCCCTCTAGGCTAATATTATAAAAAGGATTTTTACTAAACAAGTCAGGAGCCATAATCCCAAATACTTACCCATTTTTAACAATCTACTTCCAAAAGTAAAAGAATATTTAGGTAGAATACAAGAACATTTGAGATTCCCTTTCTTTCCTCAATCTAAGATAATTGGAGCATCTTGCTGCTTTCACTCAATAGCCCATCTGTATGGTGAGGAGTGAACACCTACCAGTCTTCCTGAAAGGCGGCAATTGCAGTATTGACTGTGCCAGCAAGTGCTGGTATTGTACCTGTGAATTGCCATGTAAATGAGCACAGTGTGTGCGAGAGAGAGCAGTCGCTTCATTGGGAAGCAAAGCTGGAACTCTAAGCCACTCAAATCCTTGCTTGCATCACAAATTACTTTTAATGCATCTTTAAAATAGAACAAACAAAGGAACAAAGTCACTTTGCCTTAATTATTTGCATCCAGAATAGAATTTCTTACATTATTGACAAAGGACCCCATGAGTCAGTTAGAATATAATTCTTCTTTGCAAACAAGACCTGTCAGGAAAGCCTTGGGTCATACAGTCTCACACTGATGAGCAGTCTGTTCTTGTTGGGCATTTCCCAGGCAGGTTTACAATTGGGAGCCATACCATTTAATCAGACAAGAACTGCAGCCTAAGAATCCACTCTGTTCCTTAAATAGAAATTATAATGCTTCCAATGTGGGTAGCAGCAAGACAGAGGTCAGCAATCTCCACATACTGGTGATCTGACTGGATTGGATTCTTTTTAGTTGAACCCATGATTACTTAAAACAAAACTAAACAAAACAAAAATTTATAGTCTATTGTTTCTCACACTGACCCTATATATTTGTAAGCTATGTCTGTAAAACTCAAGTGCAGAGCTCTGTGGCTACCTGAAAGCAACGGAGATCAGATTTAACACAGCTTCGACTCTAGACAGAGATGTGCAAGCAAGTTCAGCTGGGACCAGGGAAAGCAGATCTGTACAGAAGAGGAAAGTCAACTAGATCATTCAACGTCACAGCAGCCTCCTCTCATTCCACCAAAATGGATCTAGATGCTATGGATTTGGAGAGATTCATTGGCTTATGAAAAATTAAGGATGAACCAACCACCTGATGAGTCTCACCACATGCTCCTGCCACTGGAGACTTGTCAATAGCGGAACAAAAGACCAAGCAAGGAGGAGCACAGCCACAGAGGACCAGCAATAGCAGTACAAAGATGGTGGTGAGAATTGCCCCATGTTACTGTAAATTTCTACATGTCACATCCCAGACAGGGGTCCTCTGTCCTCGGCCCTTTATTGTCATAACTGTTCTACGAGGTGCACCGCCAGTGTGTCTTAGGTTAGTTTAACCAAAGGATAGCAGCATAAGGATAACAGCATTTTCCTTTTCCTTCCTTCTTCCTTTCTCTTTTCTCTTTCCTTCCTTCCTCCCTCCCTCCCTCCCCTTCCTTCCTTCCTTCCTTCCTTCCTTCCTTCCTTCCTTCCTTCCTTCCTT